>NW_022900951.1:28780111-28795486 GCF_012274545.1 Fukomys damarensis
AGTGGTTCCAGTCGCCGCAATTTTTTTTTTTTTTTTTGTACTTTGGATCGAATTCAGGACCTTGTGATTGCAAGGCTGTCGTGGTACCACTGAGCTAAATCCCCGGCCTCTTTGCTTTCTTTCTTGACTGCAACACTAGAGAATCGTCTCTCCTTTACAGTGCCTTATTAGCATGCATCATTTCAGGTTCACACTTGATCTAACCAGAGTTAAAAAGCTGTGTTGTTGTTACTGCTTTTGTCGTGGTTGTTACTCCATCTAAATCTGCTCCTTTTTGGTTTTTGAGATATGGATTTTAAGCTAATTGACTTTGAGTCAATTTTGCTTTCTATGGGTATATGATTTTCCTTTGTCAGTTAGATTTTCACTTATATTCTGTGTTTCTCTTTAATTCTTCAATTAGACTTAGGAGCACTATTCATCATACTATTATTACATATTACTGTTTATATTTCTATAAAAAGATGAATGTGAAACCAAGTGATAGAATGTCATAAGTCTAAAAATAATAAAAACAGGAACGTCATCTCACAAGAATTTCTTTACTGACGTAAAATTTAGTTATTCTCCAAAGTAATAAGAATGTTAACATTATATACCTCAGCAAACAAAAGTTTGGAAAAAAGGAAATTGACTTACATAAGTTGAGCATCCCTAATGTAAAAATCTGAAATGCCCCAAAATCTTATACTTTTTGAGTACTAACACAATTCTACAAATGAATGCTCTACACCAGACCTCAAGTGACAGGTCACAGTCAAAATGCAGGTACACTAAAAACACTGCACAGAGTATTGATCAGGCTCTGTGTGCATATGAAATAAATCAGTTTTGAGTGTAGACTTGGTTCTCCTCTCTGGGGTATTTTTTTTAAGTATATACAAATATTCCAAATCTGAAATCTGAAGCACTTCTATCTCCAAGAATTTTAAGTAAGGGATTCTCAATTTTAATTTTAAAAGTATTTAAAATATTCTATTTTTTCTTCTGTTTCACAAACTACCCAAATAATTTTGGTGACAACTAGGCATAAAATTAATCGTACCCTTAAAAATTTTCTGTTTTTTTTTTTGACACAGGGTCTCACTACGTAGTTGAGGCTGACCTGGAACTCACTATGTAGCCCAGGCTGGTCTCGAATGCACAGCGATCCTCCTGCCTCAGTCTCTCAAGTGCTGGGATTACAGGCATGCGCCACCATGCCCGGCTCCTTAAAATTTGCTTTTAAATCTAATTTTTAAATTGAAGACAGCAGATAAACTTCTATGCCATTGCTTTTCCTCTACTAGGTGAATGAACATCACTGATTTTCAGCAGAGTAACTAAAGAACGCATGAATATATTACTAACTTTGGAATATAAATGATATATGTCTGTGTGTGTGCGCATTCTGCTAAAACTAATTTTCAAATATCCAAGCTTTACCAAGTAGGAATGAATTGAGGAATTCAATCCATAAAGTACCATCCCTTCTAGTCAATGAAAATAAAAACAAGAAATCAAATATCAAAAATTAAATTTTGAAAGAGAATAAAGAACAATGTAGCACTGAAAGGATAAAACATTAAAGATTGTGCCCGAATGGCACTTAGCGACAGGGTACATCGTCACAGGTTAGGAAGGAAGGATATTAGTCCCTACATGTCAAATGGTAATTCATCAGCAGAAACATATGGTTCATGGTTATTTTCTTAGGTATTTGTCCTTTCATTTTTCCTGCCTATAATAAAGTCTTGCTTCACAAGACCAGGCCATAACTGGGATCATACACAACATTAAGAGGAAGCAGGAAATCCCTAGGTGTAGGGTATCTTATAATCACATAGGAAGATATCTCCAAAGACAAAATAAAATCGGGGAAACTAGAATAGAAACTTTCAGATCTCCAATGCTCTTCTCTTAGAATTTCCCCCTTCATTGTGAATGTGGAAGATATGGACTTTTTATAAATACACAGAATATTTCTTTATGTGCTAGAGATTGACTTGAAGGTATCCATAAAGTAATACATTTTCACAAATTTGGCATTTATAAATTTAGAGGACATGAAATGTTCTGTGTGATCCTAGTAGGCTGTGATAATAGTAGGTTGTGAAAAGATGCTGGACCATCTTCAAGATGTGTGGCTTAGTATTTGAGAACAGAAAGAGAAGCACGGTTACTCTTTACAAAGTATTTACACAATCCATTAACATTCATGTCTGCATTATGCAAACACAGTGACTTGAAGCCATACAGATTTAGGATTAAAAACTGCGTACTGCTGTGTGAATTTTTGCCTAAATCTAGATTCTCACAAGTTCAGATAAACTCAGTCCACCCTGTAGAATTTACTGGGAAGTGTGAAAGATTTCTAACAAACCCCCCCAAAACCCAAAAGATTCCATCAGAGAAAAATATACTGCAATACTTACTAAATGTTGGAAAACTTATTTTTTGATTCAATTGAAAATAAAATCAATAGACTGCATATTGTTCTTTATGCCCCCTGTGCATTTCTATAAAACTTCTGAGAATTTATGTTCATGTCTCATTTTTTAATTTTGTATTTTAGTTGAAATCCAAGGGAACATTAAAATTAAAGGATCTAGTATGTTATTGTTAATTTAGAAATTATTTTACACCAACAGAGCTATACTAAATTGCACTATCTCATTCCAAGATTTATTGGCCAAATGATGTGAAGTTAGCTACAAGCACCATGTAGTGTTGGTCTGATATAATATGTAAACAGTTCTATTAAGTTTTAGATCATACCCGCTAGATTATGATAAGAGGCTTGGGATTTCAAGTCCTAACATTTCATATTAAGAGAATTCTTAGTCAAAAGTCCTGAAGTTAGTGTAAGCTTAATCAACAACATAATCTTCAATTAACAGAACATAAATCCACAAGATACTGGCGGGTCTTTTCAGTATTAAATGTTGTGTTTTATAAGCAACTTATTTGGGGGGGGGACTGAGACAAGGTCTCACTATGTAGTTGAGACTGACCTGGAACTCACTATGTAGTCCAGGCTGGTCTCGAACGCACTGCGATCCTCCTGCCTCAGCCTCCCAAGTGTTGGGATTACAGGCTTGTGCCACCACACCCAGCTTATAAGCAATTTATTTAGTGAGCCTTCCTTCAGAAAGGAAGACTCTTGACATTATGGATTGAATATGGTATTTTTTTGTTTTCTTGAGAATTATCAAACTCCCACTATATAGAATTTTGATATTGTACTGAGTACATGTATAAATCACAATATAGCAAGGGATCTAAGATAATACTCTAGTTTCTTCTTTCTTAAAGCAGTCTGGGCCTCCCCTTATTCTTATATAGTTAATGACTTCTCTGATTTCAAGCCAACTTTCTTCCTTTGATAAAAATTTATCACCATTCCTCATTGCGCAGTATTTAAACCTCTGTTTCCATAAAGATAGCTAAGAATGCTATCATTCAAAAAGTAGTAAAACCACATCCTCTTTAAAATAGAATATTAGCCATAAAGAATGAGAAATTATATTCATTCATAGGAAAATGGATACATATTGAGGATATACTCCTAAGTGAAATAAATGAGTCACACATGTGTGAATACAGAATAGTTTCTCTGGTGTGAATAAACTATAACAGTACATAAGATCCTAATGACATAACAGACAGTGTGAAATAGGAAGAAAGGGGCTAAAGGTGTAGGGAAAGTGGGAAGGGTAGGGGAAAGATTCATTCATAGGAAAATGGATACATATTGAGGATATACTCCTAAGTGAAATAAATGAGTCACACATGTGTGAATACAGAATAGTTTCTCTGGTGTGAATAAACTATAACAGTACATAAGATCCTAATGACATAACAGACAGTGTGAAATAGGAAGAAAGGGGCTAAAGGTGTAGGGAAAGTGGGAAGGGTAGGGGAAAGGGGGAAAGAGGGGGTGAAGGAAGGGCAAGGACAAGGGGAAAAAATGAGAACCAAGACCTGTCATGTAAAGGTACAGGATCCTAATGATGAATGTAACTGTACTGTATCCGTAAAATGGACCAATAAACTCAACGAGGAAAAAAAAAGTAGAGAAACCAAATTGTCTTACAAAATAGATGATTCTTGGCCCAATAAAGAAATTTAAGTTATTTAAAAGTGTGATGTTGAAATCAGCAAGGCTTTGAATTTTTGAAGTTATTCGATCCCATTATGTTCTCTACTAAAACTAAAAAACAAACAAAATGAATATACAAGAGAAGTGAAAAAACTGCTTCATTGAATACAGTGTTCCATATTTCATCTAGCATGAGTCAGAGGTTTAGGGAAAGTTCAAGAGTGGTTAACTTGATAGAAGATAATCAGAGGGAACAAAACTATGAATTATGATGTTTGCAGGTTTTCAGAGAAAAGCAAGGTCTTGCTTGCATATTTTCATCAAGTGACAGGTGAGATAGGTGCAGGCTGAGCAACATGACTAATCAAAACAAAGCATGAGCTGAATGAAGATTTTTAAGAAGCATTTTTATTTCTGTAACAAGAAGTATCACTGGCCAGATTTTCACTTAAGCATTTTTACTTTAGAATAAACATCACATCAATTACAAAGGAGATGAGAAGAACATCTTGTTAAGTACTGACAAAAAGTATTCCATTTTAGGAAAAATATTCCAGGCAAATATTGCATAGGAACTCATACCGTTATTAACATTAATTTCCAATTCAGGTTATTTCATGATTAAAAAGCATACAGAAGAGCTGGGCATGGTGGCGCATGCCTGTAATCCACACACTTGGGAGGCTGAGGCAGGAGGATCGCTGTGAGTTCAAGACCAGCCTGGGCTACATAGTGAGTTCCAGGTCAGTCGCAACTACATAGTGAGACCCTGTCTCAAAAAATAAAATCATACAGAAGTGATATATAGCAGTGTTGTTTGTTGGTTGTAGAATTTAATTTAATAACTTAATAAATGGCTCAAGTTTATACCATCATTAAAAGCCTGATGGGATATATAATTATTCAGTTATCTCTCACTGTATTTTAAAAGTGGAGTCATATGATTTAATGGTATATAAAGCTGGATGTTTTACAAAGATCTTACATCATACGTGGGAACATGTAACAGTAATTAAGATTAGGCTTGATTTAAAAGTGTTAGACTAAGACTGAGTGCAAAAGTTTATATTCCTAGAAAAGGTAAATATCAGAATTTAAGAACACAATGAGAGAGAGAGAGAGAGAGTGAGAGAGAGAGAGAGAGAGAGAGAGAGTAGATAGAATCTTCAGTGACTGGTAAAAGGCCCTTGGAAGTCTAACAAAGATAGAAATTCTTATGAACCTATACATCTTAATTACCTTCCACATAGACAAAGTTAAGTTCACTTGTGTATTTCCAACACACAGCATGGTATGTGACACTGTAAATATTCACTGAGTGAAACACTGTAAATTCTAAACTGCTATGTCAGCATCACCTGCCTGTACCTAATACCCAGTGAAGTCTTCTGTACTAAAAAGCAATACAATAATATGTGGGAATTGTCATGTCAGTCCAGGTTTAACACAGATTTAAGCAGTGAACAACAAAGAAACAAACAATGCCCCTGTTGTAGCATGTTTTGAACTTGTCAAAGTGAAAGTTCAAATATTGTACCTGTAACCCTGGTCACAATCTTGCAATGATGTATTTTATTAACAGCAATAGATTTTTTTAAAAGAAACATTTATCATGCAAGGAAAAGGACAACACTGCTTCAAGAATAATAATCAGTCAGTTGCACTTTTCTTAATGAGAGGATTTATATCCCATTGTTTTTGGTTTAAATGTCAATGTGTGTACATATAAATATTTGGAACAACAGGTTTCAGCAGATCATGCTTTGTAAAGGTCACACAGACCTTGCAAATATTGCTGTATCCCTAACTAATCTAATCCAGCACTTGAGTTTAAATATCAGATTATATCCCTTTCTGCCATCCAGAATTCTACATTTCCAATACTGAGTAAATTCTAAAGTTTTAACTTTTTCAAGAGTCTACATGAAATCTTATGCAACTAGCATTTGCTATTTTGTGGCATGGGTTCTTAACATCAACTCTGATTAAAAATGTACTCTGTTGTATCGTCAAAACACCGCCCCAGTATTTCACAACTTCAGTTTTACGTAGTATGAAGTAATATGCAAGCCTGCCCTCTGTAACTGTGAGAGGCAATTTGTTTGACTCCACATTTTATTTTGCTTTCAGGATTACACTACTCACTAACTCAACAAAAGCAATATAATAAGAAACATTATCTAATAATACCATAGCTCTGTCCATCAATAGTAAAAATTCTCTATCTTAATACCAATGCCCGAAAATGAAGCTCATTCTTGTAATTCAGCTACTGTATGTGGATTCACAATTTTAAGGGTATATAAGATAATACAAAACTAATACAAGTCAGATCAGTTCAATGATATTTCTGTCAAAGTTTTTAAAGAGTATGTTAGAATTCGTCTACTATTTTTTCTTCATTAATGAAAAACATGAATCTCTGTTTTTAGAAGTGGTTCAAAGTCACACAGGCAGTATTGTGGTCAATCCCAGTGATTTCTATTATTCATATTCCTCAAATAAAATTTTTCCTGCTATACCTTGCACACAATACTGATATTCAATATAACCATACTGGCATTAACTTGACTTTAAACGTTCTGTTGTGGAAATATTTTGAAAGCTTTTCTTGAGAGCACTGGGTCATAAAGGAGCATTCAAGTTGACCTGAAGTATCGGAAAGTCTGAGTCTAAACTAGATTACAAGTGTATAAGACACGTGATGATGATTTATACACAAAAAAAGACATAAGAAAAAGACAGAATTTCAGTACAGTTAATTTATTATTAATTTACAGGTTAGGTGGAACACAGAAAATGATCCCATTCTGAAGATAGAAATGAGAACACTACATATACAAATTCATCCTAATGAATTAGGTTTTGTGAGCCAGGGTTTTTAAAATATATGACCTCTTAACAATTACGCAAATACTGAAATCTAACTTAAGAAAGAATGTTTAGTTATAATCATCAAAATTTAGGGCAAGGGACCAGGGATTTAGCCTAGTGGTTCCAGTGCCAAGCGGAAGAACCCAAGTTTGATCCCAGGTACAAAAAAAAAAAAAAAAAAAAAAAAAAAAAAAAAAAAATAGGGCTTACTAGATACAAACTAATATATCACTGAAGATGCCAGTACTGATCTTCCAGACTGTTCTACTTTTACATTATACATCTCCCCCACCTGAAACACTTGAAGCCTTTTTAAACATTTCAAAACCTGTATAGAAATGATCCTAAGACTATTCCCTTCTAATCAAAGGCGGCGGCACTAGGCCTGAGTCCTAGGTAAAGCACTGCTGCAGACATGCGGAGGAGTGAGATTCATCACAGAGCCTAATTTACATAGCTTTGACTCACCACCAGTTTGCACTGTCCTAGGAAATGAGATTGGAACAGTTTTTGTCATTTGTTTTGTTTTGTTTTCCAAGAAAATGGCAGCTTCCTAGTCTATTCGGGATATAAAATTGAAACTATGGATTTTAGTGACACTTTTTTCAAGTTACTCAGATTGAATCAAATTGTGGTACAGCCCCATAATAAGTAATTCCAACATGTATATGAAAATAAATCTAACATTTTGCTGATATGAAAAATCTAAAATTACCAATATAGGCTGACAAGGCAAGTATGAACATCAGACATCTTGGGTTTAAATTCCACTTTTACCATTTCCTAGCTGAGTCACCTGGGAGCATTAAGCCATGCAAACTGTATCTTTTCTTATTTGAAAATGGACTAAGTGTGAGGTTCTTATAAGGAACAGAATTATACTAAGTTAAATGTCAACCATTTCTTTTCGGTTTAAAGTGGTACATAGTGTGTGTTCATGTACCACCACCAAAATCCTTGTGGGGTAAACAGATATATCGCAATTAACTGCCAACATCTGTGGTGCATGCAATTTATGCAAGAAGACTAAAAATAAGAGAGATTAATGTTGGCATTTTGGAATTTAGGAAGTGTTTCAAAGAAAAGTTGGGATTGTGCTAAATTGTGGAACTTGAATAAATACGTCTTGACTAAATAAGAAATATTCTGATGATGAACTCCACCGGCTAAATGTAGATATGGGAATAAGCAGGACTGGATATTAGCCTCCGAGAATACTGGGAAATATTGAAATAATCATATGCTGATGGAAAAGCATATGAAATGTACCTGCATATATATGCTGACACACAAGTTTTCATATATCTACATATGTATGCCGATCATTTACAGTCAGAAAATACTAAAACAAATCATGTTTATGTGGAGGGATTATAGAATTATATAATTGTTTTCGTAAAAGTTTAATGAAATCTTACATTACCTGAAAATTTCAAGTCAACGTACATATATATTTATTTTCCAATTGCATACATTAAAATGTATAGATTTTGTATGTAGATTATCCCTCAATAAAGCTGTAAAATAAATTTGATACATTTTTGGATCTGTTTGGGGCTCTGAATCCCATTACACTGATTTGTGTGTTTGTCCAGCACCACTATCAAAGTGTCTTCATTGCTGTGGCTACATAGTAAGCTTTTTTTTTTTTTTTTTGGTACTGGGGATTGATGTTGGGACCTTGCACTTGCAAGGCAGGCAGCAGAACCACTGAGCTAAATCCCCAACCCACTACAAAATTAGTTTTAAAAAGGAAGAGTGACTCTTCCAAATTTATTTTGCTTTCCAAAAATCTTTTCATCTATCCTAGGTTTTTGTCATTCTATATAACTTTTAAAATTATCTTGGGTATGTAAAAAGTATTGCCTATCTTTTGATAAGAATTGTATTAAATATATAGATCAATTTAGAAAGAACAGACTTCTTTATTATGGTCAATCTTCCAAAACATGAACATGATGTCTTTCCATATGTTTCAGCCCTCATTTATTGAAATAGCATTTGGTAACTTTTATTATACAGATTCTGTGCATGTTTCATTAGGTTTATATATGAGTCTTTCATTTTCTTTGGAGAAATTGAAAATATTATTGCAATCTTAACCTTGAATTACACTTATTCAGTGTCACTATACAGAATTGGAATTGATCCTTGCATGCTGATTTTGTACTGTTAGACCTTACTGAACTTTCTTAAAACTCCCTTGTAACTTCCTTGTTACCCTCTGAAGAACTGGTTCCAGGACATCCTACTGACACCCAAATCCGTGGATGCTCAACTTCCTTATTTATCATGGTGCAATATTTAAATACAACTCACACATTTCTACCTCTATAATTAAGTCATCCGTAGATTACTTATAATACCTAATGCAAAGTAAATACTATGGAAATAAGGACATGATATTGTTTGGAGAATAACAAGAAAGTTTGTACTTATTCACTAAAGAAGAATATTTTAAATTGAGACAGTGGCGTTCACCTTTAACCTCAGTACTCTAGGACACTGAGAAAGGAGGGCTGCAAGTTTGAGCCCAACCCAGGAAATTTAGGATGTTAATGAGACCCTATCTCAAAAATTAAAAAATAAATAAATCCAAGGATAAAGCTCAGTGTGAAGACCTTGAATTGAATTTCTCCCCACAACTAGGAGTATATTAGAGCCCTCCTGGTGTTGTTGTATGCTATTTGGTTTAAGAGATAAAAATTATATGCTCAAAAATCCCTCATAATAGGATCTGAGAAGGCAGAAAGGGTTCCTCCAGGCTAGAGTAACTCTAGGTAGAATAGGGATTTATAAGATCTATGGCGAAAAATAGTATTTCCTGAGATGGGGTGATTTTTACGGCAGAACCCCCATACTCCAGCTGCTTTGATAGCTCTGGGTAGGAGAGGCATAATTTTCAGGGCCACAGTGTCAGGGCTCCTTTCCTGGGTAGCTTCTTCTTTTGATGAATACCACAAATACTGTCCCATGGTCACCTATGTGTCTCTCTGAATGGAGAGTAGCTGTCCAAGTCCAATAATTAGGTCAAAGATGTTTTCTATTTCATATCATTATGATGATTTTGGTTTTATTCCTATTTCAGTCTGTATGCTTGTTTTCTGCGTGTGGGAAAAGGCCATCTCAATCCTGCAAGTATAAAGAGGTTTTCATGGCCAGGACACTTGTGGCAAGACCCTCCCAAATGCTGGGGACTGAGAGTATTTATTGTCTGCGAGCTTGTCTGGGCATCCCTCTACCAGGGCTCTGTGGCTGTCCTGACATTTATTTCTAGGAGAAGGTAGCATCATAATCTTAGGAACAAGCATAGTTCTTGCTCTAGGCTGGTTATCGTGGGGAAACTCTTTTTGCCCATGCCACTCAGCCACCCAAATTATTATTATTATATTTTTATTTTTTTTGGTTTTTTGAGACAGGGTCTTACTATGTAGTTCAGACTGACCTGGAACTCACTATGTAGCCCAGGCTGGTCTCGAACTCACAGTGATCCTCCTGCCTCAGTCCTGAGTGCAGGGATTACAGGCGTGAGCCACCATACCTGGCAGCCACCCAAATTATTGCTAGGGTGCTTATGGATGTCTTTGGCCTCCAGGCCCCTGAATATATTGTTAGCAAGCATCTGTCTAACAGCCCTTGCCAGTTTTACTAGGCTTTTCTTGTAATGTCAGAGAAACTAATTCAGGGAGAAATGAAGTTAGTTGGATTGCCTTCTGTTGCTGGGTTTGGGGGTAAAAAATGCCAGGTCTGGGTCACCGTCTCCTGTTGAGTGGGGGTGTGTAAGATGTCCTACTGCTCTTTGTTTTGCTTCAGTCTTGGGGTATCAAACCAGTTTGCTGTCTTCTCATCACTGTTCACTCTTGATTACCTCTTGCGATTTTCTAGGTTTTATTGTTCTTAACTGTGATGAGCAGGGAAAATAATCTATGCCACCTTGTCTAAGCTGAAAGTTTCTATCTTGTTTTAATGGACGACTCACGTGACAGCGATTTTAAAAATGCACACAACGTAATGATGTTAGAAGACCTGAAACTGCATTCAATTAAAATATGCTGTGTGTAGGGAGGCTGATGACTGCTCATGTGATAACTAATTGGAGGCCCTTCAAGTTAACCACATATACAGCAAGATGATTATACCATTTGGTGGAGTGACATACCAGGGATTTTTCTACTATATTTTAGTATTTGCTAGTAATCTAACTACAAATAATGCCAGGAGGAAAAAAAATCTCAATTTATGGAAATATGTGAAACTTTAATATATATATTCCTTATCATTTTTTATGTTTATAAACTATTGTAAAATTATGCAAACAAAAAAAATCCCCAATAATTTGAAATTGTGGACTAATATATGGTATATAAGTATATATTTATGACCAAATATTTTTACCCATGCACATATCTAGTTTGAATAGTTTAGGCTATTCAATAGGCACTAAAAATACTGCCCAATAATTTTTATAATTGCTTTAGTGAAGCCTAAGGCAATCTAAGGCTAGCTATTTAAATGAGCGAATCACATTTCATTTGAACACAAAAAGACATCATAATAATTATTTTCAATAATTGAATTTTAATTTTTATTAATCTGTGATGATATTAATTAAATTTAACTTGGTGTGTATATATATATATATATATACACACACACACACACACACACACATATATTTACTCTCTTGCCCAAGAATTAAATTTTTAAATAAAAAGTGAATACTGCAATAATACACAGCACATAATTCATCAACTTTTAATATTTTATTTTTAAATTCTTCCCAGTTTAACAAAAGATTGACATTCTTAACTCTTAACTAAAATCAAATAAATTTTGCTGGACCACTCCAACTTTAATTACATAATATATTTTATATTTACTCTCTTGCCCAAGAATTAAATTTTTAAATAAAAAGTGAATACTGCAATAATACACAGCACATAATTCATCAACTTTTAATATTTTATTTTTAAATTCTTCCCAGTTTAACAAAAGATTGACATTCTTAACTCTTAACTAAAATCAAATAAATTTTGCTGGACCACTCCAACTTTAATTACATAATATATTTTATTCCAAACTTGTATTATGACTTACAGTTTCATTTATTTGCTATAATGTTTTTATTTACTGCTAACGAGTCTGTCAATTTAGTCATACTTTTTTTTTTAGCTATCCCTTTCCATGTGTCTCTGTGTTTTTCTATCTCAACTTACAGCTCCAAATGAAAGTTTTTCTAATCATCTAATTTTTGGCCCCAATATTTAATTCAGAGCATAACATATAGATATTCCCAATAGGTTATTATTAAATGTATTGATTGTTAAGAAAAAAGTAACAATACAATTATGAGATAGTAGCAGGATTTTTCCCAAGATTCATAGTTTGAATTCTGTGAGGGGTATTAATGACTCTATGTAAATGACTTCCTATTCCACTGAAGTGCTTAATAAGGTCTTTAAAACAGTACTTCATGGCATCCTGCTCTTCAAAGCTACATCTGTGGCTCTTTTTGCTTCTAATAAGTGATAAATGATAACATGATTTTTATTTGCATAAAGATTTAAAGTTGGAGAGCTAAGTATCATTATGTCTATAATCTATACTAGTATTTTCTAAATTACCTTCTTTCTCAATTTATGCAATATTTTTTTAAAAAGCATACACAGACCTTATTTAATGTAGTCCTTATTTAATGTAGTTTTAAAAAAATAAAGGGACAGTTTTCAAAGAATGTAAATTGCTCCTTAATTTGTGTGCAACATAATTTAGTGGAGAGGGCAAACAACTCATTTCACACTTTAACAATACATATTGACACACTGTTAAGTGAAAGTTTCATTATAATAGAAACATATGTGAAGGCACCAAAACATATTTTATTTGTAAAGATTTTGAAAATCAGAGGATCGAGTAACCTCAAGATTCTGAAATGAATTAAGTTGTTATGCTCATATACTAGCTCCTCATGATGAATGTAATCATTATGCACTGCAAATATGTACAAATAAAAAAATTTAAAAATAAAAATATTGTAGAGCATGGCACATAACAAAAGAGAGAAAGAATTGGGATGTTCTGTCCATATCATGTTTTTTTTCTCATTCTCCTCTGGAAACTGCCAGTTCCAACTCCAATACAACAATATACAAAATCTATGGTATCTTCTTGCAGTGTCTGACATTGCCTTCAGGCCAAAGCCAACTGAAACAAGTTTGAGGCTTGCATCAAATTGGTAAAACAGGTGTTGCCTCTGGAAGATTTTACCTGAGACTCATAAAATAAGGATTTCTGTCATGATTCGTTCTCAAAAGCATATAACTGAGGAGATCCCAGGGCTCCACCATTCCCATGGCCCACTTGCTCAATTTTTCTTGGATCCTCCAATCAGATAAATCAGAATACACATATACACAGAACTTGAGTTTTATTTGGTTTGGGTTAGCATGTCTCACAAGAAAGATGGACATTAACATTCACATGATAGCTTGAAAAACTAGGTATATTCAAAAAGGACACAAAATACTATATGAGAAAGTAAACAAGGAATACAAATATATTCAATGCCATGCTATCATGCTGTAGATATGTGTGTGTGTGTGTGTGTGTGTGTGTGTGTGTGTGTGTGTGTGTGCTGGGGATCCAACGCAGGGCTTATCGCTTGCCAGGCTGCTTCTGTGCCACTGAGCTACATAACCTGCCCTGTAGATTCTTTTTTCAAGATGTTTCAGAGCATGCTTTGTATATAACTATAAAGGGCATCATATAGTAAGGAATACTGCATAATGTTCAGCCAAAATATACTTTCATCTCAACAAGAGATTTTATAAATATTGTTGCTCTATATGGCTATAATTTTTATAAAATTTAAAGTACTGCTAACATTATATCTTATGTATCAATTTAAAAATAAACTAAGAAAAACACATTTGAATTTAGTCAACTTGTTCTTTTAGTTTAAAAATTCAGATGAGAAGTCTAAAGAATTATACAAGCACATACGTACATATCTTCAAGATGTCATAATCATTAATAATTTTAGTGTCCCTAATCTAACTATAATAGAAAATGTTATAAATAACACGTGAAACGACATAGACTTATCTCCAGGCTTACTCTGCTTTGCTCTTCTTAGGTGGCTATCATATGTGAATTTTATGATTATCAGTTCAATCCAAATGGCTTATTTTCACACACATTTCAAAATTCATTAATAATACTTGCTGTTGTTGGGGTATGGTATACAATCTTTAAAAGTTTATATAAGTTGTACTACTCCATACTACAGAAATATTGCTGAGAGGCTTTTCAGCCTATTGTTACATTTCATAGTCTCGTTTGCATCCAAGGATAGGCATTTGATTAGTTTCACCCAGTGGAATATGAGTAGAAATAATTTGTATCCACTTAGGGTTTGGCATTTTAAAAAGCTAATATATATTTACTTAGTTTTGCTTGTCAGGTCTTGTTATGTGGTTCATGCCAGTCTTGAACCCCTAGGCTCAAGTTATCCTTTGTTGGACTCTTAAGTAGCTGGGACTACAGGCATGTGCCACTATTTTAAACTTAAGTGTCTTGTCTAGACTCTGTTGCTCACCCAATGGTAGAACATAGAATATTCAGAAATCAAAGCAATGGAGGAACAAAATGATATGAGAAATTTAAGTACTTCTATTACCATTTGTAGGAAAACCACATGCTCTTATGGGTTCCCATAGTCTAAGAAATGAGCCAATAATGAACATTTATCAGGGTAAGACTGAAATGTTGGGTTTGGTTCATTAATATAACTAATGAGCTATCACATTTTCCTATAATTCTACAACTTACTTTATTCACTCAAACTCTATTAATACAGAGTTTTTCAGAGATGGTACTACTGGTATTAACATTTTGGGCTGAATAATCATTTGTTGAGAGAGAGAGAGAGAGAGAGAGCGGGGACTGCCCTTTACACTATAGGATGTCTACTAGCATTTCTGGCCTCTATCTACTGAGGACTAGAGCAGCTATCTCCTGTCACGCGCCATTATTTCCGGGTTCTTCATGCCCTGCATGAATTCCGGATATGAGTCCGCCGGTGACGGTGGTTCACGCCTGCACAGATGAGGCGCTTGGTTCGTCAGAATGATGCAGGCCGGCATTGACCAATAGAAATGGGCCTCGTCACCCGAGAGGCTATAAAAGGCAGGCTTGCATCCGGCTCGGGGTCTTTCCGCCATCTTGAAGAATATAGAAGAACCTCCAATAAAGCGTGCATCAGAAGAATCCTGAGTGTTGCGTGCTCCTTGCTGGCGAGGTGCGCGCGACAAGTGGTGCCGAAACCCGGGAAGCGACGACCATCATCGCCGGCATCAGCGGAGACCCCTGACTTCAGGAGGATTCAGAACTGAGCAGCAGGAGGGGAGGATCCACCAACT
>NW_022900951.1:28796396-28797073 GCF_012274545.1 Fukomys damarensis
GCTTTATAGGATCAAATAAAAAACTTAAAAGATAATTGAATACAACCTTTAAATTTGGATACGCTCCTGTTGGTGAATAAAGAAGCAGCTGCTCAGAAAGTTTATTCTGATCTTCGTTCACTAATGGGAGCCACCAAAATAATTTTTTATAGCCTTACAAAAAGATACATCTTGTTAAATATGTTGTTGGGAATATTGTTGGTTATCAAAGGTCTGAATTATAAATATGTTTCTGATGGTTATTTTCTTTTAAAAAAAAAAGGCAGGGGGGGAAGATCCTGTTGATACAAAGCCACATTACAGGATATAAGAATTCATTATAATTATTATTGCTATTTTTCTGGTATACAAAATGTATTTATATTGTTTGACCATGCAGGTTTTCCAGCATATTGTTTATGACAATAACCCTTTGGTCCAGGTATTCTCTCTTCTCTTCTGTTCCACCTACTTATGGTTAGTTCTTTTCACCACCAACAACAGGACCATCAACATCACCACAACACTTCAATGGTCTGCGCAACATCACCTTCGCACCCACTCCAGTTTGTGTGTGGCCACCATTTCTTTGGCTTGTGGCTAATGTGACTCTCTCACAGACTATGGAACTGAATTGTGCCAATGATACTTGTTGGTACGCATCCTGCTGGGACGCTACCAAATTTCCTCATGCTGTG
>NW_022900951.1:28798036-28810423 GCF_012274545.1 Fukomys damarensis
TCCTGAGCTCTAGTTATTTTAAGGAAGGGGGAGATGTCACGCGCCATTATTTCCGGGTTCTTCATGCCCTGCATGAATTCCGGATATGAGTCCGCCGGTGACGGTGGTTCACGCCTGCGCAGATGAGGCGCTTGGTTCGTCAGAATGATGCAGGCCGGCATTGACCAATAGAAATGGGCCTCGTCACCCGAGAGGCTATAAAAGGCAGGCTTGCATCCGGCTCGGGGTCTTTCCGCCATCTTGAAGAATATAGAAGAAACTCCAATAAAGCGTGCATCAGAAGAATCCTGAGTGTTGCGTGCTCCTTGCTGGCGAGGTGCGCGCGACAATCTCCCACTAGCAATTATAATAAAAATAAAAGTCTCTAGGAATTGCTGACTATTCCCCAGGTGGCCATAAATGGTGTCTGCTTGAGAATCACCAATTTAATGCATTTATTTTAGATATTCTATGGTATTCTATCACAGGCTGGGGATTTAGCTCAGTGGTGCCACTGCCTGCCTTGCAAGTGGAAGGTCCCAAGTTCAATCCCTGGTACTCACCCCCCAAAAAAGTTGATATTTTTACAATTGAAACATTACAGCAACTCATACCACTGAAACTATTTTTGAAGTAAGTTTTAAGTAAGTTATAATGCTCACATTAATGACTTATGAAAAAACAGCTATTTCTATAATATTAATAAAAAGCCAAGAATTAAATTATATAGATCTGAAAATAAGGAATAAATAAAATGTTGCAACAGAATTTAGAACACTAAAGAAGTGCAAGAAGAACCTAAAGTTTTCACTAGGCACACAATGATTTCTTAGCTTCTAATTTATTAAACTGATGCTCAGAGTTAAGATTATCATTTAATTGACACTATCAATCATTAGCTAATACTTTGATTCATAATTCTTGCTTTATCTAAGTAAAAATTCCGCCATTTAAATCATCTACAAATCCTGTTAATGCTCCCTGAAAATCAGAATTTATGTGAGGCTACAATTTTATCCTGACTACATTTGCCAAAGCCACTTATAAAAGCAAGAGAGCCTCCTGAAGTGAACTGGATATCCAGGCCTAAGTTTAAGAACTAGAAAAACACAAATTTATGAATATCGAATTACATAGAAGCACATGTATTGTTAATTCATACTTTTCTGAAATGGGGATGTGAGATCAAGTTCAGGGCAGAGTCATAACTAAGACTGTACGTCCTGGAACTGAACTGAACTTACCTTGGTCCTTCAGTATCCTGGGTAAACAGGCTATCTGGAGGAATCTAAGAAAAAAGAGAACCTGTCCTGCTGAACAGGTTATGTGTTCCTGTTTTAAGTGGTCATTTAGCTTCTGAATGTACACAACTAATTAAACTGGAAGTTTTGACCTGATTGCATAGATAAGCACAATTTCTTTGCAATATGTACTTGATGGAGCTCTTGCACTCTTTGTGCCCTTCAAGGAGAATCAGTGATCTTGTTAAAAGGGTAAATCCCTGGCATTTACAAGGCCCTGGATTTGATTCTGATATTGCAAATAAAAAAGAGAAAAAAAGATACATCTTATCCTTACATCCCCTCAAGTCATTCAATAGCATCCTATTAGCCTTCAAGTGGAGATAAAACTTTAGAATTAAACATGCCATGTCATACTTTCCCAACTCATTTCGTGGCATTTGGCTTAGTTGCACAGACAATTCCTTCATTTAATGCCAAAAACTTATTGATTATGTCAAGCTTGATGGTGTTTGCCTATGTTATTTCTCTGTGGTGACTGGCCCTTCCTCTAACATCTTTCATAGTTCAAAGCCTCTCAGCATAAATGGCACCTTTCCCAGAAGCTCATCAGATCACTAGTATTATAACTACTTTAGTAGTCTCTCGGGTGTATTGTTTGCTTATTTCTATGGCATATGCCAACTCTTTTGTCTAATGCCTCAAGCCCAAAATGATTGTTACTCCATACAATAGGAAATGTGACCTGAGCCACAAACAAAATTGCACTGAAAGACACAAGAAAAGATGGGACTGGTAGATTAACATGCTTATAGCAGACCTAAGGTCAATCAAGGAAGACTTTAACCTGTTTCTCTTAACTTTGACCAACACAGTTATTATATTTATCTTGCAACAACAAAACATACTCATTGTGCTTTATTAAGAAGTGTTCATTCTTGAAATTGCCACAAGATAAATAACTTCATATCATGAGTCTCAATCAAATTTTATGAGTCTTAGACTCACTTTTGTTTGAAAAGTATTGCTTTAGTAAGATGATTTTTAAAAAGTTAAAACTATTCTTAATTGTTAAACTATTCTATAGAAGTGCTATAAGTAATGTTGCAATAAAGGTATGGGAAGAAAATGGAATTTGAATGCTTATTTTCTACTAAGGGAAATTTTCATAATAAGATAGTCTAGGAACTATACTCTGGTTAGTTTTACACAGAAAAGTTGATATAATATATATATACATATATATACATATATATATATTCTATAATACATTTAATACATTTAAATAAACTTAATTTGGTTGACAATAAACAAACTGTGCTATTCTGTCAAGGAAATGCGTACTTTTCAATCTAAGACTAAGTTAAAATAAATTTTTAGCATATTTTATATCTGTCAATAAAGATTCTTTGGAGAATAGTCATTCAATGTCTGTTTGACTAAATATAGCATTTCAGATACTTTCTATTTCATACCTGAAAGACTTTCTATGGATTCTCTATGACATTTATTAACAAAGCAATAGTTCATATTAGGCAATTGCTTCCTGGTGAATGGAATTTGTGGGCCAATCATTTAAAGAATGATTTCTTGAAAAAAAAAAAACAACATTTGACAGAGTCAGTGCCACTTTTGTATACAATAGGCAATAATTTAGGATAAAATAATTTAACAGTGAGATCCATGTTTTTATACAAATGTTTTCTACAGCTTACTGAATAATTCCACAACAAATTTAGGAGAATACAAATTTTAAAAAGGAAAACATAATTCCAGCTGAAACTTACTCAACCCCTTGTATATCTTACCTTAGGAAATAGAAATATCATTTACTAAAAGTCTCCTCTCAGAACCTTTCAGTCATTTATGTTTTTTGTCTCCCTCGTCTTCATTTAATCGAGCTTTATAACATGTAGATTCTACATTCAAACATTTTTAAAATGTCTACAGTTATCATTCTAGTCCAAATCAAAATACTTTCATGACTTGATACAATATACTGTTATCTCCTGGCTGCTTTTCATTCTCAATGTGTTGATCCTTTGATCTTCAAAAAGTACCCTCCCAATATTTTTTTTCTATAAAAGAGTCATAATGACTTTTTAAAAAAGATGAACATATGACTCGATTTGATTAGGAACTCTGCAGTGTTCCCCCATTTCTCCTCGAATAAAAATGAAAAGGTGGATATAACACATAGTCTGTGGCAGGAGCTTGTCCCTGTTTGTCACCTTTGCCTACCAAAGTCTCATGACAATCAATTTATTTTCCATATTTTAGCCATACTTACCTGTCGTTCCTCAAATGCACTTCTTTTTTATTTCTCAGGCTTTTGGCCATTTTATAAGTCAGAAAATATTTTACCACCTCAACTACAAAGTAATATAAACTGGACAGATACATCAAATTCCTTTACCTCATGGTCAATTTTTACCTTTAAGTGAAGTCATGACCATCACAAACTTTACTATGGTGAAAGGTTTTGTTTGCTTGGTTTATGTGATCACAAAATAAAGTAAAGCTTCCAAAAAACTGATTTTTTTATTTTGGCTCAAAAATCCATATAACACTCACACACTCATAAAAACATGCATCTCTATACACAAAAGGTCATTGCCTTTGAATCTAAAAATTTCCCTAAACAATGTTAGATTCTTAATGCCTGTATTTCCCCATCAATAAAAATCATACCAATTTTCTTGGCAAGTTCACTCCCTGTTTTGTTGTGCATTACACGTATTTGTATTAAAATAATTATTACACTGGCAATATGTAGATATAAATAGGCAAAGGAAAAACTCATATTTTATCATCCAATGACAGACATTCAATTAGTTGAGCAACATTTATAAGAATATATGTTGATATTGCCAGGCGTGGTGATGCACGCCTGTTATCCCAGCGTTCTGGAGGCTGAGACAGGAGGATCCCTGTAAGTTTGAGTCCAGCCTGGGCTACATAGTGAGTTCCAGGTCAGTTTCACCTACATTATGAGACCCTGTCTCAAAAAAACAACAAAACAAAACAAACAAAACAAAAAATATGTCTATATTTACTTGCCCCTTTATTCATCCTCCGCATATTCTGCATTTATCTCTCTTCCCTAAAACTCATGCCACATATATATCTTGCAAGTCAGTTTTAATATTTTATTAACCACAATTTTATAAGCTGATGTTTAGGATATAATTCATTTATATATCTATGTATATAAATTTATGATATATGAAAATTTAATACATATTGCATACATAATATCCAGTAAATTTCTAAGATATATTTCTAATTTCTCAATTATATAATCTGCCAATAATACACAAAAATTCTATTATAGACAATCTTAGAGGTGATGAGCAGAGTTTATTTTCATGTGCTTCAACAAACTGCTCTAACGGGATTATACATTTTTTTCACTCCCTTTTTGAACCTACAACATTTTTGAAATCATGAACATAGGATTCATGAAATATTTTCTTATAGAGCTCAAAGTTAATCACATTACATTCACTAGCAACAGAAAATGCAGACGTCTCTAAACACTTTCTGGTTGTTGGAACCCCAAACTGTTTTAAAATATTAAGGGAGACAAAATCTGTATTTAAATATAAATGCATTATCAATATTGTATTTCACAAAATAATTATAAATGAATCAGAAGATCAAAAGTCAACACTTTGATAATGTATATATTATTTACAAACACATACATATACAGAGAATTGCTACCTCAATGCATTGGTTCTGGTCCAAAAACTGATTTTGAGAAATTTTGGTAGGAGGATTGTAAATCAAATTATGAAGTAAAGCAGTGACTCTCCTAGGCCAGTTCTTCATATGCCATAGAATACATAAATCCACAATTAAAATAGAATACAGTTTTACATTTATGATCCTGGAAATAGTGAACCACACTGCTTAGGACTGAAAGAATGAAAAGAATAGGAAAAGAATGAGGAAAAGATGAGGTAAAGCACTAGGGCAGAGAGAATGAACTAAAGAAACGGTTTCGTTACACACTAAAACCTTGTGGCTCTTACCGTATTTTCTAACCTCATCTTCCACATTGCTCTCTGTTGAGAAGGATGCCAAGGGAGCCAAATTTTCTCTTTCTTAGTGGTGTCAATTTTATTCCTCCTTTTCTGCTTGCTATTTCCCTATCTGGCATTGTATTATCCAAATCATCACGTCTAGTTCTGCCTATTGTCTTACTAGCTCAAATATCCATGCATCATAATGACCTTCCCCTGTCATTGAGAAGAACCTCACAGCTCCAGACTCCTCACCTAGGGGTTACATGATAATAATTCACGATCATATTCTCATATACCTTATCTATTTTCTCCCGGGAGAAATTAAGCACTGTGGAAACAGGAAATTGTACCTTTATAACCCCAGATTGGCCAGTGTCTAACACATCTTGGGGGCCCCATCAGATTGTCAATGATTCTTCCTTATAATATCTGAATTTAGATTTTGGCTGGAAATCATACAGAATCCAAAATTACACACGTCAAGAATGAGGCAAATTTACTTGACTTCCAATAAGAAGACAGCAAAGACAGTTCGGTGGCTGCATAATCATGTTATTAGTCTTCCTGGATACAACTCTTCTATTTTGTAGCTCAGATGGTTACTTCAGCTCCAGGCAACACATGCCCTTTCCAAAAATAATAAGGAACTTGAAATTAAAATGATATGGTAGAACTATCGTCTACAACAGCTTGAGAGACAAATATTAATTTTTAAGGACTTTTGAGGTGTATTCTACTAAATATACCAGTATCAAAATTAGGTTATATAAACTGTGATAAAGTAACACATTGAATTAATCATAATAATTAATAAAAACTCTCACCTTCCTAATTTTTATTATATATATTGGTTTTATTATTTGCATCTCAGAAAGCATTTAATGTAATAATTAAAGCAAGGTTATTCTAAGTTAAACGAACTCATTATGTTGGTGTCTCCCACTTGAAATACAACTCTCCAAGAGAGTAAACTTTAAAAAGCAGTTTCTTGAAATCAAGAAATACCACAAAAGCATAGTGTAAATATTGTAAACCTTTCATTTTAAAAAAGTAAAATTTCATGTTAACCTCTTCAAACCTATTCACATGTTTGAGTTTATGTCCTCTTAGTTACACTACAGAATACAGACAAAGAAAACAGAAAAAAAGCGTTTTAAATATAATGCAAATTCCAGTTCTGTAGTCACAGAATATAGATGAGAACTATTAAGATGTAGCAGGTTCTCTCATTTTTTAAAATTATAACTACATTTTAGAAAATAGATCACTTATAGTTTTTGAGTCTTTGGTTTTGAGCCTATTACTTGGCTTATAATTTGCCTTAGAAAATATGATACCTGCATCATAGGATTAAACCCAGTGATGCTTTACAAATGTATAACAGAAATATCTCTTGTTGGTATTATATAAAAAAAATATATAATACATCTATGAAAGACAAATAAATACTTTCATTACTAGTCAAACATTTTAGTTAAAGATTTAGTGGATCCGCAAGAAACCTAATCAAATCTACACTTGTTACATAAGATTCAATTCATTTTGGCTTATTTGACATTTAAATATTCATTTTACTAACTTTTTAAAGAATCAGTAGGCATTTTGAATAATTTATGCAGCATTTTTATCTTTGCATCTGAGTGGTATACACTAAGAATACCGATTTAAGTAGTTTGATAAAGAATTCATTAAGTGTAACTTATAGATAAATCAAATGTACAATATAGGCCAAATTATAGAAAACAGGTATTTCTTAGAGCATATCATTAATCTTTCCTCAAAAACTATTTAAAATAACATAATATAAAACTAATAAAAGAGAGGAGGCTCTAATAGTAGATACATTTCTTTTAGATGAGTTGAAAAATCCTTGTTCCACACTTTTCAATGAAGCTTAAATCACTAATTAAATTTCTAATAGCAAACTGATTTTGGGGGGCAGGTGATGGGAATTGAATTCAGGACCTTGTGCTTGCAAAGTAGGCAGCAGAACAACTGAGCTAAATTCTTAGCCCCAAACTAATAAATTTTAAAATTCTGTTTTTCCCTAGTAATAAATGGTTACTAAGTCATTCTGTAAACATAGATAAAAGAAAAGACAAATAACAGATTCCAAGCACAGGGGTATAGATAAAAAAAAAATTGTGGCTTTTGCTTTTGGTACCTATAGAACTTTAGGGAAGGCTTTTTTTTGACCAGCTATAAACTTCCTTAGAGGGATGGAATAGGATTTTCTTTAAATGAGTTATTGCAGTGATTAAATGAGCTTGTCTTTATGCTAAAGCTAATGAGCATGACCTATAACAGGTAGTCTACAAAAGTTATCTCCTATGCATTTCTTCCTTTGCTTCTTCTTGGAGAAAAAAAAGAAACACTTTAATACAGATCTATAGCTTTTAACAGGAACCCAGGGCGGAGGGGGTTGGAGAGGTGCACTCATATAATTCCAAAAGTCAAGGTTTTTTGAGGAAGAAGGATCACAAATTGGAGCATGAGGAATGTAGAAACTTAACACGAACCTACGTCAAATTTTTAAATAAATAAAAAAAAGGAATGAAGATATACATTGTGCAAGGGCCCTATGTTCAATTCTTATCGCTGCTGCTACTGCTGCAGCAACAGGCATGCATGCTCTCTCTCTCCACACACACACACACACACACACACACACACTCACGCATCCACAGGATCAGAAATTTGTTTCTTGGGGCTGCTTATAGGGATGACTTATTGCACTTGCCATAGTTATCAAGGTCTTTCTTAAAATGAAAACATCAAAGGAGGGACACAGTAGGAGTAGGGAGGTAAAGAATAGGGAAAGGGAAAGGTGAAGACATTTGGGTAGATAATTGTAAGATTTCCGTATGCATTTTGGTAATTACTGGAGTTTTGTTTTGTTTTGATTTGTTTTATTTTGTTTTGTTTTGTACTGGGAATTGAACTCAGCACCTTGCGAGGCAGGCATGGTGGCAATGAGCTAATTCTCCAGCTCCTGATACTTATGGGATTTTTATACTGGCATTTTTCATATACTATTGATACATGCTTAAATGCTGTATTTACACTTATATTTTAATACATTTTAAAACTTTAATATTTCTCCTTGCATTTTGGCTTGTTCAATTTTCCCATTAATTTGGATGGTTCTGAAGATTGTACAGTTGCAATAGTTGCACTTAAATAGCATGTGCAGTTCTATGGTAAGACAGTTCTTTCTTTATGCTGAATTCTGATATGTTCCCACTGTAGACAGCTATGAAGAGATAGCGAATACCAAGTCAAAATAGGAAGAACAGCATGATTTTCACAAGAAACTTGTTTGCAAGTTGAGAAATCACTTTTACATACTACCTATATATTCTTAGTGGAAACAGCCATTTCACAATACTTGTAGAGTGCAGATGAATAGAAGTTTTACTATTTGGTACTTGAGGTACAGAAACTAATCTGAAACTATATAATATTTTATTTTGATTGCAAAGCTCATGAAAATTTCCCAAATTACCAAAGATGAAGCACAACATGCCATCCAGAGTCCTTGTGCTAATAAAACACTACTGTCAAAAAGCTAAGATTATTTGTTTTTATTTTTAAAATTTTAATAGCATATGTTTGCAGCACCTAGTGATTACACTCATTGAGGGAATTCATACATGTGCCTAACACATCTTAATTCTTAATTCGAATAAAGGCATGGAATTGTCAAGCATATATATCACTATGACCCAGAAAAAGTTCTTGTTCATCCTCTACTAGAGTCTTGCTGCTTTTCTGATATGAGAAATTAGAAATTAGGCTACTTGTGGGGATAAACTACTTCAAATGGAGATATCTGAGTAGTCTAATGTGAACAATTCTCCCTCAGTTAATATTTATGTGTTGAATCCCAATCAGGAAGGTATATTTTAAGAAAGGGCCTTTGGGGGTAGATTTATTAGGTCATGAAGGCTCTGCTCTCATAAATAAGATTTTAGCCCTTAAAAAAGAAGCCAAAGGGAACTTGTTTGCTCCAACAGGAGAAAGCTCAGCAAGAAAACACCAAATATGATGAAGTGGGCATTTAGGAGACTTTAATTTAGCCAGCATCTTGATCTTGGACTTCCATCCACTAAAATCATGTGAAATTAATTTGTATTGCTTAGGAGCCAAATGATTTATGATATTTTTGTGATGCAAACTCAAATGGACAAAGACACTGGCTTGGGAAGATTTTGAAAGGAATTACTCTTTTATTTCGTCCCTATCATTGTAAACTTCTATGACCTATTGAGGACACTTGAACATAGCAGTCAAGTAGCAGAGAGTATACAAAATCAAACGATTTCCAAGATGTTGAACCAGTCATGCTATTAACGCAGTTTCAGTGATACTATCTTTCTCACAAAGAAGAGAAATAAACTATTGCAACAATGCAGTATCTATAAATCCCTTGTCCTTAGGGACTTTACAATGAACTAACTGTAAAATCTTCTACAAGTAGAAAAGCAGGAGGTTAGAACAATGCTCATTACCAGGACCTCAACACTGCTCAATTCTAGACACATATAGTTCAAAGAGAAGCATAAATTTCCTTACAAGTAACTTTACTTGTGGAAAATGGGTAGAAATTCACTTTCAAGGTAAGACATTTGGAAGTGTACTTCCTAATTTTTTCACCTTAATTTTGCAAGCAACTCCTCAAGGTAGTATTTGGGGGCCCTGGACATTTCTAATAGAATTAGGTGTTCTTCCATATGGACCTTGGTAATTGTATTTGTTGGCATATTTCTTCTAACGAAGATTTTCCAGGGTAATACTATGCTCTTGTGAAAAATATGTTTTTGAATTAGGATATCTAATTTCATTTGGATTTTACAAGCTTATTCCATAAGATTTATTGTTTTCCCTTATTCCAAGAAAGTAATGGTATTTTAGTTCATTTGTGCTGCTAAAGCAAAATGTGTGAGATAGGTAATCTATAAACCAGAGAAATTTATTTTTTCACAGTTTTGGAACACAGAAACTTCAAGATCAAACCATGGACGAATTTGGTGTCTGCTGAAGACCTTCTCTGTGGTTTCAAAACATGAATGCTCTGTCCTCCAGAGGAAAAGACTCTATCCTAGTATGGTGGAAAGAATGGAGAGATAAAAAGGCCTACCTAGTACCCTCCAGTCCTGCTACCCTGATTCATGAAGGCAAAGCCAATAGACACTCCCTGAAACCCATATATTGTAATGCTATCATATCAGCAACTAAGTTTCAACATATGAATTTGAAGAGACATATATAAATCCTTATATATAAATACATACTATATATATAAATATATAAAAGTATATAGAAATCTGCAGTGTAACTTAGACTATCACACCAAATTTTATTATATCAGAGATTCCATTTAAAGATTTTAGAATTTTTTCTTTTAATATTCTTTTCTTTATACATATTTTAAAAAATAGAATATACTTGTTATACTGCATATATAGTCAAATTACTATATGATCAATTTTATTCACCTTACTAAATACTATTGAGAATATAATTTAATAAATGCACAATGTTCCAGTGAAAATCATATATCATGATTTGCTTAGCCAGTCTCTGCCAACTGCTTTGGTTGTTGCTTGATTCTGTTTTTGCCCTATTAAAATTACATGTCAAAGAACACTTTGCCTATACTAGTTAATCATGCTCTGGGGAAGAGTCTCAGAAGACTAATTGCGGGGTTAAAGGATCAAATATGCTGTTCATGCCCACTGCCAGGTTTCTTTCAAAAGCTATTAGACAGATTTATAATCTCACCACCAAGAAAGGTCATATTCCCTCCGCTGACTCTTCAGCTGTATTTGGCAATTCCCATTCGATAAGCAAAATAGAAATACTTGACTTAATTCCTCTCCTAATGTTTTGTATATATGTTCATAGTTATTTGGTATTTATAATTCTTTTTAGTTATTGTCTTGTTCAATTTTTCTATAATATTAGGAGAATTGAACATTTTTAGACACTTCATTTCTTAGAGAAGTATTTGCATCACAGGAAATTTGAATTTAAAAGAGATTTCTTATATATATGCCCAAGAAATAAACATGCAAACCTCCTGCATCAACTTTACGCACTAGAGTGCTTCATTTCTTCCAACTAAAGAAGCTATATCGGCACAGTTACTACATCCATAGTTACTAAGAGTTCACCTTAGTGTTGTACATTTTATGGATATATATATATATATATATATGTAATATATATGTTATATATATATATATATATGTATAGAAAATATCATACTTTCCTAACCCCTGGCAAATACTGATATTTTTACTGTTTCCATAGTTTTTCTTTTTCAGCATGTCATGTATTTCAGATTCAATTATATAGTATGTAGTCTTTTCAGATTGATATCATCCACTTTTACTGGGCATTTCAGATTCTTCCGGGCTGTTTTATGATTTGATATTTCTTTTTTTTTTCTTTTCTGTAGATTTTTTAGGCTACTGGGAATTTCATGTAAGGTCTTCATCCTAAAGCTCAGTGCTTATGTCGTGACGCAGTGTCCCTGAGTCCCTGACTTGCCCAGAGTGAGCTCAAACTTGCCGATCTCCCTCCCTCAGCTTCCGGGAGTGCTCAGAATATAGCCTTCACCGCCACACCGGGCTGCTCATTTATTTTTAGTGATGAATACTACTCTATTGTCAGGATTTACCAAAGTTCATTTATCCAATCAATGCTGAGGACCGTCTTGGTTACTTCCACCTTTTGGCAATTATGAATAAAGCAGCTATAGATACCCACGAACAGGATTCTGTGTAGACAAAGTTTTCAACTCCTTTGGTGTTTTATATTTTTATTTAAGTTATGTGGTAAGTAAAATAACCACAATTATACCAAAGATGGAAATAAATCTCAATTAAGGGTCATGTTTTAACATCTTTCAGTTTTAAAATTATACGCGACATCACCAGATTTAAATCAGGCAACTGGCTTGGCACAATGTCCCAGGAAATATGAATACGGGATAAGAGGCATTAAAACTGAATCATGTAGACATTAAAGTTTTTAATATACAGGTATTCATTATTTTAAAGTTGATTTAATGTTGTTTGTTTCCTGTTTCCAATGTTATTTTTCTGTTTTTTTTTTCTTTCTTTCTTTTT
>NW_022900951.1:28810538-28871780 GCF_012274545.1 Fukomys damarensis
TTTTTTTTTTTTTTTTTTTTTTTTTTTTTTTTTTTTTTTTTTTTTTTTTTTTTTTTTGGTACTGGGGCTCGAACTCAGATCCTTGTACTTGTGAGGCAGGTGACAGAATCACTAAGCGAAATCTCTGGCCCACAATGTGATTTTTCTTATGATAAATATTTTTTCTATTAAGTTATTGAGTACTTCTTTGGAATTATTCATTACAATATCAACTAATTGTTAAATTTATGAACGTATTATTGCAAAATAAATTTCAAAATAATGTTTTGTTTTAGACCTATTTATCATAGTCAGTAAAATATAATCAAACTATCTCTCCAAAAGGCCAGGGATTTGGCTCAGTGGTTCTGCCACCTGCCTTCCAAGTGCAAGGTCCCAAGTTCAATCCCCGGTACTAAAAAAAAAGAACAAACTATCTCTCCAAAAATTAGAAAACCATGCCACAATTAGAAGGCAAAACAAAGATCAGAATTTCATTTACACTCTTCTGTAATGGACAACAAATGTATATTAGTTTTCTCTTTTCATTTAGTACAATGATATAGGAAAATATCACTCCCATAAGTGGCAAAGAATTAACTCATAATAATTTAAGAATACACCTTTTCCAATGGATCTAGGGGATAAATATCTGTTGGCTGGAATTCTTCATGCAAAGTCAAAAATGCAGAAATCTGCCCAAATGTAAGTCAGGTAAACTTGAAAAATATAAAATGGAATGAAGTGAGGAAAGAGACAGAGAGTAGGTCTTTTTGGACTAAAATACAAATGCATTTTCTAAGAACTGGGCCCTAGGGATCATAATCATCTACTCTGAGCCATACTCAGTGGGCAGATATTTCTGACTGGTACTTCTTAGCTGTAAGGCATGACATGGATTTGAGATGAGAGAGAGAAAATCAAGAGCCCATAGAGACAAGTATCCAGGGAGGAATATACTTTAGCACAGTTGTACTGGATGTCCTTCAGCTCCTGTATGAACGTTTACTATGATGAGAAACTCTTGCTTCGTATTACATGTGTGCAATTCAGACATTTTAATGCATTTTCTTATCAAGATCTGAGGGCAAACAAATGAAAAGGGCATGGTTTCTGATTTCACAGCCTTTCCAGTCTATAACAAGAGAAGAGAATATAAATGATTTCATAGACTGCATGGTGATAAAAGAGATGAAAGTTTGAAGTTTTGCCTAAAATGAGGAGAGAGTATTTAACCAAGCCTATTAATTGCAAAAATGTTATAGAGGCAGTGACATTTGATTAATAAAAATGTGAAGCTGCATGTGATGGTGAATGCCTTAATCCCAACACCCTGCGAGGCTAAGGCAGGAAGATCACAAGCTCAAGTCGAGCACACATAACTTAGTGACTCAGTGAAATGGTGTCTCAACTGAAAAAAAGAACAAAGCAGAAACCAAACCAAAAAAGGGCTATAGATGCACTACAGTGAGAAGGCCCTGGCTTCAGTTTCCAGCAACAAAAAACAACAAATATAAGAGAAAGAGAAGAAGGAAGGGAAGAAGGAAGAAAGGAAGGAAGGGATGACAAAGAGGTGAAGGGAAGGAGTTGAGGAAGAAAGGAGGGAAGCAAGCAAACAAGCAAGCAGCGGTTGCTCTTGAAAGATTGATAGAAAAGAATCAAGATGGATTACGTAAAGTGAAAATTTCCAATGATGAACGTCATTACATTGTATACCTTAAATATACCAGTAAAATTAATTAATTTTTAAAAAGAGCAACAGAAGCAGGTCTGTGGTGGATGAAGAGGATGTGGAGCAGTTTCTCAAGTGGCACAGACATCTGAAATCCCTTGGCATGCTCAGGTTGATGGCAGCAACACATGCCATGAGGTTGGACCGTATGAATGCAGGTGTAATTTTAGAAAATAAGGCTGAAAAAAATGGAACAAATAATAGAAACTGTCAATTAGCTCTCAAATATGGTGGAGATCCAGAGTCTGTAATCTTGACTATAGCCAGCATAAAGTACATATTAAAACCTGAGACTGTGCTGCCCCACTGTCTCAATCACCTGCTCCTTAATAATTAATGACTTCGGGTAAATTGTGTATGTCCACATGTTTCAGTCTCCCTGTGCAATAGGCATACTAACAACATTTGGCTTGTTGGATTTTTACGGGTATGTTTTATGTAGTTTTTATAAAGTGCTTGAGAGCATATCTTTTTAATAGTTGTGTTGCTGGACTTAAGCTTGTATTCATCAAGTAGACTCAAAGTTTACAATAAACCGACGAGAGTTCATATGATCTGCCCTGAAATCTAGCCATGGCCAAAAATGTGAGAGGCAAGAGGAACCCATTTTCAGTATAATTTCAGGCATGTTTACATATAAAAGATTTTTTCTTTTGTTAAATTTAAATATGCTCTACACATCATGCAAAGAATTTGATTTCTACTCACTGAATCCTCTCAATATATTTACATATAGTACAAATTTAGATGTTCTATGCATCCTAGATCTTATCACTATGTTAACTTTAGGAATATTTAAAAATAACTTTGATATTTCACTCATGAGTACTCTAGAAAGAGACTCAATCAGAAATGCCCACTGAAAGTATGTTTCAAAGAGATACAACAGGTAGCAGAGAAAGCAGAGCCTCTTGTGTCAAAGAGAAATAACAGACACTGAAGAAAGATGAGAACCAAAATTCTTCTACTTTTAAAAAATTAATTTCCTTTAACAATTCCTTCTCTAACATCACCTATAAATTCAGTGATATTCTATATGTATTCCAAATTTTTAAATACAATTGTTATTGTGAGGTACAAACTTGACAGTAACTCAAATTGTATAGTTGGTCTACACTGTCCATCTGTCTGTCTGTCTATCTTATTTATTTGGTACAGGGGACTGAACTCCGGCCTTTGCATTTGCAAGGCAAACTGCAAAACCATTGAGCTAAATACCCGGCCCCTGTCATTCATTCTAAATGTGACACAAATTGCAAGCTACTTATGACATTGAACTAAACCATTATCTTTAGAGGCCCTTCAATGCCACACAATGTTCTAGAGGCTAAGACTTTAAAAAGTTCAAAATTAAAATTGTTCTGTATCTTGCCTTCTTACAGGTCCCTTTCTTCCTTTTCTATTATCCCTCCAACCATTCTTGGCATTTTCCATGTATTTGTCACTTTCTAAGGCTATAAACATGTAAATAGATTGGTATTTGGAAATGTTTTGAGATTAGCCAAAAGAAAGACATCCTTGATATAAAATAACATGTGAAACCAAACAGTCAGTAAAAGTTATATAGACAAAAAGAAAAATCTAATGACATTCATTTGGCATTTGTGAAAGATACATTTGGACCATTTTTCATTTCATAAAGGAGAAATTAATCTAAACATTGTTCATAAGGGAATACTAAAGCTCTAACTCTACATAATAGAGCCAAGTCAGACTTTTTAATATTTATATGTTCTTTTAGGGAAATTGTTCTCGTTCCTGCAGATGATTAATAATACCTGCTGCATTTACATAATTCATAGCTTTAAATAATTAACAGGATTATAATTATATTCATAATTCTTTATCAATTGAAGTTAATAACTTTGGTCTGCTCTAATGTGCAATGCTATCGAACAAAGATTTGTACTTCAAAATAATGATTCTAGTTAATATTAGTAACACGCATTACATATCTCATCCTTTGTTTATTTGTGCCAATTATAATAAATCAAGTATCTGCATTATATCACTTTATACTTAAAGAGAATGAAGACATTCTAAAATTTAGAATGTTTGGTTTTAATCATAAATATAATTACATAGCTATATACACAGGTCATAAATACATAAATATAAATAAACATGTATATACCCTAGGGCCTACAATATAGCTCTCTCTACATATGTACAGTGTATGTAAAAAAAGAGTCACAAAAGAGATAATAAGCTTTTATTGTTAGGAAGGGGATGATTTGTGTGAAACCTATCAGTACATAGATCACTTAGTGGGCTTTTGCAGAAAGACACTTACTTCAGTAACTGAACAACTTTTCCAAAGAAATAATTTTACTGTATACATATGGTGCAATTACATTACTATAGCAAAATCCAAGTAACAAAGAACTTTATAGAAAGTATTTAACATCTATCCCTTACTGCTACTTTTATGAACAATGAAGCTTGAAAGTACGTGGACCAATGTTTTATTTTAATCCTTAGCCATAATGGTCTTATCTAGGGCTAGACTTCAAAAGAAAAATGTACTATAAAAATTGGAGGAGAATGTAATGAAAATTAATATGTGTGCTTTTAGGAATAAAAAGTTAAAAGGAAGGCATCTCTACTGAAAATGTATATGAGTTAAGATGAGAACAACAAAAACCTTCTATATAACTCAGTCTCTTTTTAAGCAGTTTATATTAAATGCAACTTGTATTTTTCTTTTAAACACCAATATTTAAGAGTTAGTTTCAAAAGAAAAATAATTTACTCTATAAAAACTGCACTTGAAAATGATAGCGCCTATTGTAGCTTCCTAATGGTTTTACAATATTTTTTGAAGTGACTTCATTGGTGCAAATTTTTAATTGCTCATTACAAAGGGCTAAAATTTTATACCAATGAATCAAACTTAAAATGTAACCTGCCATAAGTACATAGTTCAGTATATTGCAGATAATCTGAACCAATTTAATATTTATCAAGAGCTTCTGCCTAGAAAATTAGCAACCATTATTATTTTCTGAATGTACACATAAGGTCTATAACATTGAACAAATTATCAAATATTTTCCTTCTTCCAAGAAAAGTTCACTACTTTAAAATTTTTATTACAATACAGAGAATATTATCTAAATTATTTATTTTAATTAAGTCATCTGAGTTTTTTAGCAGATATAATGAAGATATTATCCAGGTTAGTTTTGCATCCTCAGTATGTTCTAATTATACAGAAATAGGGTAGTCTATTTCCTGGCACATACAATCTAATAAAAATAAGAATTATATAGTTGTTTATGATACTAATTTAATCGATATTTAATTCAAAGATCTCAAGATATTTTCAAATATTTATAATTGTAAAAATATCTTATAGCGGGTTTGTGGAGGTTAATGGGAAAAAAAAAACAGGCACTTCTATGTTTGAAAAGAAGAAAAAAACTAAAAGGATTTGAATAGAGGTAGACAGGTAAATGAGTTTTCATCCTATAGGTTACAAGGACTCTGTATTCCATATCAATATATAGCTTTATAAGTTTATAAATACACACAGTTCATGTACACATTTTTATACATACATGTATAATATAGATATATACATATTAACAAACCTACACATGAATATATATACACACACATTCATATTATCTTCAATATTTAGAAACACCCCCCACACACACACATCCTTTCTGATCCTACCTCAGATACTCCCAGGAGAGCTGCAGTTCAGGTAACAAGGTAGAATCATGTAAAACTATGTAAAAGACATAAATAGAAATATGAGGTATAAGCAATTTGCAAACTACTACTTGATGCGAGGATTTGGAAATTAGGGATTTTTATCATCATTATAGCTTGCATAATATAAACACACAAAAAAATAAGAAAAATAGGAGGGCAGGGACAAGGGGAAAAAATGAGAACCAGGACCTGTCATGTAAAGGTACAAGATCCCAATGATGAATGTAACTGTACTGTACACCTAGAATGTACCAATAAACTCAATGATAAAAAAAATTAAAAATAAGAAAAATGAAGAATAAAATAAGAATGAGATAGGGAGAGGTGGCGGGGTTGAAGAAAGGGCAGCAGAATGGGGAAAATAAGAACCAAGGTAGATTATGTAAAGATGATAAAAAAATTTAAAAATAAGAAAAATGAAGAATAAAATAAGAATGAGATAGGGAGAGGTGGCGGGGTTGAAGAAAGGGCAGCAGAATGGGGAAAATAAGAACCAAGGTAGATTATGTAAAGATGCAAATTTGCAATGATGGAAGTCATTATATCGTATACCTAAAATGTACCAATAAACTTAATGAAAAAAAGAGTGAGATACAAAATAGATGGGCAATACAAATAATTCACAGGAAAAGTGAAGAAAAACCGTACAGAGAAGATCACTTAAGGTGACAAAAAAGATCAGAAGAGAAGATGATGACGAAGTATTTGCAAGCAAAAGGATTTATTCATCATGAACCCTGTAAGACAGTCATTTAAGAAACAAAATTATATCATTTTAATTCCATGACATTCTTGTTATTGATGGCACATTTTTTAATTATAACTAGAACACACAAGAATGCAAAAAGTATCATTGAAAGTTTTACTAATGTAAACTTCACTCACATTTTAGAAGCTGGGTAGCAGCTAAATAATGACCCTGGGGAATCTAATGTCAACAGGAGTTTTCAGTATTACTGGAAAATGAAGACTCTACACCTTGAAAATGACTTAAGAGGACAAGAATATGAAACTGATTCTTATTTATTCACTGTAGTTCTGTTCTACAAAGTCACAATGAGCACTGAAGTAACAAATACTGAATCATTCCTCCCAGAGAAAATACAGCATTAGATTCCTCTCTGCAGTCCTCTGGTCATGGGATTTTTTGTCTAACAATCAATACATAATCTTGTTTTATGTGTGCTTCTGTTTAAAACACCATATTTAATATATATTGTTGATCCATTAACACAGATCGCACAGCCACCAGCACCACAACTCTTGCCTGAAAGAAGCTTCTCTAGCCACTGTCTCCCCGCCTTAAGGCACATTATGACGTTCTTGGCTTAGGAACACTAGATAGCAGTTACCACTGTGGTTGGTACCACTTTAAATGGCAGAATCATTAATAAAGAGAATAAAAATCAGGTGACATGAAATAGACTGCAAGAAGGACCTTTATGAGACCAAAAATTTTAAAAACCAGAGCATCGCTTTGTTTGACCCAGCTGAGACGTGTATGTCCAGTAATTCAAATTCTTACCCACTCTGTGCATGTCCATGAATGGCTTCGAAAGTGCTGACAGTATTGATTGGAGGCTACAAATAAATTCTGGCAAGTTAGAGAATTCACAAACATGGAATCTATGAATAATGAGAACTGTCTATATAAAATTTCAGTCAGTGTTCTGACTGACTGGACCCTTTTTATAAAAGTGTAGCTTTTAGCTGCAAATGGTCTCATCTTCCACCCTTTCTGCTTGTGGTATTTGTAGACAACTAATTAGAGTTATGTATATTGTGGATTTTTTCTAATTACCATTTTGAGTGATGTAAGCAGGGCCTAACTCGAGGGCCAAATTGCATACCAGTATTGTAATATCCTGATATTGGCCAAGCACTATGGTTAAGAAGTATTGTTAATTTTTACTGTAATTTTTAGCAAAAGATTTAAAACATGTTCTATCTACCAAGTGACCAGGATAGGAAAAAGTGTAAGATACTTCTCAGAACATTCTTTTTCCTAACTGAAGATCTGGATTATTCAGTTCTACTTAAAACCATACAGGGGCTACTTAAAACTTCAGTGTTTCTTTGTTAAAGAAAGTGGATATAAGAAAAATGCAAAGAGAATGTAATTAATACTGTGCTAATGAAGCTGAATTTCTGAAGAGAAGAGCATAGCCATGGACTGTAGGTATGATTTCCTTTCAATTAGGTATAGAATTCAAATTTTAATAACAACTGTCAGTTTAATATTCTAAAAATTGCTCATCAGTGAAATTCAACATCCAGATACTCATTTTCTTTAATATTGTTTACCATGGATTTCATAATTCTAAGTCAAACCCAATGTACTCTAGTTACAAATATGAGTTATTATTGAAGAACTGAACATTGTATGTCACATGTGCATCTAAGTATGTGTTTTTGGGCTTCAGGTTAAGATGGGAAAGTAGAAAAGTATTAAAAAGTTTGTTTTAAATTACCTATAGATATACATATGAGGATAACAAAGACACAATAAAACTCTCTTATCTGTAGGGATACAGTATTCCAAGACATCACAGTAGATACCTGAATCCACAGGTATTTCTGAACCTACCATATACTACATTTTTCTTATACATACCTAGGATAAAGTTCCATTCACAAATTAGGCACAGGACTAGGTTAACAACAATATTAAAGTGGAGCAATCATAAAATTACACCATAGTACAAGTTACGTGAACGTGGTTTCTCTCACTCACTCGCAAAATATCTTCCTGTACTATCATCACTGTTCTTCTGGTGAAAATGTGCAATGCAACCATTTCTCGTCAATGAAGTGAGTAGCACAGTCATCGTGAGATACTGTTAGACTATTCTGTGTTACTTGAACACAAACACTGTGAAATAGTGACAGTCATTCTTACAGCTGACATGGCTAAGTGACTAGTAGTCAACTAGTATATATAGCATAGATACGCTGGACAAAGGAAGATTCACATCCTTAGCAGAACAAAACATGATGGGATAAAACAGCATCACACTACTCTGAGCACTGCGCATCAAAAAAAACTTATGAACCTTTTTATAACTGAAATTTCCTATTTAGTATTTTTGGAATGCAGTTGATAATGAGTAACTAGCATGGTGATAATTAAAACCATGCATAAAGAGGGGATGCTATATTCATCTACGAACATAAACCTATGTTATGCTAGGCCTACAGTAAAAATGGTTTGACTGAATGAATTTTCAACTTCACAATAGTAGAAAGGTGATATAATGGAGTGCAAATTGTGCTTAAAATTTTGAATATTGATGTTATCTGAGCTAGGAATATATGATATGGTATTCTTCTCCAGTAAGCTGTAATGCCAGTCAGCCACACACAGTAAATGATATTTTACAATGTACTGTGTTTGTAAGCTATGATGTTCAATAGACATTCAAATGCATTTGGACTTATAATTTAAACTGATGATGGGTTTGTCAGGAGGTAAATCCATCACAAGTTGATAAACATGTCTTTTTATATTATACTTATAGTTTTTTTCTTTTTATTAAGTTTATTGGTACATTTTAGTTGTACAAAATGATGACATTCATCAGTGGGAATTTGTACCTTTATATGATGCATCTTGCTAGTTATTTTTTTCCCTATTTCCCTGCCCTCCATTCAACCCCTCCACATCTCCCTGTTTACAAAGACTTTGTTTCAGTATTTTCCTTTTCTCATGTTCATTCCTTCCCCCTGCATCTCTCACGCCCCCTTTTCCTTTGGATCTTTTCTCCCTATTTCATATTGTTTATTATACATTTTAATCCTCACTTTCACTTTCTCACACCGTAGAAACTATTCCATATTTACGCATGCATCCTATTTACTTCACTTAAGAGTATGGCCTCAATGTGCATCCATTTAGCCATAAATGTCTCTAGTTTCTCATTCTTTATGGCTGAGTAGTACTCCATATACATATACATACATATAGATAGATACATAGATAGATAGATAGATAGATACATTGATTGATTCTCCATATCTATCCATCCATCTTCTTTATCCATTCATCAGTTGATGGACAAATGGGCTGTTTCCCAATTTATTTTGTTTTTGTTTTTTTGATGCAGGGTCTTGCTATGTAGTAGAGACTGACCTGGAACTCACTATGTAGCCCTGGCTGGTCTGGAACTAACAGTGATCCTCCTGTCTCAGCCTCTGGAGTGCTGGGATTACAGGCATGAGCCACCACACCCGGCTTGCAGTTTCCAAATTTTAGCTATTACAAATTGTGCCTCTGTAAACATGGGTGTGTGTGTGTGTGTGTGTATCACTGGTGTGATTCCTTTCATTCTTTTGGGAAGATACCCAGCGGAAGAATACCTGGATCAAATGTGACCTCTAAAGTTGAAATGGATCAAATATCTTAAAATAAAATTCTTTTTGAGACAGGGTCTCACTATGTAGTTGAGACTGATCTGGAACTCACTATGTACACGCAGCGATACTCCTGCCTCAGCCTCCCGAGTGCTGGGATTACAGGCATGCGCCACCATGCCCGGCTTCAAATATCTAAATATTAAAACAGAAACACTAAACTGGCTGAAAGAGAGGTTAGGTAGAACACTTGAAGATATTGGTATAGGATAGGATTTCATAAACAAAACCTCATTCACATGTGAACTAGCACAAAGAATCAAAAACTGTGACCTCATCTTATGAAAAAGCTTCTGCACAAGAGAAACCACCAACAGTGTGAAGAGAGTACCCACAATGTGGAAAAAATTTTTACCAGCTGTTGCTCATACAAAGATCTACTATCTAGAAAATATAAAGAATTTTAAAAAATCAGACCTCCCAAATTTAAAGACCCAACCCAAAAATGGGCATCTGAAATGAACAGACATTTCTCAGATAAAGAGGTACAAAGAGCAAATAAATATATGAAAAAATGTCCAACATCATTGGTCACTGGAGAGATGCAAATGAAAACAATGCTGAGATTCCACCTCGTCCCAGAATGAATGGCTGCTACCATGAAATGAACCAATAACAAATGCTGGCAGGTCTGTGGGGAAAGGGGAACACTGCTCCACTGCTTGTGGGAGTGTAGACTGGTGCGACCACTGTGGAAATCAGTATGGAGATACCTCAAAAATATATTTATATATTTGTACTGCTTATATAAAAATAACTATTAAGTTAGCAGCTCAAATACATCTTTGATATCCACAAGTTTAAACATGAAAAATCTGACTCTAGGTTCAATGGATTCATTTTTAAAGCAAAGAGAAAATTATCTTCATCATTTTCACTTTCTGGAGGTCTCTTACTTTCCTTGACTCAGGGACATTTTCCTCCAACTTCAAAACCAGAAACACAGTATCTTCAAATCTATACCATTTTACTGAGACTCTGGTTTTTATTTTTATATCTTCTTTCACTCTTTGAAGAATCTCTATGATTTCAATGAGCCAAAACAGATAATCCAAGTTAATCTCACCTTCTCAATGTCCTTGACTTTGCCAGCAAATCACTTTTTCTCACTGTGCAGTAAAGTATTAGACAGATTAACCTGTGAGTAGCTGTATTCCAAAGATATATCTGATAACCTCTAAATCCTGCACTATCCTTCCTGATAAGAATACCTTTGTTTACTCCAGACCTTTAACTGCACTGGAAAAAGTATGCTAACAATATGATTTATTGTCTGGCCCTTTGTCCACAATAATCAGTCTGAGCTCTAGAGAGGTTAGAGACTTAGTAACTACATAGGACACATGAGTACTATATGCTTACATGACTAAGCCCTATAAAATCCTGGACACCATGACTCAGCTAGCTTTTGTGGCAGAATTTTGCATATGTCATCACACATCATTTTACGTTAAGCTGTCTGTATGGAAAGGAAAATTAGAAACTGGCAGTTGATCTCTCCTTGAATCTGATCTATGTAACTGTTTTCCTTTGTTGATTAGAGTAATCTTTATTTCTTTGTTGTAATAAACTTTAACCAAGTGTATACTACCTTTATGAATTCTATGAATCGTCCCAGTAAATCCCATTGAAACCTCAGTTTTGTAAAGCAACATTTTTCTAAGGATTAGAATTAGACCATCCTCATGCCTATCACAATATATAAGATAGCTTATTATTTTGCATACATGTCTTCAATTACTTTGGCTAGGGAGTAGCTTTAAAAGTATTATCCAAAATATTTGGAAAATTTATATTCCTTCATTGACTCATGATTATATTTTCTTAAGAAGTTATACAATTGTGTTGTAATATGCTACTTTTGGCAACCTAATTTCCCGGTATATAAAATGAAAATTAAAACCAAATTGAAAATTTCAAAAAGTCAAGTCACTTTCTGCTCTGGTTACCTAAGCAGTGACTTGCAATAAACAATTGCTTAGTGATAAAGAAGGAAAAATATACCTAGTTTTCACCTATAAAACCAAGAGGTAATCAAAGGAATGGCAGAGCTCGATTGACCATCACAGACTGAAAAATATCTGCTCAGTAAACCATACTCCCCTAACCCAGTATTAGTGTCTTCAAAGGCAGAAAGTTTATCAATGTAAGTGTAACTAAGCAAAGATAAAAATCCCTGTACAAATATTCAGTTACATTAAAGTGAAAGTTAAGAATCTCATATATTTACACACACATAAGAAATCTACAGATTTTATAGTTTTATATTTATGTTTAAGATACATTTTGAGCAAATATTTGCTTAAGGCATGAAATTTAGCTTTGCGATTTTATATATACCACTTGCTTCAGCACCACTTTTTGAAAATTGTATCTTTCTTCTATTGCTTTGATACTTTTGTAAAAAAAAAGTTTGGCGAATTTATTTAAGTCTATTTGTGGGCTCTTCATTTTATTCACTGCTTCGTGAATCTGTTTCCCCACAATGTCACACTGTATTGATTCCTCCTGTTTATTTTTTTTTCCCAAGCATTAAATTTACAGATAACTTTTGGGAGAACTGAAACTTTTGTTATATTGGATTTTCAATCCATGGATGTGGCACGTTGCTGTATTTAACTTTTGCTGGTTTTTCTTAGCATTCTGTAATTTCATGATAAAACTCCCGCGTGTATTTTTTTATATTTCTTAGTACTTTCTTTGTAAAACCTGTAAATGCTATTATGCTTTCAGCAGGAGTGCACTCCCTTGAACCACCAGTAGTGGTCCATGCAGTCCCACCCAGTGGCTTGTACCACTAGTGGTAGAAATGGATCTAATCATGTTATCATCTTCTGATTAATAAAATTAATCTAAAGCCAACTAATGGGATGGTTGTGCATGGACCACCAGTGGTTCACACCATCCTACAGCCAACACATACCAATTACAGCCCCACGGTGAACATGTCAATATAGAAAATTCTGAAGAAATTTAAAAGTTACCTAGAAATTCAAATTTCAAGCAACTTTTATCAGGAAAAATAACCAAACATTTAATTTTGAAATTTATTTTCCTCTTCACAGGTCCTTTGGAATCTCATTTACGACAATAAAAACAAAACAAAACAAAAAAACAGAAGAAAAAAAAAATAAAGAAGCCTTAATACTGGTTTAAAAAGAGCAAGAAACCCCATTGTTCTTAATGTGATACTGCTGCTGTTTATTTTCTAGAATCCGTGTTCCCAAAAAAAGACTGGCCACAGAGCGTATTTGCAATTTAATCATCGAGTATATAATATTTAAAATCCGTGCTGCCAATACTGCAATATCTCTCCATAGTATCTTATTTCTACTCTTATAGTTTAGAAAATAATTGTATTTGAAGGGAACTACATGGAGTCCTATCTTAATCAAATGTGGCATAGAAATCAAATAATCCTATTCTAACAATCTCTAATAAACCTATAATTTAAGAAAGTGTTACATTATATTAAAAATGATAAATAGAAACAAGTTTTACTTCTAATTCTGATTATCACACTTCATATTACACCCCTTCCATTACTCTATTAAAAAAGTATATTAAATGTCATTTGTGAATTTTTAAAAATGCCATTTAGGAAGAAAGAGTATTTAACACAGCCCACTGTCTCAGTAGGAAAAGCGGCTAGTTTCAGTCAAATATATTTGATTTAGAGCAAGGTACACTTGATTAAAAATAGAAAAATTATATCCATTCTTAACTCCCCAGTTGTCAACTTCTTCATTACTAATAGAAAATATCGTATGGGTTTAGTTCTGCTACAGAGAGAACTCTTCTCTTTTCTAATTTCAGTACAGGAGCATATAGACTTTATATAATGAAATTATTATCCTCTTTTCCAAAAATATTTCTATGTTTCATGCTTCTCAGGATGAATATGTTGTTGAAGTGAGGCGACAATATGCCAGTACTTTATCACACAATTTAACCAACAATCTAATTGTGGGTATTTTTAAATTATAAAAGTAATAGTTTGAGTGCTTGCTTTGGCAGCACATATACTAAAAGTAACAGTTTGGAGTCAGAATTGTAAATATAAGCCATAGAGTTCATCATATACATTTTAGGTCTAATACACTAGTGTGTGTGTGTGTGTGTGTGTGTGTGTGTGTGTGTGTGTGTGTGTGAGTGTCTATTTTCCTACATATGTTTGGGTGAATTAAATAAAAGTGTATCTGGAGAAATGAATGTGCGCATAACCTGCTCCGCTGAAATATGTTTAATATGTATGTGTGAAGAAGAGAAATCCACATTTACTTCCCCAGTCTTATCTTCCTTCAAGTAGAGAATTAGCCTCACTTTATTCTAAAATGTAGTAATATTCCCCTTGGCATGCTCATGTTATCCACACAACATGATGATTCCGTTTGTAATGTTATCTGAATATCTGTTTCTCCTTAAAATTCTTAACGTTGAAATCCACCTCATAAGGCAATGGTGTTAGGAGGTATAGTGTTTTGGATACGACTGGGTCATGAAGGCAGAGCCCTCATGAATGGAATTATTGCCCTAATAAAATATCAGTATCTCTTGGCCTTTCCATTAGGTGAGGACACTGAGAAGCATCAATGATAAAATAGGAAATGGATCATCAACCGACATCAGATTTACGATGCCTTGATCTTGGAATGCTCAGACTCCAGACCTGTGAGCAATATACTTTTGTTGTTCAGTCTATGATATTTTCCTATAGTAGCCCAAAAGGATTAAGGCAGATGTTAAATGGTCATCATTTCAGACGGAATATTTTAAAAACCAGTGTCATTCCATCCATAGAGAAACGAAAGAAAGTGGTAATGAATAGAGTAACATAAGCAAAATGTACTCAGAAAAATAGAGTAAAATGCCATCATTTGAGTCCCCTCCTCCCCTACAATTGATGGGCATGAAAATATTTAGAGAGATTAACAGTCCAATGTCATCCTTGCTATGTTTTGAATTCCTGTGAAATTTATCTGTCACTGGTATTTTTAAGAATATACCATATTCTACCTGATATTATAGTCACACTTTATGAGGAACCATCACTATCAGAGTCATCACTCCCCTACCATCGTAATCACAGAAGAGATATAAATCATGACAAAGGCAAATATGTAAGAAAATATGACCTAGAGCAAATAAAAATAACTTTAAAACTCTTCATCAAAATAGGATAGGTTGACTTAAATGAGTAGGCACTGTCATAATGGTTTTCTACAACTTTACAATTTCCATACCAAATTATATTGTAGCATTTCCATTAAGTTTAGGATATAGCATTGCTTTTGATCAGATACAGGCCTTCCATGAGTAACAATGTAGATTTAGAATGGGAAAATGTACATTTCCACAGTTCACTGTATGAATACAGAGTTACAATTTTAAATGAATGCACAAGAGATCAGTTCAATGTCTGTGTATAATTTGAGAGCATTCAGTCATGTACCTGACTCTATAACAACCCTCTGTAGCACCTGTCATGACATTGTATAGAGAAGAAAGCTGCCAGGCAGGGCAATAATAGACGTCATAAAATTTGTTTCTTATAAAATCTCCATGATAGATTTTCTCTGAGTCAGACTTTAACAAAGGAGGATATTACCTGATTGTGATGACACAACAAATATCAGGTATCTATGATGGAGGCAATTCTATACCATGCTTAAACTGTTGTTTTATACTGTGTTTTAATACGCTGCTAGTAGCAATGGGCACAGTAGCAGTAGGAAGAGCGCTAGTGGGTGGTAATATATTACAGTAGCCATATATGTTCTGAGTGTAACTTTTTCCCCTAACTACTGTCAGGTCTTGAGGGCAGAAATTAGTTCTGATTAATCTTTCTATTGCCCTTAGGGCTCAGCACAATATCACCAATATGATGTGTGCCCAATAAAATCTTACTAAATGAAAGGTCTAAATTGTATAAGTGTAATGGGACGTGAAAATGAGAGAGACAAGAAAGAAGACACCTGTAGCCTTTTTCCAAGAAATTATAAGGCTGATATTTTCATGCACTTCTGTAATCTTAGTAATTCCAGATTCTCAAAAAAAACAGATGGAATTCCAAGGCCAGCCTCAGCAACTAAGTGAGGGTCTATCTCCAAAAAACAAACAAACAAACAAACAAACAAACAAAAAACTAGGAGGCTGGGGAAGTAGACGAGTGCAGTGGCAGAGTGCTTGCTTGACATGCTCCAGGCCCCAGGTTCAATCCCCAGTACAGGAAAATAATTAAAAAGAAACAATATGGAGATCTCTATCTCTCTCTCTCTCTCTCTCTCTCTCTCTCTCTCTCTCTCTCTATATATATAAATTAGTCTAAAGTCAATCAATATTACTATGCTACAAAGAGTTATGATATTATCTACAATGACGTTAGTGTAACAGTTCCATTTGTAGGAAACTTTTCATGGTAAAATAAAGGTGGCTTGTTGGCCAAACTGAAAATTCAGTACTTTCATATGTGTTTTTTCTTCCTAGTATCCACTTGCTTATCTTATTTTCATCAACATCATCCTTACCACATTGCTACTCACATAGTATCCCAGTTTATCACCAACCTTCATGCTGAAACCAGAAAAAAAAAAAAAAAAACACTGAGCCAAAGCGTATGTGTCAAAACTGGCATGTCACTTTTGGCAGCTTCCCTAACTTCCAAACTGATATGCTCTTTGATAATTGGTCCCCTTGTTTTCACAAATGCACTCCCTTCTTAGAAAAATGATTACAAAAATAAATGAGGAAAAGCTATTGTTGTTAAAATATGATGTTTTCTCGAGTTGGGTCTTCTCAGAAGCAGATCCTTTAAAAAGTATTAGATTGCAGGTACGTAATTTCTCAGGCAACCCCAGGAATCATAGTAAAGAAATACGAAAGTGAAACTACAAAGATAATGAAGTCATGAAATGGTGTGGTAATAAACTCTTTGTGTTTTGTTTTCTTTTGTTTTGAGACAGGGTCTCACTATGTAGTTCACAGTGACTTTGAGCTTCACTTTGTAGTACAGACTGGCTTCAAACTCACAGCGATCCTCCTGCCTCTGCTCTCCAGTGCTGGGAGTAGAGGCATGCACCACCATGCCCAATGGCAATATATTTGTTATCACTGTGACCAACTGAGGTTCTCGTTTGTGTCTCTGATTTGTGTCACTGAAGTGTAAAAAATATGAAGTACTTATCATCTCCCACTTGTAATGTGATAAAAATAATTTTCATTATACTTATTAAAATATTTCTTCAATCTTGTTCTATTAGAATGAGTCTGTTTGTTTGTTTGTCTGTTTCGAGACAGAGTCTCACTATGTAGTTTAGACTGCTCTGGAACTCACTGTGTAGCCCAGGCTGGTCTTAAACTCGAGGCGATCCTCCTGACTCAGCCTCTCTAGTGCTGGGATTACAGGTGTGTGCTACATCCAGCTTTAGAATGAGACTTAATGATATATTTTGCCACCTTTTTGATAAGCCTCATTTTCATATTTGAAATAGATTTCTGACTAAAATAATTGAGTTCCTTTAATCAATCAAAAATTTCAGGAGAGTTATAGACTTGGAAAATGATTTTATTTGGATTCACTACTGATGTGTCATATACTGACTTACACAATTATACTGAATGAAGCTGTAAGGGAGATAATTACTAATATAATGTAATAATTTCTTTCATTTTCCTCACATATTTTGGGAGAACTCTCCATCTTTGCTACATTAAAATTTGAAAAGTTCTTCTCTTGATTTATCTAATGGCACAAATGAATATCAACATAGGATTATTTTTGTGAAAAGTGAAAAGGAAAATGAGGATCTGTATGTCAAATATTCCTTTAAAATACAATTACAGGGCCAGGATTTAGCTTAGTGGTTCCATTGCTTGCCTTACAAGTGCAAGGACACGAGTTCAATCCCTGGTACCAAAAATAAATAAATAAATTACTATTACAGGTTTTGAGTTCATCCTATTGATTATGCTTCACCCTTGTTCCTTTCTTTCCCTTCCATCCAGTACCTGGTTAATCCAAGATCAATATGTTTATTTATAAATTAGGTACCAAGCTTGACCACATTTACTGTGTTTGTAAATGTTACAATGGGATTTGGCAAAATACAATAAAATGAATCCTCTACTTTGGCTAATATAATCACAGAAATGATTGTTCCTTTACTAATAAATTAATACTGTAAATGTGAATAACTGAATTTTGTCAGGATCCGTGTATTTCTTAAAAAGAATGCATTAAATTTCACTATGCAAGAAGAGAACAATATATAATGTCAATAAAGAATGGATAGAATTGCTGTGAACAGCATCAAAATAAATAATTAAGTAATATATTACTCCTGGCACGTGGCTTGTCAGAGAGAATTGTGATTTTAAAGAATGGATTCATTTCAGAATCAATTTGTTATATAGTTACACATTTTAGAGATTTTTCTCTCCACATAGAACATTTGGATTATGAAATAATGAATTTATTCATTTCCTTTTTAACGTCTTATCACAAAGCTGTCTATTAGAGAAGTGAGTGTCAACATGTCATATCATTTGACACATCCATTGAATTCTTTCAGCCTCGGGGAACCTGTAACCTGGCAGAATTTCCAGAGGACCTGAGGTTTAGGCTGTAACCCAACCTTACTTTTGTTCTGCTCCGCTATTGCTAGCAGTGTATACAATCTCCTGGCTAAGCTCAAAACCCTCAGAAAGTAACTCTCATTTGATCATGAAAACTCAGTTGGGGAATGGAAGTAAACATATACATTTAACATTGGCTAAGTTTCAAAATAACCAGCTTCATAGTACAACTGGGTGATTGGTGCGTTTTAGAATCTTTTCCTAGTGATGAAAGAGGGAGAAAAAGAACAATAGTTTTGCCTTGTATTCCTTGACCACCATGTCTGAATTAGGATATCTCTTAAATGTAGATGTCATTTTTCTATAATTTTACCTGATTAGTCCTTGAAATGTCACTGTTTTATCAGTGAATAATTTGAATACATTAAGACATCGGAGAAAGGGAATATGTAAATTAGAATATAGCACTATATAAGATAATAACTAAGAATCTCAATTTTTAACACAAAAAAGATCAGAATGGCTGAATTTATTTCCATAAACATAATACCGTAAATACAAATAATGAAAATATAGGGATCTGTGTGCACTTACTGATGGAACCTGGGCAGGCTTCTGTTCTTCCACTATGATTATTTACATTGGGGTGAAGGATGGAATATCGATGATGCTACCATAGAACACAAAATATGTCTATCATTGGTTTGTAACCCATTTCAACCTTAAGTAAAATTTGAGTCTTTCTTTCCACAAGTGCGAGACAAATTTAAGGCCTTCATACATTCTTTGTTGTATTCTACCTGTGAATACATAGGGGCCATGTATTAACGGTTTAAATGAGTAAATATTCTGAAATGCATGGTACAACAAGATAAAGTTTGACATGAGGTGAGAAAGCTGTGATAGTATACACAGTTAAATAAAAGATGAGACCTGAGGATGGGGTAGGGAAAATATTGTAAAGTGCCTTTTCCTTCCATACAAATTGAATTACAAACTAAAATAAATGAACCATTGGTGGATTTTAAGCAGGGGAGTAAACTATTAAGGTTTGACTTTGAGATAGATAATCCTGGAAGTACTGTGAAGACTAAACTAGAGAAAGCCTAGACCATGGATAATTTAGAAAGCTATTACCATATGCTAAAGGGAACATAGAATTGAAATTATTTATATGGATCTCTACGTAGAGCAAATAATACTTCCTACCTTGATTATCTCACATGATTCTTATGTGATAAAAATAAACATGAACATGTTTTATTAACTGTAATGTTCTCTACTTAAGGAATCGTCAACCGCTATATATTAGAAACCCTCCCTTTTGGGGGTACCAGGGATCCAATTCGGGACCTTGCCTTTGCGAGGCAGGCATAGAAACCCTCTTGTGGGGGTACCAGGGATCCAATTCGGGACCTTGCCTTTGCGAGGCAGGCAGCCGAACCATTGAGCTAAATCCCCGGCCCAAGAACCCCTTATTTTAATGAAACTATTTGTTCAGACACAGAGAAACAGCTATAATTATAAAATTTATATGTGCTTCTCTTATTGCTTAAGGAAAAAATAACATGCCAGGTAGATTCATATTTCTACAAGGAAGCTCTAGTCAGTAACTGTTTTGTATTAAGCTAGGAAAATAAGATGAAGGGACTCTGACCAAGGACTGGGAACATGATCAGGTATCTGTGGAAAGAACTTTTTCCATGAAAAGAAGGAGAAATATTTGTAAGTAAGTCATAGGTGACAGATAATCCTAGGATAGGTTTTTTGGATAGAATTAAAGTCAAAGACTATGTAATAATAGATCTGGCATCTGAATGCAAGAAAAATTCAGCTGCAATTCGGTCTCTGTATATGAACTTACCTACCAGAATTTAGGCTGCACACTCATAAAAATTCACTATTGAGAGTTCAGTTTTTTCAAGAAAACCAAAAACTCAAGACCAGTATTGTTTGATTACTAACTTGAAAAAGGAAACAAAAGTTATTAATGAGATATGAATAAGAGGACATCCCTAAGACCTATGGCAGAAGCACTAAAGACAAAGCCCAAGTCTGGGTCATTAAATTGGTTTCCTTCTAAGAATGTGGAGTGAGAGCATTAACAAAGTGTGACTTTTAGAATCTAGAAAGTCTAGTTCAGATGCCAACCAACTATAAGTAGGTTAAATTCACTGAGGCTTAGCTTGTAGATCTAGAAAATTAGGACAATAAAACATTTTTTGAGTTTTTAAGAAGACTAATTAAAATCATTTGTGAAATAGATTTACACCTAGCATGTAAAAAATTTAGTAAGTAGTAGGTATTATTGTATTAGTAATTATGTATTATTGTATTAGTAATTAATATTCTTATTAATCCACTACAGAAAAATGAGAAATTCTTCAATTAAAAACAAATTTGGAATAGGAACACAGAGGTAATAAAAATAAATATGAGATGAAACTAAATATAATAACAAAGCTATGGAAAAAGGAAAAGACAATTTGAGGCAAACAGGAAAATATTTGTTTAAATATTGCAGAGTCGTGTTGTCATAAAAGTTGGTTAGTTGGAGGTGTTTTGTTTCACAGAATAAGTAAGATTAGTCATGTATCACTCTATAGTTGATAGTACAATTGCTATATCACGAATTTCTTTGCCTCAGAAAGGCAAGGAATTTGAGTCATCAATCAGAAGGGACAAAAGCCTCCATGATTCAACAGGAAAAAATTTATTTCAGTACTAGGAGATCTACATTATGGTTTTGTTCTTACTACTAACAAGAACAAATCTTAGAAGCATCATTTTCGCTATAGGTCTCAGTCATCTCATCTGTCAAACTAAGACATGGAACTAAATGTCCTTTAGAGCCTCTGAACATCCAATTTCTAGGCTTCTACAAAAGATATCTGTCTTAATACTAGCAACATATATAATAAATATAAGAACCATATCTGGAAAAATGTAAGGACTTTTGCATATAAATATTAGCATAAACACCAGTCTGATTATCTTTACAAGAGTGTGCCCTCTCCAGCTACTCAAGCTGGAGGTTTTTCCTATTTTTCTTACTTTACTTTGCTTAAGTACTGGCCTGTTTTTTGTCAGCAATTTAAGCTAAAGTCAATTCCTATTTTCTCTTACTATTAATTAAAGCTTTTTAATGTAAAAAGGAAATAACAGGACATTTCAGTAAAAAATGAGCACGTCACCAAAACAGACTCCATATAATATCCACATGACTCATACACACACATTAGAAAGTTCTCAAGCTGTTAATAACACAGAAATGAAATCACATCGAGACATTGTAGCACAACAACCAGTATGGCAAAATTAAATACTGATAATACAAGTACTGGCCACAATTTCCACAGTATGCAAAATAATTTTGGTTAAATACATAGGTTTTACTTGCAAACCTACTTATTATTACCAACTACAGTTTAGTATTAGCTATTTCATCAATAATTTTACTTTTCGTATTTGCATAACAGAAATACATACGTATGTGCACAAATTTACAAGATGTTCTAGGTAACATTTTAAAAAATAAAACAACATTTCATAACAAAATAATTGCAGAAGGTTAATACACTATGTAACACGATCTTAAATAAATGACCAACATGTTATTCAGACTATAAGTCTTAGACAATAAAGTCTCCCACAAAGAAAATGAAACAGGGATCTGACTGCTTCGACTACCAGGGTGAGCAGGGATATATCTTGATTTAAACACTGTCCCAAAATTTTATGTTCTGGAAAAATGTGACACATCCCAAATCAAAGAGAATTTGTTTTGCCTTTTCTTCCTTTCTTTCATCCCGTGTGTGCACGTGCGTGTGTGTGTGCGTGTGTGTGTGTGTGTGCGCGCGCGCGCACACATTCTCTCTGCCTCTTTCCTTTTTATTCTTCACTGGTTTATAGAGTATAAGGGAATTCTCCCTCCTCATTTTTCCTTGTGTCTTTTTACTATTTATTTTTCTTACATGTTTTTTCTCCTTCCTTTATTTTTTTTCTTTCCTCTTCTCCCTTTTGTCTTTCTTTAACTTTTTGTCTCATATTTTTATTTGTTATACAATTTCATCTTGGCTCATATTTTCATCACGTATTTCTCCTCAATTTTTCCTGTTAACCCCACCTAACTATGTAAATATCCTCTAATCCCATTAGGATCCTTCGCCCCTCCTTTTTCTCCTCTTTCTTATGTCATTAAGGTCTTAAATTATTCATCTTATATTCTCCTTTCCCCCAGCCTCCTGAATCTTTACCAGTATAACTACAAAGCATTACTGTATAAGACAACTCTTGAATGATTTCCTACCATTAGAAGAGATAATAGCTATCACATTAAGTGCATATTAGCTTTCAGTCAATACCCAGGTTATCAGGATATTTACACTAGAATTGTGGATTTCTTCTTTAGAGTATGGGAGGCCTGTAATTGGCTTTTGTGGTATGTTAATACCAATCTTGCCTTGAATGTTACCATCACATCTGATTTACTTGTTTGTTTTGTTTTTTTGTTTTTGGGTACCAGGGATCAAACTCAGGCCCTTTCATTTGCAAGGCAGGCAGCAGAACCACGGAGCCAAACCACCAGCCTGCTTATTTACTTGTTATTGGTCATAATTACTGAAGCATGAGAAAGCAAGATAACAATATGTCTACCAAAACTCCCAACTCCTCCTAACTCAATCTAGGGAGCATTTGAGGGGACACATAACATAAGTCATCCCAATTCTTTAAAGGGTGATGGATGAAGTTAGAAAACAAATGAAAGAAGTACAGAGTAGGATGTCAGAAAATATAACTAAACAGGTGATGAAAATAATAAGCAAAATGACACAAGAGCTTTCAGAAGATACTAATGGAAAGTTAGATGAGATAAACAAAACAATATACAACATGAATGAACAGTTTAGCAAACAAATAGAGTCCAGAAAAACATTCAACAGAGTTCCTGGAATTCAAAAATCATATTAAAAGTATGGGCAGCAAAAATAACTAATGTGAGGACAGATTTTCAGAACTACAATATGACCCCAACTTAGGATCATTTGATCTGTAAACTTTCACACATGTGAATAGATCTCACACTATGAGCATGTGTAGATGTGAACAAATCACAGAAGTAGCTGATGTGTCTGCTGGACATTGTGACAGTTGTGGTGCTGGGTGATTACTGTACAGTGTGAGTGTGTACAGTAGGACAGTGCTCTGTCAGAGCCCAGGATATCCCGAAGTAAGAGGAAAAGCAATGATGATATGGAGGGAACTGCTAGGATGTACAAAGCAGTATATGTTGTATCTTTGTGTCAAAGGTGAATAAGACTCCTTTTGTTGGATTTATGAACAATCCCAACTTGTAAACGTTCTCCAGCAATGGAAATTGTAAGTCAGGAACTCACTATAGAATAAAATGATACATTCAAAGACTAACTACTCAAAGATATCTTAAAGGCACAAAGAAAACATGAACAATGGATCAAGCAGTTGCTAGATGATGCTAAGAAGATTAATCTAAGAGGTACAGTAATAACAAAAAAATTGGAAGATATCACAAATGCCATAATGAACATGTTCTGAGAAAAAAAAATGGAAGATCTCCCAAATATAAGGAAGGAAATACAGATAAATAAGGCACATAGTGACTTAACCATGATAAAAAGAGAACCCCACTGTACTGTATAATACTCAAAGTGCCAGAAGTCCATCAATAGGACAAAATATTAAAAGCTGTTAGAGAAAAACAATGAATTTCATATAAAGGTAAACCCATTAGAATTACAACAGCCTTCTCAATGCAAGCCTTTAAAGACCTGAAGGGCTTGGAGTGAACTGTTTGAAGCCTTACAACAACAACTTCCAACACTAACTTATGTACCCTACAAAACTTTCAAAAACTGATGATGAAATAAAGCATTTCCACAACAAGGAGCACCTCAAGAAATTCACGACCACCAAACCAGCACTATAAAAAATTATCAAGCGTATCACAGAAAGAGAAGCCAACAATGTCAATAATTCTAAAAGAATGAATACATCTGGCAAGATGAAGAGCTAACTAACAAAGAAAAATGATGGAATCACCAATAGTACATCAGTGCAGTGACAGGAAGAAGTCAGCAACTTTCAGAAATAACTCTCAATACGAATGGTATCAGTTCCTCAATACAAATGCAGAAAATGGCAGAATGGATCAAGGAATAAAAGCCAGTGGTACCTAGTATACAAAAATAGAATTAATTAAAAAAGAAATTAAAGGATAAAATTTAAAAGGTTAAAATTAAAGGATAGAAAACAAGAACAGAAACCTGAATAAAAACTGGAATAGCTAATATAATTTCAAAGAGGATTACAAGGCAAAACTGATCAGAAGAGTCAAAGAAGGTAACTACATATCTGTTAAAGAAACAGCTCAACTGGAAGAGATAAAAAGGTAAACATTTATGCACCAAACTCTGGCACACCAAACTTCATAAAACAAACACTTTTGGATAGAAAGAATCTGATAAACACCAATACAATTATAATAGGTGACTCCAATACCCTACTTCCTTAAGTAGACCAATTAGATAAAGAATCACCAAATAAATATCGGAACTGAACCAAATCTCTGAACAAATGGATTTATTAGATATCTACAGAGTGTTCCATCCAATAACAACAAAATACACATTCTTCTCTGCAGCACTTGGGACTTCCTCCAAAATTGACCAGATAGTACCAAATAAACCATGCTTAAGTAAACGGAAAAAGAGCCAAAATTATTTCCTGTATATTATCAGCCCAGATTGCAATGAAACTAGAAATCAATGGCAAAGGAAACCACAGAAATTCTGCAAACACATGGAAAATGAACAATACCCTCTTCAATAATGAATGGGTCTCAGAGGAAATAAAGGAAAAAATGAGACATTTGTTAGAATCAAAGAATAATGCCATTACAACACAGTGGAACCTATAAAACACAATGAAGGGGTCTCAAAAGGGAAGTTAATAATTGTGAATGCCCACATCTGAAAAACAGAGTGGGCTCAAATAAATAACATTATAATGCACCTCAGTGTCTGAGAAAAACAAGAACACTCCAAACACAAAGCTCCCACAAGTAAAGAAATTACAAAGATCAGAACAGAAATAAATGAAATTGAGACTGAAACAATACAAATAAATCAATGAATCAAATAGCTGGCTCTTGGAAAAATTAAACAAAACTGACAAAGCCTTACCCAGTATTACAAATACAAGGCAAGAAAAGTTACAAATCCACGCAATTAGAAATGAAGAAGGTGAAATCACAACAGATTTTGCCAAAATCCAACAGATCATGGGAACAACTCAGTTGAAGAAGTACAGATGGCCAATAAACACATAATAAAATGTTCAACATCATTGGCCATTCTAGAAATGTGAATTAAAACAACAATGAGCGCCCATCTCACTCCAGAAAGAACGGCTATATGCTATAAATCAATAACAAATGCTGGGGAGGCTGCAAGGAAAAAGAAATATGTCTTCATTGTTGGTGGGAGTGTATACTGGTAAAACCACTATGGAAATCAGTATGGATATTTCTCAAAAAACTGAAAATAGAAATTATATTTGACTCAGTTATTCCCCTACCTTGTATCTACCCCAAAAGTTAAAGATATTATGTTAAAGCCATACATGCATAACTATGTTCATAGCAGCCAAATTCATAGTAGCTAAACATTAAAAGTAGCCCAAGTGTCCATCAACAGATGGATGAAGAAAATATGGTGCCTATACACAATGGAGTACTATTCTGCCATAGAGATGGATAAATATGAATCATTTATAGGAAAATATATGCATCTTGAAAGCAATAGTAAATGAAATAAATCAGACACACAAGCTCCACTCTCACATGGTATCTGTTATATAAGAACTCTAATATATAAATAAAGCACAAAATTATGAAATGAGTCATAAACAGCAAGATGAATCTTTGGCATATGGAAAAGGTACTTAAAGATGAAGGGAGGGTGAGAGAGTGGAAGGAAAATATTTTAATAAAAAAGGTGATGGGGATTTTGAAATGCTGTGTACATGCTCCAAGTCCTTATAATGAATGTGACCGTCATATACTCAGATACGTATATAACATATGCGAGAAGAAATCCAAGACGTACAAGGGAAGAGGAGAAGGGGGTAAGAGGAGGGGATTTTTAAAAAGGAATTCAGGAATATCATATCTATCTATCTATCTATCTATCTATCTATCTATCTATCTATCTATCTATATATCAACTCTCCATGATGAATAAGAGAGAGAGAAAGTGAGAGAGAGAGAGAGAGAGAGAGACAGAGAGGCAATATTTCAGCTTGTGTGTCTGAATTATTTCACTTAACAGTTGTTATCAATTAGCATCCATTTGCTATCATTTTTAACAATTTCCAACGGAATGAATCTGAATGTTCCTCCACCGTACATGAGATAAGGAATTTATGGTACATCCACACAACAGAATATTACACAGCACCAACAATGATTGACCCATAACTAAGCAGAAAAAAAATACCTGCAGCTCACAAATATAATGTTGAGAAAATGTATCCAAAAACAATAGTACATATCCATGTAGCTTTGATTATATAGACTGCAGAAATTATCCTAATGTATCATGTTTTAGAAGTCAGCATGTTGCTTATTTTGGGGAGAGCACTAACAGAGAATGAGTATGACTGGTTTTCAGATACTGGTAATTTTTTCTCATGACGTAGGTAGTTACCGAGGTATGCTCACTTTGAAGCTTAATTTGTGTAGTGATCTGTGCGTATATGTGTATGTATGCTATACTGTTCATTAGGCATCTTAAATACTAAGCTGCACAGAAATACTTACTTTCATCTGTAAAGGAAAACGAACTTCATTAATGAACTTCTAGTGAAATATTTTTGTCTTTGTTTAGCCTATGTCGAAACTACTTCAGAGAGTCAGAGAATGAAACCGAGATACAAATGTGTATGTACGTGTACATTTCGATATGTAGGGAGATGTAAAGCGATAAGAGAAGTGGAGACAGGGAAAAGCAGAGAGGGTGAAGAGAGGAGAGAGATCCTGGACATTGCATTTCTTCAAACATATATTGTCTGAGGGAATTTACAAGCAATCCAATTCATCTGCTTACCTTTTATTATACATTTAAAAATAAAGTCATGCCTTTTAAACTTTTATGAGGAGTTGAAAGTGAAGTTCAAGTCTAATTAAATTGGATAAAACTGAAATTGGGTAAGACCATAGTGTATAAAACAATTTCCTCATGTTACAAGTCTATGTAGCAACAGGCATGTTCTATAGAAAATGTCATCCTTTTAGCCCTCCTTTGTGTAATTTTGGAGGCCGAAATCTGTGATTAAATTTAAGCGCAGCTGAAACATTTGCAGGTAACCTCTCATTAAAGATATAAATACACTGAGAAAATAATGTAAAAACTCCTTCTGAGATAGCATAGGAAAGTTTTTCCAGGGATAACTGCACATAAAACTTTCAATGAGAGGTATCTTCTCATTGTTTTACAATTCCACTGAGAGATCTTTAGTGTAGGCACTAGGAGTCACTAATTAAAACTGGAGGCAAAAAGCTAAAAATAATCACCTAAGAGAAAGTTTGCGTGGCCACACCTATCAGTGATTGCAAAAAAGGGTAATCTCATTGTCTGTGATTGGCTTTTGCAACAGTCTAAATTTTCTAGGTTCGATTCTAGTGAGGCTGAGTAACAGATTTTAGGCTCCTTTTTCAAGTGACCCTTCCAATATGTCACTTCACCCTTTAGCTCAAATTACTGGTTTTCACTCAGTTTGGTTTTATTCTTCCAGTTATTATTTTCATCTCTGATGAACTTGCCAGTTCTTCCACATCACTCAAACCAGGAACCCTGGAAGCCTCTGGCTCATTTCTAAATCAGTTTTTCTGTCTGGATTCACAGCTGCTGCTGTTCTCTGGGAAGCTGTCACTGTAGAGATTTTCTTCTTAGCCACGTAAAGAACATTCATCTCTAAATTCCTCCAGGACCGTTATCTTAGTCATCTGGCTCCTGCTCAGTGACTAGCCGTTAGAATTTATCAATAAATGTTTGTTGGATGGACAGAAAGCAGCGGAAACAACCTGTCACTCTAGTTGGTGGGCTCTAATCCTATTCTGGATGAGCTAATGGAGAAACAGGTTCTGGTTACTGCTGCTGTGACCACCAGAGCCAGCCTGGAAATGGCTCAGCAGCCAGAGGGAGAAGAATCCATGATTTCTGCTCAATAAATTAACATTTTCATTGAGAAAGCTTTTACTCAATTTTCTCCTTTTCATACTTGTCACAGAAAATAAATGAGTCCCACAGCTACCCTAATACCCATAGAACATCGTTAGTATTAGTATCACTTTCCATAATGCACTTTACTTTTGCCCTACTGGGTAGGGTAATTCTACTCATAATATATAAAAAAGAAGCATGCCATCATAAAATTTTAATATACCTTTCCTTATCATGTTTTATCCTGGGAGTATTATAATTAATAGTAACAATGCATGACCAGAGCAGGATGTTGCTGATAAGGTTATTTCCCCACTGTTCTTTTCATTTCTTTGTATTTATAACCCTGTGTTCAGACTGCCAATTAATGTCACATTTCCTTCATAAAGCCTGTGAGGACCATTTACCTTCAAGTGTATATGGACAGCCATTCTCCATCTCCTCTATAAATGTATGTTGTGAGGAACATTTCCTCAACTTTAATTCTCACAGTAATTTGATCTAGAAAATCGTTTTTATTCACTTGCTTCTTAGAGCTCATTTTGAACTGTAACACCAAAGCCCCCCAAAATAAGGAGGTTTTTGGAGTCAAGTCATGCTACACATGTACTTCATATATGCTTATATTTTTAGTTAAAGTAGGTTTCCAAAAATACTACATTTACCATAAAATGCTCTGCTTTCATTCACAATGAACATTTTATGTTGTATTTAACTACTACCTATAGGTTAAATACATGCAGTTATAAAAAACAATATTCTTTAAAACAATTACTTTCTAAAATTATTGGTGCTAACATTGAAAAGTTATAGGTAACTATTTTTCTTTAAATACAGTGTGAACAAGTCCTGAAGACTTAGTTTTATCTTTTATTAATATTTACATAATAGGCTGGTTTATTTGTGAAAAGTTACATCTGCACATAGAATGTGTAAATCTGTGTAGGTTATAAAATAAATCATGAAAAGATGTAGATCATTTAAAATTTTAAGTATTATGACCTGTGAGCAATAAACACTAAGTAATTTTTAAAAATTTGATCTTATAAAATATCATTTCATATGAATTTATGTTTAATCCCTAACATATTAATTTTCTCTGATCAAATTATGAAGTGTTATTTGATTTAAATAGTAGTGTTTCTTCCTTTGACCCTAACATAAAACATGGAAAGATAACACAACAAATAAAACACAAACATCCTTGTTAAAATTGAAAATATTCATAATAGATTCATGCTAAGACAGTTTTTTCTCCCTTTTATGACTTAGTCTTACTTGTATGACATAAACAGCACAAATTTGAGAAACAGTTTTACCTCTTTAGTAACAATTTGAATGTATATAGTACTTGGAACCCAAGGGAAACAATCATACTTATTTCCTTTCTAAAACAATGCAAACATAGTGAGTTCTTATTTTCTAAGTTCAAATAAAGATAAAGTGAAATAAAAGGAAAATTAAACGTTTTTAAACTTCTAGATTATTTTAAATGAGAAATAAATAAAACTACCAAAATATAAACTTATTCAGTACAGTCTAAGAAACACAAAATTTTCAAATCGAAAGTATAGCTTGTCACATGTATTTCTGCTCTTTAGGAGAAAGATATATAAAAATATCTTGAAAGAACAGTATATTTTCACAATTGACCAAGAATCTCAGTGATTACGATGAAGAACAATAAAAGTTCAATATTCTTACCCTTGGATTCAGGGAAAATTAAACCCTTTCAAAAATCAAGATCTTGGCCTTAGTCAAGGAACTAACAAGAACTAAAACTGTCAGCAGAGCCTTCTGCTTACCAATTTAAGGTAAGAAGCAATCCTTCGTCTTCAAAGCAAAAAGGAAGCCAACTAAGTAGAATAATTAACACGACCTTAATTCATCAAACTCACTGAATGATTGACAAACAGTACTTTAAAAAATCGATTTAAAAATAAATAAAAACCTTTACTTGTGTTTCCCATAATTTTACTGAGACAGATTAAGAGGCGATAAAATTGTTTGCAAACACAGAAAAGCTGCTACATGCCAATTTTTTTTCCCACTTGTCTCTTTTGCCTTTACTTTCCACAGTTTCATCCTCTTCCTGAGTTTCCCTCATCACTACTGTTAAACCAATCGGTAGACTTTCCTTCATATTCTTAAACTTTGTATCTGTTACCATAGAGACAAGCATCACAAGATAGCTATTTGTAACATCCTCATGGAAGTAAAATAAAAAAAAATCCTATAGGTTTTAAGGAATTTTCAGTGCTATTTGTGAGCAGAAATGATGACCTTCCCTAGAAAACACACAGGAAGTTTAATTTCACAGTTGTATGTACAACTGCAGATATCATATTAAGTGGTAGGAATTCAGAATCCCATCATATTATACTTAAAAGTTGGTTATAGTTTATCCTAAGATTGAAAATCATCTCTTCCTTTATATCCCTATATTCAGTGAATATCTCATAAATATCTCATTGTTAACTTTTAATTCTAGCATGCATTATCCATCATTTACCTACATTGTCAAATGTTCTCTTACAAGCAGTACATTTGTTTTTATGTTGCTACACTTTGATTCCTTCTAGAAAACATTTGATCAAGAACATCATCTTTTTAAACAGGTGAGTACCTCTCTAGAACTCTGCAAAGATCCACTTAGAAAGTCTATGGACTTCAGAAGAGAAGAAAAGGTAGTTTCAAAAAATGAATTTCACTCTGTTTTCCATTGACCTCTGTACTTTAAGTCTACTGAAATCCCACCTAGCTGAAGAGTAGCAATAAAAATAACTGAATCTTAGCAAACAGGCAAGTTCAACAAGATCAATATGTTCAGACAAAGCAGATATTATGTGTAAGTCAGGGATTGCACAGGGCACAGATTTCCTTACAATGACATTAAACAAGCATTCCTCAGATTCACAACCAAACGGACCTAGTTTTTAACAGGTTGTATATTCAACTACTTTTCAAAGTCTGCGGTACTTAAAAATTATGCATGGTCTAAATTGCTGTGTGTCGTGTTCATTTAGCAGTGGCTTCCTTTTTCAAGATAATTGAGTCAAAGGAAAAGAAGTTTTCCTCATGTTTAGAGAAGAAAACAGCAAACTTTAGCTATGAAGGGCCAGACAGTAAATATTACAGATATGAGGCCTGTATGTGGGCTCTGTCACAAATGCTTAAATGCTGATTTAACTTGAAAAGTACGAGCAGTAGATAGTATGAAGACAAAAGTATAAGGCTTTCATCCAATAAAACTTTACAGACACTTAAATTGAAATTTTCTATACTTTTGTGGCACAAAATATTGCTCTTTTAAAGCACAATTTAGAAATGGAAAAACCATTCTTAACTGGCAGGCCAAATAAATTCGTGCTATATGTGTACTACAATTAAATAACAACTGGAAGGGATAGCAAAAGTTAAATAGTAAAGACACTCAAACTAATATCTGAAAAAGGGGCGTTTTTTAATGGGATGATTAGATTAACACATACTTGGGTTTAGATATTATTTCGGAGAGTTCTTTCCTCAATTTGCCTTTAGGGCAGGAACTCCACTCTTAACACTGAAAGTGTTAGGGACAAGGAGTACAGCATCTCACAAAATCATCATCAAACCCCTGCTGATACAATGAAGCAAGAAAGAATTTTTCCCTTTTTATCACAGAGGTACAAATGATTCTAAACCATCATACCTACTAAAGCTTATGTAATATTTGAAATCACATTTTTTCTATTCTTTTTTTTTCCTTCAATTTTTTAACTTTTTTAGTACCTTCAATATCCATTAAATGTTATAGTTTCTAGGACTTTTCACTAAGAATTCATTTTTTACTGAACTTATTCCCAGTTATAAAAGTTCCTCTAGACCATGGTGTCTTTCCAAATATTCTAAAATTTATTCCATTTGTTTCTTTTTAAAGCTATATTTCCAGCAACATTACTTTTTCCACTGTATTTTGATGTCCTATAAATCTGTGACTGATAGTGAGGCTCTATCAAGTCAACTGTCTTATTAAATGAATTCTTAAGCTTTAACTTTCCCAGATTCATTTACCCGACTGATATCATGAAACTTCACTTAGGGTGTTACAATTATCCCATTAAAAATTCATCTGTTGTAGTCCTGGCACAGTTTTTAGATGGCTATAATCTTTTGCTACCTTTATGATTCAATATACACATCCTCTGTATCAGCTAGACAACTGTTTGAATCTTCCTTCATGGTTTTCAAATTACTATTTCACAGTCCAAGCAGGACCAAAGTTATAATTAGCAGGCAGATTGTGAGGGATTAAGTTCAAGTCAGATGGATGCAGTTTTATGGAACTATTACCAGTCTTGTAAGATAGCTTCTGATTTGCAATGATTCGTCAATTAACATGTCAAACATATAAAAGCTCGAGGTGATTTATATACCAGATTATTATATCAAACAACAAGAGTTTATCCATTTAAACTGTGTGTATTGTATTTATCTTCACCATATAAACAAGTATCTTTATGATACAAACAAGATAATAGAATATTAGTGGGCCACGGCCTTTGCTACTATACTGTTCTTCAAAAACATTCCTCTTCCTTAGGAATTCCCAATGAGGGAAAATAATGCTCACTTTTCTTGAAAACTATTTCTACTGACAAGCAGAAATTTATTCTCCCCATTCTAATTATGGACTTCTATTTCTCTTTTTTTATACACTCAATGACAAAAATATTGCTGTGACTTTCTTCTTTTAAGCAGTTTTGAAAAATTCAAAGTGTGTACACACATGTGCAAGCTTAAGTACTATTTTTTTTTTGCTTTTTTCATTCTTAAATGATGGATGATATGAGAATGGGAGAATAACAGGATGCATCAAGCTTCTCAGAAAAGAAAATGTCAGAGCATATTTCTAAACTAATAGTTTCTCCGCTTGCTCATCTTTCTGGATGAAAAGGAACACACCTGAAAGACAGCCACTACATCTTCTGTGGGGAACTGCATTTGATAGGATTATCCCTAAACAGGATCCAAAGGGCATTTTTAAATTAAACATAATGACACTGAGTAAGACATTTTTATCTAAAAGCAATTAATAGTGGTTTTGTGGTAAAATAAATAAAACCACTCGAGGGGGAGAATCTGGGTTTGTATAACATTGAGGAGAACCTACAGAGATTTATACAATTCTGCAATTTTAGATATAAAATATTTAGAAGTTCATAGTCTATTTCATGTTGTACTATCTCTCTTTCATACACTCTTCCTATTTTATGCATTTGTTCTTCGTCTTTTATTTTTCTCCCTGAATCAGAAAACACTGGGAGTTAGCAATCAGCATTTGGAGAATTCACATGGTCTTGGCACTTTGTATGCTGATTGTTTTCCAGATCCTGAAAGATTGGCAAGCATTACTAACTCTTATGATGCATTTATCAGAAGGAGTGTGCCTGCTTTTCAGGTGTGTGTCTCAAAGCCTTTAAGATTTCATTAATAATCAACTGCTGCTGCCACCTAGTGACAGTCCTCTCCATTCGTCTGTGGAATCAAATACAGACTACTTCCTAGTCACAAATGAAACAAGCCTGAACTATAAATTAACAAACAAAAGCCACTGTTTGGGTCATCCCAGGACTGATTTAAATTATTCTATCTTCTTTGAAAGCAAAACCTTTGTTTTTGTAAGTAACTATGGTGACAGTAGCATGAGGCTAGCGGGAAAGTTGCATTTTTCTCACAGAAGACAATTCACAAAAGAAGTGTCCCACCGAAGAAACAATGTAAAAGAGTTTTTCCCAGACTTGAACTGCCATTTAAAATGGTAATAAAAAGTTGAGAAAGAAAACTGAGAGAAGGCTGTATTTCAAACAATAGTTTCGATGCAGTTGATTTTTTGATTGCAATCAAAATTAACCGTTAGGTTTGGCTACAAAACTGTCAGTCTTTGAGCTTCTCCAAGATTAACCAAGTACTGTAGCAGACTGTGAAAAAACATATATAGTACTTGAAAGTATTACTAAAAAAGAAATAATCATTGCCTGAACCACATTATTAAAATATTTTTGCTGCTACGATTACACACCTAGAAAAGTATTTTCTTTTCTGCCATATGTAGGAATCAGGAATGATCTTTCAACCACAGTCATTCATGCTTCAAGGTTAAAAGTACTCATTTAAACCCTTTACTATTTTTCAAAATATATGTGAGCAATTAATTTTGATAAAGACTAACAATTTAATTAGCCAATCAATTTCTAACTCATTCACTGATATTTAAATACATGCTGTTTTAATTCTAAGAGGACTGCGTAATTGAAAAACATGGATTAACATTCAGAAAAAAAAAAAAAAACCTTACATAACAGCCAGTAGTGTTCCTTAACCAGACTGACAGGGATATTACAGTGAGTACAGGAAAGGCACATCATATAGGAGCAGCACTCTGTACACTGAAAGGTCACATAAGATGTTCATATATAATAGCCTATTAACTTGAATAATTTAACTACCTGGGCTACTGGGGAGAAGGGAAAGAGGAGAATGATTCTATGCTATAGTTAATAAGCATACTTTTCATACTCAGGAAAATCTATTTCCATATTAGTTGACATCTGTTTTAAGCAGTCACTTGGTAAAAACTGCTTTGAATGTTTTATTTGCCTGCTACCCTAGTGGTGATAAAAATTATTCCACTATGTTCGGTCCAATATACACTCACTAACAGATCCTCCTGACAGCGTATGAAGAGAGTATATAGAAACGATGCATAGTTTCTATAAAAAGCTTACATTGTCTCCTTCTCTCCCAAAACTTTAGTTTTTGTGTCAAATACAGTCCATACTCACACTGCATTTGTTTAAAAGTACTTCGAAGTATAATTCAGTGATAGAAAGAAATATTGCAAAACTGAAAAAGGGTTCTAAAAATTGTACACAATCAAAGAATGCAAGACAAAACTCATTAAGGTTCCAAATAAATAAATAAGTGCTCCAATCTTCAATAATTTTTCATTTTCTGTCATTTTTCATTAACAGTTTTCAAAGCCCTATTTGAAACAAGCTGATGCAGAGAAATTAAGAGCAGTAATCAAGCGAGAAATGATAGACCAGCTGGGTCGACATCAACTTGGCAAAACGTGAATACAGTTCAATAGCTGAAACAGATGCTAGAGTTGTTGAAAAACCCTGCAGAAGATATTGATATATTTTCTTCATATAATGCAGAATGACTGAATAAATGTCAAAAGCTCGAAATTGATGAAGAGAAATGACTGACAGCCAAACTCCTCATAAAATAGAAACCAAGTAGAACAATTTCCAACCTACCCAAACATTGTATATATACTCATTTCTCTCAGAGTCGGAGTATGCCAATATATCAATCAGACCCTGCAAGTAAATTGCATGTAACTGAGCTGGGGCAGATTTCTCCACAGATTTTCCCCTCTTGCATCTTCTTCCTGGAGAAACCAGGACTCTTGAAAATTACTTTACCCTAAAATCTCCCAACACTGATTTCTATCCCAGAAGTGTTTCCCTGAGGTTAGAGGCAAGCACCCTCCCCGCAAATCTAACGCAGCACAAGGTAATTTTAAAATTCATTCCTGTAAAAGCAACACTGTTTGCAGAGTTTGAAGAGAGCTCGGCAACAAATCCCAGCTACCAACAGCTGCTTGTTCAAACATATGCTTTGTCATGGTCAGCTTCTAATTGTATTCATAATGATGTAATAGCTTTAATAATCCTACCTTCCATGCCAGCTGTTTTTCCTGTCACTCCATCATGCCAATAAGTTGGCTGCTGTAACAAATCAAGATAGTGCACAACAGCATCTTTCTCCTGATTCTGTCATCTTCCTGAAAGCATTCTATTACTGCCGACTGCTGGGAACCAGAAAGTCTATTTAAATTCCAACAGCTCCCCTTTCGCATGATTCAAGTTAGGTTAGGTGGGCATGCCTAACATGATTCTCTCAGTCATTTATTATGCAGCTGCTACAACGTCGGTGTGGTAACCACTCAGACTATCTGATACGTCAGTCGAACAAAACCTACACCTCGGAGCAAACACAAGCCACAGCCGCGTTCTGCGTTTAACGAGCATTCTTCCTGCCTAAAAAACAGTGGATCTGCAAATCTCTTTCACTATCGACTCCCTCCTCTGTACAAATGCAAAGCCGTGGGATTAGATTCTTTTCCTAACTCTGTCAGATGCAGAGTTCCTTGCCACACAGCGTCTTATTCACACGGAGATTCTGGCGGATTTTAACTTATTTTCCTAGTTCTTTTAGGATAAAAACTCTCTCTCATAATTGTACTTTTGAAATCACAATGTCGAGTGCTCAGCTCAACACCTCCGTTTTTGCTTTATTATAAAATATAGCATGCATTTGCTCAAATGGAATTTCTCCCCTGTGATTCTATGGAAATTTTCAAATAAAAGGATTTTTCAGAAACATTTGTTCTCTCACAATGGAGACATTTAAAGTCTGTTAGTCTGTGTGTTTCTCTCAAGGGTGGACTTAATAACCCACCCCCGGACCAAACACAAGCCACAGCCGCGTTCTGCGTTTAACGAGCATTCTTCCTGCCTAAAAAACAGTGGATCTGCAAATCTCTTTCACTATCGACTCCCTCCTCTGTACAAATGCAAAGCCGTGGGATTAGATTCTTTTCCTAACTCTGTCAGATGCAGAGTTCCTTGCCACACAGCGTCTTATTCACACGGAGATTCTGGCGGATTTTAACTTATTTTCCTAGTTCTTTTAGGATAAAAACTCTCTCTCATAATTGTACTTTTGAAATCACAATGTCGAGTGCTCAGCTCAACACCTCCGTTTTTGCTTTATTATAAAATATAGCATGCATTTGCTCAAATGGAATTTCTCCCCTGTGATTCTATGGAAATTTTCAAATAAAAGGATTTTTCAGAAACATTTGTTCTCTCACAATGGAGACATTTAAAGTCTGTTAGTCTGTGTGTTTCTCTCAAGGGTGGACTTAATACTTGATATTTGACTTGAAAAGTGTGTTCTCTTCACAAAGTAAGAAATCAGATTAGGTGATGCTCTTACACAACTCTTTTACCAACTAAGTGCCACTTCAAGAAAATGAATATTGTATTTTAAAATACTACTCGTAAATTGGTGTTTTTAAAAATGTAATTGTCATCACTCTATACATTATTAATATTACCTGAGATTTCAAAGTCTACCTTCCTCCTGGGAAAGTAGTATTTACAGTCTAAAATTATATCAAAGTATTATAACTTTATGAAGTTTGTTTCCATGAGAAAAAATGCTTAAAGGGAAAATTGATCAGATCTTTCATTTCCTCTCAAACATCCATTGGATCTTCAGTTTGGCAGGGGATCTATCCTCCCTCAGCACAAAAAGTAAGCAACTGGTTAAGTAGCTATATTATGAGATTGTACAAAGATTTCACTTAGTATATGTGAAACACGCCAGTAAGATTATTCTGAAATAGTGCTTCTCAAAGGGCTGCATTTATATATGCACACATGCACGTATTTCATTTATTCAACCACCATTCTAACTTTTATGTTACAAACCCTATCCCTACCCAGGACTAAAACATACACAGAAATTAGTAACTTATACTTCATTATGTTTAGTTTATAGGTACTAGAAATAAACGATAAAGACAAATTGAATCTGTCTGGACCCACCAACGTTTCTTATCAAATGCCATTCTTATATATTATAAAAACATTGTCATACAATTTGAAATCAGGAAGCATGCTTTCCCCACCTCTGTTGTTTGCTTTCAAAATTGCTTGAGTTGAGTATTTTGAGGTTCCAATCACAGATTACAGATGTTTTCCCTTTTCTGTGATAAACTTCATGGATAGTTTTGTATCTGTCGACGGCTTTGAATCCTTTAGTCATTTTAATGATATTAAATCTTTGAAAACTGGATAAAGTTGTGGTTTTTCTATAAAATGGTCTACTACTCAGCCATAAAGAATGAGAAATTAGAGTCATTCACAGGGAAATGGATACATTTTGAGGATATACTCCTAAGTGAAATAAATAAGTCACACGTGTAAATACCGAATAGTTTCTCTCGTGTGAAAAACTATAATAGTACACAAGATCCTAATGAGATAATTAACAATGTGAAATAGGATGAAAAGGGCTAAAGGTGTAGGGAAAGTGGGAAGGGCAGGCGAAAGGTAATAAAGGGAAAAGAAAAAAAATATGAGAAAATGAAAAAGATGGAAATAAAGTGTTTGTAAATGGGGAGGCGAGGAGGGGGTGAAGGGAGGGCAGGGACAAGGGGAAAAAATGAGAACCAAGACCTGTCATGTAAAGGCACAAGAACCCAGTAATGAATGTAACTGTACTGTATACATAGAATGTACCAAGAAAGTCAATAAAAAGAAAAAAAAATCTTTGAATACACGCCCTTGAAAAACTTGTCTATTTTCATCTTCTATTTCTTGCACTAGTATTTTATAATTTTCAGTGTATACATATTTAACCTCCTTGGGTATACTTATATCTACGTACTACTTTATTTTGTTGATTTTATAAATGGGATTTTTTTCATTTCCTTTTCTTGTACTTCAGTGTTGACATAAAGACATGGTATTGATTTTTCTATGTTGACTTTGTTTATTGCAATGTTACTCAATTATTATTTCTAACAATTTTTATGGAATCTTGAGTGTTTTGCATATATAGAATCAAGTCATTTACAAACAGATACTTTTCTTTATTCGTTTTATTGGTACACTGTTTTTTTTGGGGGGGGGGATGAGGATCAAACTCCAGTCTTTGCACTTGTGAGGCACATGGCGGCACCACTGAGCTAAATCCCCTGCCCTATCGGTACACTTTTGATATGCATAATGATTACATTCATTACAGGGAATTTGTACCTCTACATAATCAATTTTGATTTTTCCCCATTCCCCTCCCTCCCTTTAACTCTTCTTCCCCTCCTTATTTACAAATGCTTTGTTTCCATTTTTTTCTCTTCTACTCTTTTTTCCCCTTCCCTCCTCCCCGTTCCTTCTTCTCTGTCTCATTAATAATGGAGAAAAGAGTTTTAAATTTTACTTCCATTTTGAATGTCTTGTATTTCATTCTCTTGCCTAATTGCTCTGAATAGGATTTCCAGTGCTATGTCGCCTAGAAATGATAAGCATTGGAAATCTTCCCCTTGTGCTACACTTTACAAGAAAAACTGTTATTTCACAGCGATTTTAAAGTTAACATTGGGCTTTTCATAACTGTTCTCTACTGTGTATGTGGACATAAGCTCCCCCTATTTTGTTGAGAGGTATATTTATCATGAATGGGTATTGAAGTGTAGCAAATTACTTTTTGGCATTTATTAAGATAGCATGGATTTTATCTTTCATATTAATGTGGCATGTCACTTTGAATGATTTACATATGGTGTGACAATCTTGCGTCCCAGGGATAAATCCTACTTGGCACGAATACATAATCTTCTCAGTGTCCTGCTGGGTTCAGTTTGCTAATATTTTATTGAGAATTTTCACCTCTATACTCAGCACAGTTGCTAGCTTGTATTTTTCTTATAGCCCCTATGTTTGGCTTTGGCATCAAGATGATTCTGGTATTAGCAGATGAGTTTGGAAGTGTTCCTTCTACTTTTTGGAAGATTTTATAAAGGATTGGTAGTAATTTTTTTCAATGTTTGGTGGAATTCACCTGTGAAACCATCTCTTCCTGGGCATTTCTCTGTTGAGCGGCTTTTGAGCACCGCTTTGATGTCTTTATTATTGTGTAGTTTAGGTTTTCTATTTTCAATTGATTCTTTATTGGTAAGCTGTAGGTATCCATGAATTTATCCATTTCAGGATTAGTAAATTTTTAGCATATCATATACTTTTTCATAATAGTTCCTTATGATAAATTATTAAAATTCCTGAGGCAACTTTCATAACTTTCATTCTTTCATTTCTGGTTTTGTTTCAGACTTAACTCATTCTTTCTTTAGTTCATCTAAGTGTTCATTGATTTTGTATATCTTTTTGAGAAACCCAATGGTCAGTTTTGATTTTTTAAATTGCCTTTCTATTCTCTATTTATTTGTGCCTCAGTCCTTATTATTTCTTTTCTTCTAGTAACTTTGAGCTTAAGTTTTCTAGTTTTTTGAATTATGAAGCTGTGTTGTTTTGAGATTTGTCTTTTTTATTGTAGTTGCTTATATCTATAAACTTCCTTCTTACTACTACTTTTCCTGAATCCTATAGGCTTTGTTTGTTAGGGTCTTGATTTTTGGTCTCAAATTACTTTAAGAATTCTCTATTAATCGTATTGACTCAATAGTTTTTAAAAATGTGTTGTTTAGTTTCCATGTATTATTCAGTGTTCCCATTTTATTGCCCTTATGAACTTCTGGTGTTTTTATACGATGGTCAAAAAAGATGTTTTGTATGATTTGTTTTTTCAGTACCAGGGATCAAACTTGGGTCCTTGTGCTTGTGAGGCAGGTGGCAGAACCACTGAGCTAAATCTCCATCCCTGATTTTTGTATTCTTAGGATTTGTTTTGTAACTTCATATGTGATATATTGCAGTGTGCTTGAGGAGATCATCTCCTACTTTTGGATGTATTGTTCTGTATGTCTGTAAGGGTTTACATATTTTATACTTTGGCTCAAGTCAACTGTTTCTTTGACCTAGTTATTCCCCTTCTATGAATCATCCTAAAAGTATTAAAGACATCATGGTATAGTGATTCACGCATACCATATTTATAGCAGCACATTCATAATAGCTAAATGTTGGAAACACTTTATATGCCAGTCAACACAAGAATGGATAAAGGAAATGTGGTAGTTAAATAGAACAGAGTACTACTCTTCAATACAGAAGGATGAATGTGAGTCATTTGTAGGAAATACATGCACCTTGAAACCAAAAGCTTAAATGTAGTAAATCAGACAGACTTGGTTAAATATGGTGTGGAATCTTTTATATGAGAAACCTAAATAATATATAAAGAACATAAAAAGATAGATAGCAGAAAGTTGAGAAACATATCTCTCTAAAATGGGAAGTGGATCAAGAGATGGAAGGAGGTTTGGAAGGGAAGGATAAGGGGATGAAAAGGGAATTAAGGAATTAAGGTGGTACGTGCATGTACCAAACCCACACAAAGAATATAAACATTACTGCAAACATGAACTAATAAACATAATTTTAAAAAATAAACTGTTTGAATTTTTTAACTGAAGCTTGAATAGACAGTAAAAACTTCCGCTATCACACTACTGCCATCTCTTCCTCCTTTTATAGCTATTAATATTTGCTTTTTATACTTAGGTCCTCTGCTACTAGATGCATATGTTAAATTACTATTAATTTATCCATTAATAATTATATCGTGACATCATTTGCACTTAGAATCGATGACTTGTTCTCTATTTTCTGTGGTGAGAGTATGGCTATTTTGCCTTTTTTTTTTTTTGGTGAATATTCATGTGAGACATCTTTATCCATTCTTTCACTTTCAGCCTTGAATTTAAAGTGAAATTCTTAGACATAGTATCTTTATATCTTTTTAAGAATCCATCTAGTCATATATTTCATATTTTTATTGACGATTTTAGTCCATTAAAGTGATAGGAAAGTCTTTACTATTGCCATGTTTTTTTCAGTTTATCTTTTCGTTCTTTTTCTTGCTAGCTTCCTATTTTGCCGTCTTCCTTTACATCCCCCTTGCTTTGTACTGATAAGCATTTTACTTTGGGTGAATTTTAAAGGTGCTTTCTCTGTGTAGTTTTACATTAGACAACTTACAGCCTTGTATTGTGAGCCCATCATTTAGCACTCTAGACTTCTGTCTCCCCCATTCTATCTTATTGGTATTTTATGCTATTATTACAATTGACATCTATTTATTCTGTGTGTCCACTAATGCAACTTAGTACTTTTGTATTAAAATGAAGAGCAATTTGTACACCACTGTTAAAATAGTATAGTATAAGGGCCGGGAATTTGGCTCAGTGGTTCTGAATCCGACCCTCGGTACAAAAAAAAAAAAAAAAAAAAAAAAAAAAAAAAAAAGAAAAGAAAAAAAAAAAAGGTATTTTCTTTGTGCTTATGCACTTACCTTTACCAACAACTTTCATATGCTCTATTGCTGCTGTCCTGTGTCCTTTAACTTGAACCCCCTTTAGTATTTCTTGCAATGTGTTCTCTAATGATGACAAATTTACTGACATTTCTAAGAAAATTATCTTACTTCATTCAAAGGACATGCGGGCATCTACCGAGCAAGTGCAAGGTCCCGAATCCCCAGTACTGAGAAAAAAACTGTTAGAACATTTAACGGACAAGTATGGTAGACAAAATATTTTTGGTGGCAAGCTTTTCTACCCTTTTAGCACTTTGAGTATACCATCACCCTATCTTCTGCCCTGTAGCTGCCCCTTGTTTTCGATTCTCAATATTCCATCCATTTTTAAGAGAGAATCTTGAAATATAATTTGCTTTGTGAGGCATATTTTGTCTCCTTGATAAAATTATATACTTCTATGTAATTTCAAAGAACCTTGAGTTTTATCTTTGTAAAATAATACTTAAATAATTCAGGGTAATACCCATTGTTGTAGGATCATACACATGTACACAACACACGAAGACATGCAAAAACTTTTACATGATTAATGTGTTCATGTGTCTGTGTAACTCCATGTACTTATCTACCTATATCTAGTATACAAATACTCATTCACATTTTACACTGAGCCTAGGAGGAGCATCTATTATTATATATGCATCTTGCAAATGGAACGACTAATGCAAAAGTAACATGGCAAAGGTTGTCCAATTGTATTGGTTTAAATGGAGTTCCTGCTATAGCATTCATTCATTTTTGGGGACAGGTTTTTGATATGTAGTTCAGGCTAGGCTTGAACGCACTATGTGGCCAAGGCTGGCTTCAAATTCATCGTGATCCTCCTCCGTCAGCCTCCTGAATGCTGGGATTACAGGTGTGCACCACCACATTGAGCCTAGTATTAGTTCTTTACGCTAGAGATCACAGTTACCCTGTCCATTACAATGTCCTCATCTCGAGCATGCTACTTAAAATCTCTATTCTATTAATTCACACATTCTGTAGAACTTGCTTTATGCAATTCACTGTACCAAGCACAGGTAATGGTTAAAATGTATATGGATCATTTTATTTTTATTGAGCTTAAAGCAAGTAGTCTAAAGCAAGTGTTCTAAGCACAGGTTTAAGCATCCATGGATAGGATATATGTTAACGGGGATTTGAGAAACATCACAATTTTCATTACTTTTATTAATGTCTAAATATAATATGGTTTTCACTTATGCTTGCTGTATATGAGTCATAATAGTATTAAAAGGACCCATGATTTTTGTTGCTAATAATAATAATATTTCCCATCATTTTATAGATGTCGCCTTGACTGAAGCTATTTTAATATTCATTGCTATTTTAACATTATAGGTCAGTGATAGTGAAACTTTTATGGTTTTCAATAGTAACAAACAGCCAGCTGCATCACGCTTCACATAGGTTCAGCACCTCCGGCTAAGTGTTATTAACCCCAGTGATATAGTTTGTTGTTTAATGTGTTCATAAGGAAGTATGTAGGATATCATACATTTTAAATATTTATAAAACTATCTTTCAAAATATCTACTCTCTGTTGGCATCCTAAGTGTTTTTTATTGCATATTTAAATGTAATTCAGATAAGTTTCACAAGATTTCAAAGGCCATATAATGTAAGGGCTTTAGTTTTACCAAGCGTAAAAGAGGTCCACGTCTGAAACCCTGTCCTCGAAAATAGGAGATTATGCCATAGTGTTTAACAGCATTACCACCACGGCCACACAACCCGGGTTAAAATTAGAAATATGAATTATAATTGGTGTGCTCTATTGCATGTTACTTAACTTCAGTTTGCTCTTCTTTGAGCTTTTACCTTCTTTCTATGAAAATAAAATTCAGATGAAGATTGTGAAATACCTACTCCAATGGCAAACATCCATTATAATAGATGTCGGAAATTACTCACGAGAGAGCTAGATAGTAAAAGACCATGAAAAATGACATTTTGAAAATATATGCAAACTATTACTGGTTTTTACAAATGTGGCTCTCATACACTATTGATGGAAATAAAAAATGATAAAAACTACTCTGAAACATTTGGCAGTTGCTTGAAATGCTTAAAATATATATTCTATAAAAGCCACACTTTCTGTTTTGAAAGGAATTAAATCTTCGGGCCATATTTATATATAAAAAGAAAGCATATGGCCACAAACAAAACTTCAAGAATATTCACAGCAGCTGTATTTTCCATACCTCCTGAACTATATAAAAGTCATTTTTAATTATTGTCTGACTGGGTAAACAATGGAATAGTACTTTGCCATGCAAAAGACTGAGAAAGTAATGCATGCATCCGCATGAATTGTAAAATAATTATACTAACTGCAAGAAGCCAGACAAGAAAAGTACACATTGTACTATTTATTGTATGATTGCACCTACACAAGCCAATAGAATATATAAATAAATCCTAGATTATGAAGTGCCCAGAAAATGTAGACGTAATGAACAAGAAGGGGTGGTTACAAAGAGTCACAGAGAAACTTTTTGGATAGTCCCTGTATCCACTAGAACTGTTATACTTCAAGGATACACTTACAGCTATCACAATGTATCGAGTTATACATTTTAAGTGTAGATTTAGTGTTCATTATATGTCAGGTATGATTCTGTAACAGTATTTAAAAATTACCATATTTTGTAACACTTATAATGATTGAAGGAGTTAAAATGTAACGCTCTCACTATTCCTTAAGCACAAGTTACCCTATAAAACTTCCTGTGTAAAGAATGCATGTGCTAAGTAATCCTGACAAGTGTATGTGGTAACTTTAAACATTTCAAGAAGATATTATTTTCTGAGCGGCTGTTACTTATAGTTCATTATGCCATCATGGAATGGTGTGGCAACTGATTATTCCCAACAACAGAGGAGTGTTTTGTTCAATTTGACATACATAAATTTATTTATCCTGAGCATCCAAGTCAGTAAAAAAAAAATGCTGGTTACAAAGTGATCAGCTGCACAAAATCTAAGTTACCGATCAATACCAGCTTATTGCTATATGATTCTAAGTTACAGAAAAACTTGGAATAAGCCTCTTGTGTTAAGGAATGATTAAAGATTTAAAACTTTATAAGTTTTCTTCATTTCACAGCAAATATACCATACCTAACACAATCAGCGATAGAGGAGGGAGGAGACGTCTAACAAATATTGAATTGAATCCACAATGCAATAAGACTGGAAATGTAAAATATATTCCCACACAAATTTTTTTAAATCCACATTAAATGTGTTAATATTATCAAACTTAGAGATGACTCAATGTGTAGAAATCAAATACCTCTATGCAATTATAGTATAGTTGAACCAACAAAAGTTAGAAAATCTTGGTTTCATTATTTGATTTTAATAGTGCATCCCACACCTTAATCTTAGTTAGCTAAGGGATATTTTGAACATACACCCACAGACACAAATCTCTTCATTGGCTCCTCATCACATTTAGAAGAAAAGCCCTTAATACAGTTTAAAAGATGCGAAGTACTATGCCCCCTCCTTCTTTCTTTTCTTCTTTCATACTGTCCTCCATACGTTTACTTCACTTGTCCTTATTTTTCTTAAAACATGCCAATTTAATTCTCACTGAGGAATTCTTTTTTGACACAGGGTCTCACTATGTAGTTGAGACTGACCTGGAACTCACTATGTAGCCCAGGCTGGTCACGAACTCACAGCGATCCTCCTGCCTCAGCCTCCCAAGGGCCGGGATTACAGGCATGTACCACCATGCCTGGCTCACTGATGATATTTTCACTAGTTTTCCTTTGCTATCAGGAACATACTTCAACATATATGGCAAAGCTCATTTCTGTTTTCCTGGTCTCACTTCAAATATCACCTCCTCAGGAAGCCCTTTCTGAATTTCTGTGTTTAAAATAAGGCTATTCTGACCTTGATTATCTTGCTTTTCTTTGGCCTATTTAATTTTCTTTATAGCATTTTCCACCACCAGGTAACAAATTATTGACTGGTTGGCCAAATGATTTTCTCTTTCAAAAGACTACAGTGTCTACAACGGAAGTTCCATTGTGTGCCTTGTGTACCATTGTGTCTCTGCTACAATAAAGATGGCACAAAATGGGCACAAAATCTTTGTTAAATGAATAAATGAACAAAACTATGTTCAGCATTACTGTCATTAAATGAATTAATCATTTGACTGTCAGAAAGTAACTTTAGAAATCTATAATTTTATATATGTTTTTCTTCCAATATATGGGAATACAAGTTTTCACTGGAAATGATAGGTTATTGTAAAAAGTAAAAAAATTAAAAATACTATTTTTATACAAAACCAGATATTTCACAATCCTATTACAATAGTACGACAATAGATATATGATATTGTGAATTGTCCGTCCTTTAATTCATTCAAATATGTATTAAACTTCAATTTTACTCTGGATCTTTTGAATAGTTTCATCCTCACAAACTTTAAAACTTTTTAGATACAGCAGTTTTAGAAGCATATGAATCTAGGACTAAACTTATAAAAATACATGTATAACTAAAGGATAAGCAGTAATTACATGGGTTAAGGGATACAGACAGAGAATATGATAGGGTGAGGGAACAGTCTAGGAAGTCATTCAAAATCTGAAAAAAGTTCTCCATTACTGGCCTATGTGAGTGAGGGGGAGAGAAGTATGATGGGTACCTGGATGGCCACAAGAGAGGCAGAGGGTCCACTGTGAGGAGGCCTCCCTTTTGAGCTGCAGGAAGGGTCCTGAAGTTTCTTGTAAGTAGATTGTAAAGCCACTGAGGCCTTTAGTAAGGGACTTGCATAATTCAATTTTATTACACAGATACAAACCTGAGTGTATTTGTAAAAGAAGTGGATTAAAATGGGGTAAGATATAACTCTAGACATCCAGCTTTGTTAAGACAATTTTAGTACAACAGGCAATATACGTTGACTATATTGTTAGTAAAAAGAAAATATAGGAAGTGGGAAGTTACAGAGATAGTTAAAAAGATACAGAGAGAACGCAACGCCTGATTAGACATGAACAGGGCTCAATGACAGGAATGTGTAAACACTTCTACATTTTCAACTAGAATAACTCACTCAATGAATGCTAGTCCATTTTTGGAAAGATAAAGGTTAGAAAGAGGCTTGTGACTTGTTTATTTCTGTTGAGTTTAAATTTTTAGAAGCTATTCAAGCAAAGATGTACAGGAGAACAGAGATATTTGGGAAGACTTAAAAGTCTTGATAGTTAATAAAGACATACATTTGAATAAAATAGCCTAGAAGACATGGGATGCATGAAAGAAGAATCTGGGATGATGACATGCTGAGAAACTTTAAAAATTCATGGTTGGTTGGAAAATGATGGAGCTCTTCACAATACTGAAAATGCATGTCAAGTAAGCAAGGGGAAAAGAAAATCAAATAGAAATGTGCCATCATACAAATTAAGAGTGTAGATAGTTCAATAAAAGAGGAAACTGTCAGCTCTGTCAAACCTCGTTGGGAGATTCAGTGAGAAAACAACATAGAAGAGAAGAGTTGAGAAATATGAACGACATAGTGAGGTGAGGGTGAGCAATTTCAGGCAAGAAGTAAAAGGAAGGCTAATAGGTTGAAGAGTACAGGGGACACTTGACTTATGAAATCAATTCATTCTCCAGGGCTAGTTGTAAACCTAGTTGGTCAACTGAAGGCTCTGACTCCTATATATAGCCTTCAAAAGTCACTCTCTTATATACAGGCAGATCTCAGTGTCCTTATAGAAACATTGGCCCAGGATTTGTCAATTAACCTCACACAAGAAAGGATGTTGTAACGTTGCTTCCAAAACTCTTTAAGCATTAAATTTGTATATGAGACCATTTGGAAGAACAAGTGGATGACATTTGGGTCATAATTCAAGACTTTGTTCATAAGTTAAAACTAAAATTCCAGTCATAACCCAAGTTATTCGTATGTCAGGCTTGTTGTAACTCGAGGGTCCATTGTAGAACAATTTGGTACTGTAGCTAAAGAAAGTTTTGTAGCAAATACTTTATTTTTGGTTTTAATTCACTTCTTCCCCACACACAATTACATTAAATACATGTAGCATTTTAGGTACTTTCAGAATTCTGACATCTTTCCTATTGTCTGGTTCAGAAGATCAGGTATAATTTTCCCTTACCCAGTTTATTATTCTTACTTTTATGCTTTGTTTCTTCAATCCTCAATGGGCTTACAATATTCTAGCCTCTTTATCTGCATGTGATATCAGTTACTGAAAGAGATATATTTAAATATCCAATATTATTACTGATTTGTGAAGAACTTCACTTAGTTTTTACTTTAACCATTATTGAAGGTGCATTAATGTATCCAAACTTTATACACCTATTTTTTTGGCTGAACTGACCCATTTATTATTAGCACATGCCTTTCACTCATAGTAGTTATGCCTTTACAAACACATTAATGTTATTTGGGTTAAGGCTTACATGCATCTTGCAAGCTATCTTTGTTATTATAATAAAAGTGATTTTGTTCTAAATCAAAAGGTTTTCCCCAGAATGACTTTTTAAATCATTAACACATAGTCTATGATGCTGATATTTTCCTCATTTGCATATTTTCCATTTCTCTATATTTTTTCTATTGTTAATTACTTTTCTTCCACATATGATAGATGGGCTAGAATTCATTGCTATTATTTTTATTTACTTAAACAGGCAGTTTAAAAAATACTCACCCACGTTTTCACTGTTTTGGGCAAAGTTCATCTATTCCTACATGTTTGTTTTCTATGCAGCATCATTTTTATTTTGAGCCTGTAGGATGTCTTTTAGAATTTACACTGGTATAGAACTACAGCTTATAAATTACCTCAGTATTTTGCATGATCAAGGCCATCTTTATTATTTCATTTTTTAAAAACTTTTAATTTGAATGATCATAGGTTCACACGTAGTTGAAAGAAAAAGGCATTGTGCTTCCTATAATTGCAATCCATTGCATATCCATTTCAGTCCACTTTCCTATAGGTGGGACAAATCACCTGAAAACCACAATTCAAAGGGGGGTTGGCTTATGATTTCTAAGGATTCAGTCCATGGTGAACTAGCTCCAAGGCAGAAAGTTCAGAGTGAAAAAGAAGCAGAGAAGGCCAACAGTACCAGAGAATGAGCCAGGAACAATTTATAATACCCACAGTCACAACTCTATAACCCACCCAGACATACCGAGTATATTTCTTTACTACCCATGGGCAGCTTCCAAGACAATTTCATTGACAATCCACCTTAACTGTTATGATAACTATAATACAACATTCGAAACAGAAAATTAACACAGAGATAATATTTTTCAGATTTCACAAGAGTCTCTCATGCCATCATTTATATTATTAGTTCCTTCTCCCTTACTTTCTGGCTTCAAAATAAGATAGAAAAAGAAGAAAAGCATAAACCCAAAGTAAGAAAAAGGAAGGAAACAATAAAAGGCAGATGAGTGGTATTCAAATTACAGAAATATGGAGAAAATCAAAGCAATGATAACATTTAAAAAACAGTAACATTGATAAACCTTAAATAGTAGTGAAAAGAGAAAGAAGATAAAATCATCATTAACAGGAAATAAACAGGAGTTGTTATTATAGATCCTAAAGCCCTAAAAAGGATAACAATATTCTGAGCAACATTGCACTTATACATTTTAAAACTTTAAAGAACCAAAATAATTCATTAAAAAGCAAGAGCCACCAAAACTCAACCATGATGAGAGAGGCCCAATGAATACTGTTGTGGACAATAAATGAGTTGAATGCATAATTTAAACTCTGAAGAAAAATAACCTCAAGCTCAGATGACTTCACTGGAAAGTATATCAAATATTAACAGAAATGTTACATTCTGTCTTCAAGAGAATGCTGGAAGAAGTATTTAAGCGTTTTCCAATTTATTTTATCAGGCAATGTTACTTCGTTATCTGAAACTGGAAAAAGAAGGGCAGGAGAAGGGAAAGAGGAGGAAGAGGAGGGAGAAAGTAGAGGCCAATTTCCTCAAAAACAGATCCAGTGCCGGGCATGGTGGTGCACGCTTGTAATCCCAGCACTCGGGTAGCTGAAGCATGAGCATCGCGGTGAGTTCTAGACCAGCCTGGGCTACACAGTGAGTTCCAGGTCAGTCTCAACTACATAGTGAGACCCTGTCTCAAAAAAACAAAACAAACAAACAAAAAAATAGAGATCCAGATATTCAGAATAATATGTTTATAGAGTTCTGAATATATACAAAATAATTACATCCCATTATCACAGAACTCTATATCCATTAGATGTCTAAAGAGAACTCAGAGTAGGCCCGTGTATCTGTTACCTCATTTCCCCCAATAAGCATTTCATAATTATAGTGCAGCTTCTAAACCCGGAAATGAATAATAGTGTAATATTCAGCTATAGTTCTTTATCATTTTATCTTGTGGGAAGATTAATGTAATAAGTATCATAATGAAATGCTAAAATATTCCAGTGTCACAAGAATCACCCCCACATCACTCCTTTGTAGGCGCACTTGCTCTCTCTTCCCACAGTCTCTAAACACCTGGCAACAATTGAAGTGTTGTCTATCTTCAGAATCAGGTCATTTCCAGAATGCTGGAAGGGTGTAATCACAGAGACTGTGACTATTTCAGTTGGGTTTTTTTCCTTTTGGCATAATACCCTAGTTCTATTGAAGTTGTGTTTATTAATAATTTGTTCGTTTTGATCAACGTGTAGTATTTTGTGATATGCAAACAGTCATTTTCCCAGATCATTCACCTATTATAACACAGTTGGGTTGATTTTAGCTTTTGCTTATGATAACGAAAGCTGCTGTGGACTATCGTGTTCATGTTTTTATAGATACATATTCATTTCTCTGGGATGAATGCCCAGTAGTGTAATTGCTGGGTCATATGGTAATCATATATTTAATTTTAGAGAAACTGTCAATATATTTTTCCAAGCTTCAGCATCATGTTGTATTCCAACCAAACTCTGCAAAAGATCTGCATTGTCTCCATCCTCCTATAGCAGTTGGTATTGTCACTATGACTTTTCCCTAATTTAGCTAGCTCTTCATGTAAAGTGATATCAATACATCGTTAACTTTCCTGATACTTAGCGATGTCGAACAGCTTTTTGTGTGCTTATCATCCAAATATCCTTGTAATGAAATGTCTCTTTACATCTTTTGCTAATTTTAAGTGAGATTTTTCCATTTAATTTTTGAGAGTAATTTTATATATTCTAGGAATGAGTCCTTTCCCATAAATGTGGTTCGTGTTTTCTCCATGCCTGTTACTTTAATCATAAGAAATGTCTTTCAAGCAGGCAATTAGCATTTATTTTGATAAAGTCCAATTCATCCTTTTTAAAATATCTGGATGTTTTCATGTCTCAGTACTTTTAGATAAGTTCTCAGACTCAAGGGATTTCTACTTTTTTTTAATCCCAAAAGCTTGTTATTTTTACATTTTGGAGTAATTGTTTAGTAAATTATGAGATTTAGAGATTTTTTTTCCTCCCGACCATCTCCTAGGGATAGTCAATTGCTCTACCATCATTTCTTAAATGTCTCATTTCACTGAAATTCTTCCACACTTTTGTCAAAAATCAATCCGCTGTAGTTACATGTACTTTTAAGAATTATGGATACTTTCTAGTATCTGCCTCCCAATACCCCAGTCTTTTTTTTTTTTTTTTCAGGGCTGTGGTTTGTACCCAAGGCTTCATGAATGTTAGGTAAGTGCTTTACCACTGACCTTTTTCATAGCCAATCATATAGGCTTGCTTAATGTCACTATGTAAGTCGTTGAAACACTTACAGATTCCTCCCATTATATCCGTCAACTTATTTTAATAAATTAGTGCACTTCATCAAAATTATCAAATTTATGTTTGAAGAATTTTCATAGTATTTCCTTACAATTCTATTAACGTTTTCAGGATGTGTCATTACTGCTGATAATGGTAATTTGTGTTGTCACTCTAATTAGAGGTTTATCATTTTTACTGATATCAATTTTAATGTTAGTAAATTCCTACGATTTAAAAATTTTACTTATTTCTGCTTTTATGCTTGCAATTTCTTTAAGTTTATGATTCCTGCTTCTGCATTTGTGAGTTGAGAATTGAATTGGAGATTTTTCTCTTTTCTAACGTATGTATTTGGTACAACTAATTTTCTCTTCAGCTGAAACAGTTTCATCAGAATCATAAAAACTTTATAATTTCATATTTTTCACTGAGTTCAGTATTTTTACACTAATCTTCACTTTTTCTCAACCCGAGGATTGTTTAGAAGATTCTTTTTAGTTTCAAATTGGGCATTTTTCTGTCAAAGCTATGTTATTGATGTATACTTTGATTCTATTTTTGTCATATTTGTTTTAACCTGTTGAGTGGCGTTCCTTAAGGCTTGGGAGTATTTATCCTTATACATATTCCATGGGAACTTAAGAATTATGCAACTTGTAGTTGTTGAGTGTTTGGTAAATATCAAGTAGATCTTATTAGTTAATGGTACTGTAATGTTTCTATATCATACTGACTTTCTGTCTAGCTATTTTATCAATTACAGAAAATGTCAAATCTCCAAGTGTAAGTGTGGACGTATATATTACTCCTACTTCTTCCAAATTTGCTTCACATGTTTTAGAGCTCTTTTATTTGGTGTATGTATATTTAGAATTGCTACATCTTCTTGGGATACTGACACTATTGTAATTATGGAAAACCTGTTTTTGCTTATTTTTCTTTACTCTAACGTCTATTTTATCTGATACTAATTTAGCTATTCCTACTTTCAAGTAAGTATTTTCAAATGTATATTTCTATTTTACTTCAGCCTAATTGGAAACTTATATAAGGTCATTTAAATATGAATTATGAATTCTTCTACTCTGCCAATATTTACATAGCAATTATTTTTCTATTTGTCTTTTCCTGGTACCAAGGATAAAACTCAGGACCTTGTACTTGCAAGGCAGGCACAGTGCCACTGACATAAATTCCTGGCCTATACAGCAATTATTTTGTAGACACCATTTAAATTTCAGGGTTTTTTGCTATTATGGCTTAGGTCTGTCAATCATTTCTCCCTCTGGTTCTTTCCATCTAATTCTCTTTTGTTGCCTGTCTTTTGGTTAGTTGAACATTTGATAGGATTCATTTTTATTATAGTGTTTTTGAGTGCATTTCTGGGAATAGCCAAAATGATTTTTAAAAATGAGTGTGGATACTAGTCTGTTATACTGAGAGTTATTTTAACTCTAATGCTTGTTGGTAATTTTAAGTTTCAGTGTTATTTTCTCTCTATTTAAGCAAATTATTTTAGTTATTTTTACCTGGTTTGGATTACCAATAAGAAATTATGTTAATAATCTTTCATTTAATAATATATTTGTGTTCTTTAATTTCTCTATAGATTTATTCCTTATTAAAGGAATATAGTTCATAATCTCTTTTACTTGAATCTCATTTCAGGTTCAATGTGTGATTATTTCTGTCTTCCATGTGGGATTGTTTCTGTCTTTGAAATAAATTTGTTATGAAATTAGTGTTTGTTTTCTGAATTTACTATTTTCTAAATTTACTTATACGTTCACTGTTTTAACCAAGGTTTTGGAAGAATTTCTTCTGAATAAACTCTTCTTTGGTCAAGTTACATACCAAAAATTCATTCTTAAATTTGTCTGTAAAAATTTTTATGTATGCATTAACCAAATGCATGTTTGTAGGACACTTATGGCATTATTTGGCTGCAATTTAGAGAATTGATTTTGAACTGAATGACAAATAAAATCATACCTTCTGTAATATAGCCAAAAAGAAAGTAAAGAAGCCTAAAAGCAGTTGATTAACAATGGATAAAAACATGTTAGAGCCGCGGATTTAGCTCAGCGGTTCGGTGGCCTGCCTTGCAAGCGCAAGGACCCGAGTTTAATACCGGCGCTCCCCGCAAAAAAAAAGTTAGAAAAAAAAAAGATGGTCAAGAGGTGGATGAGCTAGGACAGAGAGACGGAAAAGGGGAAAAGACAATTAGGATGTATATGCACCATCTTCCCACAAGGAAGGTAAATATTATGCACAAGCCTGTAATAAGAAAAGGGACAAAGTGGAAGGAGAAATGGGAGGAGTAGAGGAAAGCAAAGAAGAAAATGGAATTAATAGGAGAAAATGAAACATAATGGAAGCAAAGTCTTTGTAGATAGGGAGGGAGGGCGGAGTTGAAAGGGGGACAGTGAATGCCGGGCATGGTGGTGCACCCCTGTAATCCTAGCATTTAAGAGGCAGAGAGAGACAGGAGCATCACTCTGAGTTCAAGACCAGCCTGGACTACATGGTGAGTTCCAGTTCAGTCTCAACTACATAGTGAGACCCTGTCTCAAAAAAGGGACTGGAGGTTCCATGTGACCCAGCCATCCCTCTGCTGGGAATCTTTCCAAAAGAATTAAAAGAATCATATCACAGTGACATATGCGCACCTATGTTTACAGTGCCACAGTTTGTAATAGCTAAACCTTGGAAACAGCCCATTTGCCAATCAATTGGAAACTGGATAAAGATGTGGTTTTTCTATAACATGGAATACTACTCAGCCATAAAGAATGAGAAATTAGAGTCACTCATAGGAAAATGGATACATTTTGAGGATACACACCTAAGTGAAATAAATAAGTCACACGTGTAAATACCGAATAGTTTCTCTGGTGTAAATAAACTATAATAGTAATAAGATTCTAATGAGATAATTGACAATGTGAAATAGGAAGAAAAGGGCTAAAGGTGTAGAGAAAGTGGGAAGGGTAGGGGAAAGGTAATATGGGAAAAGAAAAAAATAGGAGAAAATGAAAAAATGGAAATAAAGTGTTTGTAAGTGGGGAAGGGAGGAGGGTGTGAGGGGAGGTCAGGGACAAGGGGGAAAAATGAGAACTAAGACCTGTCATGTAAAAGTACAAGATCCCAATAATGACTGTAACTGTAATGTATACCGAAAATGTACCAAAAAACTCAATGAGGAATAAATAACCCCCCACAAAAAAAAGAAAAAGGGGGGCAGGGAAATGGGGAAAAATAAGAACCAAGATGGATTGCGTAAAGGTACAAATATCCAAAAATGAATGTTATTGTATTGTTAAAAAAAAGAAAATGATCTGAAAAAATAAAGGGTAACAACATATACGTAATTTTCCAAATCTCACAAGCTCCTTTCCTCATTTTACAGGAAATTCAATCTGAGATACATACTTTATTTTCATATATCTTGCCTTCAATATCACTAGGAAATATATGAGATTACCTGATATAGCTACAATTTCCTAATGATAATTTTAAGAAAATCTTCCAAAACTGATTCCAGAGATAATTTTTTCTGTATTAATTTTTCCCTTTATTTTTTTCTTCCTAATTAGAAAATAAGGTAATAGTCTCTTAAATCTAGAGGTAAAATAGTATTTGTCTCACTAATGACTCACAATTCATTATATATGAGTTCTGTATTTGCTGTACTTTTTTCAAAATTAATTTTTTTGGTACATTTAATGTATACAATATTATGACATTCATTGCTGGAAATTTGTACCTTTACATAATCAAACTTGGTTCTTATTTTTTCCCCATTCCCCTGACCTCCCTTCAACTCCTCCCTCCCTCCTTGTCTACAAAAACATTGTATTTGCTGTACTACATTCAACATTAATTAACTGGAACACACGAGGCAACATACCCCTTATTTGATGTGGTCAGTACATTGTGAAATGTTGTTCTCCATACAATCAAGATATATCAGGGTACCAGGAGCAAGACTGCTACTTACCATGAATACTGTCTTTGGTTTATTTCTTCCATAGAGGCTATCATGTAGGGTTTCCCCTTCCTGGATCTAACTCTTCTAGGACTTTCAGGCCAGTATCAATCTGTCTAGGCCCCAAAACTGATCTAGGATCAACTCTTCTCAGGTAGTTCCAACCTGGGAATTCTGATATTCTTTAAATTCAAATTTCACTGACACTGTTGGGTCCATTCTGACCTCCAATGTAGTAACTAATGTAGGCAATTATATCCATTAATAAAGAGGAGATTCCAGAAGCAAAAATTACATCACTCTCAAATAACATCACATTTTGTTTTTATAAGCATTCCTTGGAGATAACAAGATAACCATTCTTTCATCTTTAAATTTAAGTAATAATTCCAACATGGAGAAATTGAAATTCCAAAAAAACAAGGGACGCCATTGTAAATTAGGAATTTGTTACAGGTAGGTCTTTTACATAGCACACAAATCACACATATATAAAATATCAATCCTGGCAACAATTTTGGCTTCTCTTTGTAAAGCAGCAATTCCATTTGACTAACAATCCTCTTTAAGCTTGAATTCTCTTAAAAAACCACTCAAAATTCTATGGCAAACATTCTACTGCTTTATGCCTCAAGGATAGCCTTATCCACTAAATCTGAAGTAAAATGCCATTCTTTGGAAATGTTTAGCATCATGTTCCCTAAAAATTATACTTCCCCTAATACAAAAAAGAACAACATATTAATATGTCTTATATTCATGGTAAACACTTTTATATTTGTTAAGTTTAACATACACACACACACATTCACGTATATATATTCAAATGTCATCAAGGCACAAACAGAAGCTTGAAATTATAATTATAAATGTCACTTAAATGTAAACAACTGACTTTTTCTTACTCTGACAATAGTTCAGAGAAACTCCAAATACTTTCCTGAGAATACATATATACATTTTGATGTAAGACACCTTTCTCTTTTTAAGGCTTTTCAAATTATAAAGAACGCTTTTGTGATAGGGAATGGCAATTCAGCTCAGAGAAATAATAATCACCTCAAAGAGAGGACAGATTTACCACTAGCCACAAGCACTGTGCACTTAACACTTACCATACCTTGCAGTTAATAGATATAATTTATAAATGACCAAAATTGCCCTTGTCTTTGGATCACTGAAATAAATTATAGTCATTATATGGACCATATAATTTTGATTGAGAGGACACTTACTTGGGTATGTTTTCAGCAGGTTGTACCAACTCTATACTAAACCTCTGAATTTTTGGTGCTAAATGAAATCATCAGATATTTGCAATCTTTTCGCAACTCTGGTAAATCAGTTTTTTTTGTAACAGCATATACACTTTTGTTCTGAGTCATTTATTCCTACATAATTTCTTTTTGTATTCTCTGTTGCTTTTCTTTGTCTCTTTCTTACTTTCTCTGGGCTGAAGTGTTAATGAGTTATGAAGGGAAGAAGTATAAAAAAACACAAGGAGATAAATTAATGCAGTAGTATTTGTATTTTGTTCTAAATGTCCCAAAGGATAACCCATATGGGATTTCTGCAGTCCAAAGCAGCAACTAATAAGACATTGAATTATCCATCTTTACAAACAATTAATTGGTTTACCCTTTATTAAAAATAATCACAAAGATAATACATTTTATAGAACAAGCTAAGACACAGTGACCAAATATAAAATGCATGACAAAATACTTGTATGAATCATCTCCTTTAGGTATTTTCAAAATTAATTCAGAGAATCACCTATCATCTCACCTTCTAAATATTCTGAGCATTTGAATTCATAAGATTTCTCACCAATGTGATGTTGTAGAGATAATTCCGTATCAAAAGTAAGAGTGTTATTCTACAAAGCAGATGATTTTTCATAATGGTGATGTATTTGAGAAATCAGACATTTCCTTTCCATTTTAAAAGTCAGAAGCCAGATAACATCAATGGTTTTATTGTAGCACCCACAGAGTATACAATGCTTATTATACCGTTACAGACACAGGGGAACAGAGCAGCCCTATACCTCTGGCCGAGTTCCACTGCCCATGAGTAGACGTTGATTCTGAGAAAAGATCACTTATTGGGTCTATGCCAAGAGTCCACTCTTTACTCACAGTATCACAGAATGTTACAAAAGTTGAGGGGCCGACATTTCATAAATTCCGTTATAAAAAGTTAGAACCTGAGGATATTAGAAAAAGGAGGGCTTTACTTTTCAGAGGATATCTTTCAAACTTCTCCATTGTGAATATGAAACCATGGCCTATAGAAAAAAAAAAGACAACCTATAATAGAACAAAGTTAGCCATAGTTCTTAGACGAAACTCTAATGCAGCCTAGTACACTTTAGCCTTTGGGAGTTCCTGAAAGGTATGGTCAGTTAAGGATTACTGGCTCCAGGTTTTTGCACTGCTACATTTCACATCTTTTAAAATGGTTCCTGTATAAATAAACTCTCCCTAAATCATCATATATTCTGTGTTTTGATTTCCATTATGATACCACAGAAACTTCAGCTCGTGGTCATTAATATGACATGTTCTGAGCTTAGAGTTTTCATCAGGAAAAGGGAGGTGCAAGTAACATAAACCTCATAGAACTGAACTGAAAAAGAATGATGTGATGTGCATAAGTCAGTTAAAAAAGTGCTCGGCACATAGTGAAAGCGCAATGTTAATTAACACTAGTCAGTAGAGAAAGTAAAGGAAGTTTTCACCTAGAATGTTTAGAAAATATGTTGTGGGAATCTCATTAACTACCTGAAAAAAACTATCATATCATGTATTTACTGATTATAACACACAGAATATACAAGATATATTTTAATGTTTCATTATATTCCACACTAAAGTTATTCCCAAATGAAAGTTAGCTGTATGCAAAAATTTCAAAATATTACTTTATATCTCATATTACAGGGTCATGATGTAAGACAAAAATCCTTCTATTACATTCAATGAATATTTTTGGAAAGAAACATTTCTTTGGCAATAATATAGGCAGCATAAGATCCTGATGATAAGCAATATCCTCAACATGACCATTTATGTTCATTAGCATGCCATATAAATTTCTTTCACATAGGTTGTAGGACTGATATGAACTATGAATGTGTCAATTGAACCCAGCTCTTTCAGAAGAATCAAATAGCAATTAAGTGAACCTTTAACAGTAGCAGGACTTGGCAGAAGATTCACACTCAGATGTCTGCCAGGCTATTGACAACCGGGTCAACAGTTCATGGTTACATTTTAATGAGAAGAACCCTGCATCCTTAGGTGTGAATGAAAAACTACTTGGCTACCTGGTAAGGGCTGCTTACATTAACTCCAAAGTTGAGAAAGAAAAATGGTAAATTTAAAACTCAAACTAAGATAAAATATTTTCCGAGAGATTCAGTTATAGCTCCTTAAATCTGCCTTAGCTTGAAGCATCACTTGACTAAAAATAACAAGGAATTTTTAGCTTGGTAAATCTGATATATGCAGGTGCCTTCTGAATTATGTGCTTTTCTTAAGCATCTAGGAGATGACAGGCAGGAGGTACAAGATCAATCTTTGACAGCTTCCCTATCCAGATATCTAGATAATGCCAAGGAATCCAGGAGTGCATGTTTCAGCTAGCTCTACTTGAATTCACAATGACACTTAGTATTCAATGATGCAATACAACTTGCCTTCAGAAGACATTGAGCTGAAATCAACTTAGTCAATACCTCTTAAAGGGTCTTCTTGAATATCCAAATAAGGATTTGGTTTCTTTACCATGGTACAAATTCACCTTTAATTAATTTCTTGTAAAACTAACCTAAGTAGCATCAAATTTAAAGAAAATGAGATTTTCCCAAGTAAAATATTTATCAAACACTATCAATAACTATAATATATATTTAAATAATGTCCATTTAGATTTTTGATAGAATACTGTTTTGTTGGCATTTAATGCAAATATCATTTTGAGGCCATTTCTGGAGGAGACTGGTATGTCGTTTCGTAGACCTAATGAGAAAATTCTGCTCTCCGTGTAGTGGGAACTGTCCAGTAACTGGTGTTCTACATAGAAGAGAAAGCAGAAGAATGGTGAAAATGGTTTCTCTTTCTCTTCTATTTCATCTTGACCCAGAGTCTGAAACCCACTCTGCCTGTGGATGTCAGAGCTAAAGGTCTTCTGGTACTCTGACATGGGGCTTGCATTAAGAGACAGTTGGCTTTTCAGAACTTGTGCTTCTGCCTAAGAAGTACACGAATAGCTTTCCTACTTCTGACTTGGCCAAGCACACTAGCGATTCCCTTCAACTCTGCCTTGCAGAAAGCCTATCATAGGACTTGGCCCGCAAAATCGTGTGATCCAGTTTCCCTAATCAATCGCCTTTTATGTATCTCTAGGTCCCCCCTCAGAGACAGTTGGCTTTTCAGAACTTGTGCTTCTGCCTAAGAAGTACACGAATAGCTTTCCTACTTCTGACTTGGCCAAGCACACTAGCGATTCCCTTCAACTCTGCCTTGCAGAAAGCCTATCATAGGACTTGGCCCGCAAAATCGTGTGATCCAGTTTCCCTAATCAATCGCCTTTTATGTATCTCTAGGTCCCCCCTCTCCC
>NW_022900951.1:28872039-28910114 GCF_012274545.1 Fukomys damarensis
TCCTTCGTTTGATCCCATCTATTCTATCGGTTCTCTCTGAAGAATGTTGATAGTCTATGATAAACAAACTTTGTCAGAAATTTTTAATGGTGCATACTCTCTTATGCTTTAAATCTGGAAGACAGAAAAACATTTCCCCACATCAGCAGTCTCACTGCTATTATTCAAGCCACTGCCTTCTGTAATATGACAAATGAAAAATGATACATATATACAACTCATAAATATACACTTGAAATCACACAATAATTTTAAAGCCAAGGTCTATTTACATGTAAACAAATAAAACTATCTCTTATCACTCTGTTTTTCAGTTGCTACCACTTTTTCATCAGCTTTAGTAATACTTTTTGTACTACCAAGGGACATTATTTTCCTCAGGCTTTTAGAATAATAATGATTAATGTATATTCTAACTACTATTTTACATTTTAATGACTTTAATAATTACATGGTTATATACTCAAGGAGTTACAAATATGAAGATGACAACTACACACACCTATATTTAATTCATTAAAACGTTATCCACATGAAGTTTTGCCTATTATGAAATTTAAAGGAGGATTTTTATTATGAAATTTAAAGGATTTAAAGGAGGATTTTGCCTATTATGAAATTTAAAGGAGGATTATGATAAATAACATGGATTCTATCTGAAACAATACACTGTTCAAAAAATCTAGCTCCAATGATCATCTAAGAGAGCCTCATATCTATGCAAGTTGGAGAAGTCTACCCATAGATGAAAAGGTTTACAAGATGTAAATATTCTGTAACATTTTACTTCAATCAAAGTTTAAAGGAATATGTGGTGCTTTAATGGTTTAATGACTCTTTACCTTCTAAGAGCTAGACATTTATACCATGAAGATATTTAAAAGTATTAAATTACATCATTAAAACATTAAATATATATTTACAACTAAAGAAACTTGTTTGTGACAACAACAAAATTGGTACTATAATGGATGTTGAGAGGTAAACAAGAGAGATTAGAAAAAAGGTGACTTTAGAAAAACAGATATTTCTTCCATTAACTTAGTAGGGCAATCAAGAAGTTGCTCATTTACATGTATATTGTTATTTTCTCAATATCCTCTATATTAGTACTTTAAATCCCTTGTCTTTTGTATATGTTTCTATTCCTCAACTTTAGAACATAGCACACTAAAGTACGTTGCTTTATATAATTAAAATAATTGCTAGGAGGTCAGACTTAGCCTGGAAAACTTGCTGCTACAAATTATTAAGGGAGCACTTCCAGATCTGATACATTTGGTTTAGGGTGTCCACAGGAAACTTCAGATTTAATATGCATCACAGAGATTTGTCATAGATCATCCTTGTACTATCAGTTAAAAACTAGCCTACTGGGCAAGACCATGTCAAAGTAATTATAAAAGATTAAGAAATGCTAAATTTTAAGTACAGTTCACAGTTTGATTTTAGACATTTTGCTTTAAATATATCATGTGACCTATGATAAAATGTCTGCTTTCATAGTTTAATGATACATAAGATCCTAATGAGATAATTGACAATGTGAAAAAGGAAGAATAGGGCTAAAGGTGTAAGGATAGGGGAAAGGTAATAAGAGAAAAGAAAAAAAAAAGGAGAAAATAAAAAAATGGAAATAAAGTATTTGTAAATGGGGAGGGGAGGAGGGGGTGAAGGGAGAGCAGGGACAAGGGGAAAAAATGAGAACCAAGACCTGTCACGTAAAGGTACAAGATCCCAATAATGAATGTAACTTTACTGTATACCTAAAATGTACCAATAAACTCAATTAAAAATAAAAAGTCTACTTTCACAAAGTTCAATGTCATCTGTCATCATCAGTGTGTCTCTGCTTGGGGTATGTACCTATTGCCTCCTAGTTAGCATATATGGCATTGCCTGGAGAAACTTTTGGTTGTCAAGACTGGGAGAGAAATGTGAAACTGATATCTAGTGGATAGGAAACAGAGATGCCACTAAACATTCCACCAGCACAAAAGTGAGCAAATTACATAACACCATTCTGTCTAAAATGTCCATACTGCTCAGTTTGAGAAAATGTGCTTCAGTGCTACCCTACCTTTACCACTCCTGATTGCATTAAGAACTCCTCCCCTACCTTCCTAAAGGGGCAATGTACACACATGCATGGATTGCAGTGCAATCTACAAAGAGCCAACAACTTCTACTTAGGGTCTTTGCTCCACACATATGCTTAAACTCATTTAGTGTCACCCAGCAAATCAAAGTTGGTTTCTGAATTCAAAACTTCAACAGAGAAAATCTTAAAAACCAAGTTACAGTATTTTCCAGGTGCAGGTATTTTGTAATACAAAAAGAAACACCTGGATAGCCTAGGTAGAAAATGTGTATATCAAATAATGGATTTGAAACAGATGAAAGAAGATTCAATCTAACTTGTCTTTACAGATCACATAAAGGTTGTAAGAACCAAGATAAACAGTTCCTGAGAGACGGCCTGGTGACATTCCATTCCAGAATGAAAACTCCAGACAGATTTGGGGAGATTTAAGAGTAGAGGAGAATTATGATTCACTTTTTTGTATAAACCTGAGAAAGAAGCTGGTTTTTAAGTGAATGTTTTTTCATATCACGATATTTCTGGAGGGCAAAAGATAGGAGGGCACATATAAAAATAGAGTTTTCAAGCACATAGAATTTCTATGGCTACTACAGCATCCCTAAATTTGCTGTGAAATCCAAGAGAGATGGAGAAACGTCTAAGATAAGGGCAAATACATTTTTCCCAGCACCAAAATGGTATTGTGATAAAGGTCCCATCGCTCCCCATCAGTCTTATTACAAATACCTCCCAAATCTATAGCCAATCCCGAGAAGAAAAGTAGAGGAAGAAGTTCCCTCAAATTGTTGAATCAATCCTAAAATACCTACTGGGGAGAAAACAGAGACCAAAACAAACAAAATGTATACTTTCATAATGCACTCAGAAATGACTACGGTAAATAACTTTTATAAATTAACTTTTATAAATTTTATCAGTACATTTAATGTAGACAACATGACATTCATTGTAATAAATTTGTACCTTTATATAATCAATCTTGGATCTTATTTTTACCCATTCCCCTGCTCTCCCTTCAACTACTCTCTCCCTCCCTCCCAATCTACAAAGACTTTGTTTCCACTTTTATTTTCTCATATCGATTCCATTCCCTTCTTTCCTTTCCACTAAGTTAATAATTGCTTTAATAATTCTAGTTTTATAGAAATCTGAATACACATAGCAGTTTTTCTAATCTTCTCCTTGCACATAAAATTACTCATATATTCTTATTTATTTTGTAGGGCTTGAAATTTCACAAACTTCACAGTGTCGGTAAATACTCAACCACTGAGCTACCATTCCTACCCAGCCCAACCATACTTTTTTTTTTTTTTTTTTTTTTTTTTTTTGTACCGGGGATTGAACTCCTGTCTTTGTGCTTGCGAGGCTGCCAAACCATTCTTCATTGATAAAAATACTCTCACCTTTTTCTAGACCCTATAAAAGCCCTCATTCATATCTGGTCAAGAATATTTACTGTGAGTCACATGGTGACTTGAGTGTATGAATGTCTGAGATGGTGTCTTATCTGTAAAGAAGTTATAATATCAATACCTTATTTAAATACATAGTTGTTTAAGAAAAAATGAGATAAGTTAGAAAAATCAACCTAAAATTCTTGATTCTCTCTCCATAAATAAATAAATAAATAAATAAATGTCTTTTTTCATGTTCAGGGATGATAAACATATTTAAATTTTGGGCCAGGGATGTAGCTCAGTGTTTTCACCACCTGCTTTATAAGTGCAAGGTCCCAAGTTCAATCCCCAGTACCAAAAAAAAAGTATATTTTAATAGAAGTGGATATATAAATAGGATTAACTATATGAATTAAATGTTGCATTGTCTCAATATATCAAAATGTGTAGGTTACGAGCCTGCCATATGTGGCTCTGATGATCTGACCTCCTCTGTGAGTTGAAATAGACTGTTAAAATATATGTAAGGAAATCAAGCAAGAAACAAGTATATTTAAGGGATCTGAGGAAGAATAGCAAGACGTAACTTAAAGTTTTGGAGTTTGAAGTATGCATTTATACAGATTTTTCCATCATAGAAAAATATTCTCATAGTACTAGGCTCATTACAGACGACAAACTGGTCGCGGTTTTGATTTTGTGAAGTACTGCGGAATTCACCTCTCTCCTTTCAGCCTACCTCAGACTCACATTCCTAGGAGGAATGGATTGCTACTTTAGTATTCCATTTCAAAGTTTCTATATATTTCAGCAAGGGACTCGCAAGATGAAATAATTATTAGCAAAAACTGTGGAAGGGCAGGTATTTGAAGGGGAAATGAAATGTTCTGGATGTGTTTGTCTTCGTCACCTCCTTCGTCTTCTCTCACAATCTCAGGTTGGGGGAAAATCGTATAGTTCACAAAATACTAGGAAGTAGAAGAATAGTAATGATTGTAGAAGTAAAAATTTTGGCTCTAGTATTTTGTAGCTATGTGATCTGGGTAAATGACCTTGTCATTCCAATTATTAATTTCCTAAAGTATAAAGTGGGAATGATAATATTCAAAAGGTTATTGTGGAAATGTATGTTGCCTTTAATGGAACCAGGCACAGAAGAAAAGATCATGTTTAAAGGAATGCATGGAAATAATGCATTGTGCTAAAAGTGTTTAGCATTTGGTACATAACAGAAGTTGGTGAATGTTCATAAAATAAATGGACAAATCAATGAAAAAAATAGATAAAATAAACCAACCTGGAAGAAAGTCTTCAATGATTTATTGTGGAGTTCTACCTCCACCCCTCTTTTCTTCTTGCCTTCACACTGACCCAGTAGAGAAGCCATTCCCATCTCTTTTGTTATGATCATACTCATAAACTACTACTACTACTACTCACAAACTACTTTTGTTTAACCTACTCATGTTAGTAAGGGCTGTCTTCAGCACACTGATCACCATTTTTTTAAATTTCAACTTCAGCCTGTAAATTATTTCAATCAATAATTTTTATTATTTTCTAAATAACCTGAAACATGGAACTTACTATTTTTTAAATTAAGGAGAAGTTCCATCAAAATAACTGCATTACACAAGGTATACAAGCTTTACTAGCTGTACAGATTTACTTGCAGCTTACAAGTGCTCTTTACAATTGACTCATACATAAGGAAGAAAAGATAAGCATTTTATTGTAATTATAAGAGAGGTTCACACAATGTCACTCATCTCCTAATATTAATTCATTCATGTCTCAGTGCCTTACTATGTGCCTGAAATTTGCCATTTCTGAAACATCACAAGCATTATATTTAAGCATTGCTATACCTCTGAATAATATTTCTTTATAACTATCATGAAGTAAATGAGTACATTTGTTTGTGAGAAGACTGAAGAAGCAAAGACATTCAATTCCAGCCATTCTAAAAAGTAGATGAAGTAAAGAGAATATATTAATTATAATGTAACAAAAATGCGTTCCCTTATTTTATAAATTTACTCAGTTACATATAGTCTTTTCAAAGAAGCTCCAATATTGAATAACCAACCATTTCCACATTGGGCCTTGTTGTCTACATTGTGCCTGAGGCAGCTGCCAAAAGTCACACAGAGGGAACAGCTGTCAGAGAAAGCTGAGGACTTAGGGAGCCCACAGCAGCAGACATTCTGCTTTTTAGATGGATTGCCAAGTTGGGCCAAGGTGCATAACTTGAACATTAGTGAACGAGAGAGAAATGCCTCTGTGTGAGCTAGTCAGATAGCACCCTTCTGACAATTACTGCCATACTTAACTTTGCTATGCACCTTTGGATATATACTTATAATTCCCCCCATGTATGAAGACTAGCAAACTATTGTTACAGCTAGGGTTGGTGCTATGAAAGAATGCAATACAAAACTTAGTCGTCTTTCATAAAATGACCAGTTTTTCCTATTTAGATAATCATTTTGTATATTGATGATCTAAAAAAAGCAAGGATAGTAAAATATAGACTTAAGTAATCTGTTCAAAGGTGAGTCTCATTGTGTTAACTCTTAAACATTTCACCATTTAGATACTGTATTGAATCATCTTTTTGTCATATGAGAAAAAAAGTTTTGCTCATTATTATTTAAAACAAAAAAGAGGGGCTGGGGATTTAGCTCAGCGGTTCGGTGGCCTGCCTTGCAAGCGCAAGGACCCAACTTCAGTCCCCGGTACCAAAAGAAAAACAAAAAAGAATATGTCATATCAAAAATGAACACTTAACAGCTCATAAAAATTTCTTGACAAATCTTTTTCTTTAAATCAAAATAAGAATATCTTACTCAAGTTGATGTTTCAAATATTAGTTATGCAAAAACTTTTCACTAAATCATACTTTATAAGGTAGTAATGTGTAATAGAGATACAGTACTTGGTATGTGACAGGTAGTAAGTGCTTAGCATTTATCATTTTTGTTTATTCTAGTAATGCGTGAAATAGTCTTACATATAAATTAGAAAAATAGAGAAGTTCAGTAACATTTATGGTAATGTCACTAAATAAGGAAAATTAAGAATATAAACAAAATATCTTGGCTTTCAATCTACTGCCACTTCCAAAACTTCTTCTGTAAGATACATTCTGAAATAAGTGTAACTGTCAATAAATAAGAAAACATTATTGAAGTCATGTTAGTATGTAATTTGTGATTTGTTTCACACAATATCGTGTCATCAACTTAAAAGTCAATAAAATTATAATAAATCATATGTCAGTAATATCTATGAGCAATATTACATAATACTTTAACAAACATCATAATTTTAAGGTGACTTGCAATAAAAGATATCAATAAAGTATACAATCTGCCACTTCAAATAGGATAATTTACCAATTGGTGAGTTTTCATTTTTATTCATAAGAAAAAGTGCCCTCTTCCCGTAAGTTTTTTGCCACCCTCATTGAGGTGTCCAGTCTGCATGGTTGACTAACAACTGGCTGGCTAAAGAAGGACAAATGTGGAAGTTAAAAGAAATATCCAAGTCATACAAAACAACTACTGTATTCACTGGTCCTATATAGTCATACACTGATCATTTGACATGGAAAAAAGACAAACCTAAAAACATTCATCTGCTACAAGAAAACACAGGGAAATAGTTTCACAACACTGATCTTGGAAGGATTTCTTGGGTAGCATTCCAAAAGCACAGGAAAAATAGACAAATGAGATTACATTAAACTAAGAAAGCTTTTGCACAATCAAAGAAACAATTAAGAGAGGGAAGAGAAATACATAAATTGGGAGAAATTATTTGCAAACCACGCCTTTGATGAGGGGCTAATGTCCATAATACATATACGAATCAATGACAGGAAAGTTATCCAAATCAAAATTAAGCAAATGAAGCAACTAATCATTTTGCAAATGACTTGAATAGTCAACAGATATATAAAACTGTGCTCAAAATCAGCAATCATGAGGAAAATACCTGTTAAAATGACCATTATAAAAAAGATTAAAGATAGCAAGAATTGGCAAGAGAAAAAAAAAAAAAACCTTATGCACTGTTGGCGGGAATATACATTTGTGTAGCTCTTTTCAAAAACAGTATGGAGGCTCCTTGAAAACCTAAAGCTACAGAATTACCCTATGATCCACTGGTATGTTAAAGAGAAGGTTTTTAGTCTCATGTTTTCTTCAGCATTACTCACAGTCAAAATACAAAAGCAACCTAAGCCTTCACCAGAGGATGAATAGATGAACAGATAAAGAAAATGCAGTATATATACATAATGCTATGCTGTACAATCTTAACAGAGCGAATCTCTGTCATTTGTGACAGCATGGATGACATTAAGCTAAGTGGAGCAGCCAGCTACAGAAATACAAACATTAAACAAGTGCATTTACATGCAGAATCTAAAAAGCCAGACTCATAGAAATAGAAAATAGAAAGGAAATTAGCCGAGGATGGTTAGAAGAGGTATGGAGAAAGAAAAGATGTTGTTCAAAGGTTAAAGAGTTTTTTTCTCTCTCTTTTTAAAAATTTTTATCAGTATACATTTGCCTTACATAATGATTATATACACTGTAGAGAATTGCTAACTGTACATAACATACTTCAATTTTCCCCCCTTACCTCATCACCTTTTATTTTTTTTAGTATCAGATCCATTTATAAGACCATATAAAGTTCATTATCAGATATACAGATTTGAAAGCAAATGAATGGGAAAACAATATGAAAAATGTAAAACAATTGTACTGTCAAGGTACACTTTGAAAATACATTTTCTGTGCTGGCTTACAATACCATTTTTCTCTTTCTCCTTTTTATACCATACTTAATTTCATACATATATACATATAGATAGATAGATAGATAGATAGATAGATAGATAGATAGATAGATAATATGGTCTCCAGGTGCATCCATTTTCCTATAAAAGTCTCAAGTTTATCCTTTACTGCAGAATAGCACTCCACTGCATATAAATATGCATTTCTTTATCCATATTTTCTTTATCCATTCATCTGTGGCCAGATTCTCTCTCTTGTCCTATTATCATTTATTTTGCATATATTATTTGTCCTATTATTTGTCTTTTATTGTCTCTCCCTTCCCACCCCTCTCTCTCTCTGCAGAGAGAGAGAGAGAGGTTTTATAATCCAGCATCGTCACTGTATCTAAAAGTGTACCTCAACTTAGTACAACTGTCTTACGTTTAGGTAATATTTTTATGTTTACATAGCCTTTTCTGAAATGACCCAGGAACTTAACTGTTACAAGATTCAAACAAACGATTCACAGTTGGAAGCTACATGCATGCTAGCTGAAGAAGAAATCATTGTGTAGATGTGAGGGGAAATATACATGACTACCAGGCCCGCAGTGTCAACCAAATTAACCCTAGCAACTACTGGGGTGGCACAAGTTCCATACAGAGTGTCCTCACAACTGTGCTTTTTCCTTTAACTATGAGCACACAAAATGCAGACACTGGGATCACAACAAACAGCAGGAAGATAATGCCTCACAAGTCGTTCCTTTCTTAGGTTATAGAGTCATGTGCAGTGTAATGATGGCACAGATACAGTCTGCCAAAAAATGTATACATGCTTTAGCAGGTCGCTGTACTAATAAATGTCTGGAAGCAGCTAATGGCCATCACTCTGCAAACCTCATGTTATTTTATAGGCCAAGGTAACTCGTATTAATCTCAGGATATTTTTATAAATTCAGTTTTAAAATATCTATAAAGTTTTTCTTTTCCTGATGTCCATATTTTGATGGAATATATATACATCTATCGATCGACCGATCGATCAATCAATCAATCATGTTAAAACCCAAAAGAAAATGTAATGGAGTTCTCTTGCCAAAACAATGAGAAGAGTAAAGAATAAACACATCTAAACACAAGAATTCTTCACAGAGACAAACTCAAAAATCTCTTTTAGCTACTACGTTGTCTTTCTCTATCTACTGAGTAACAGAACTGTAATGAACTTAAGCTCTAGTCTGGGGAACCCTGTTTTTATTGTCCTGGGCAACTTCTAAAAAAGTTATGCCAAAATCACAGTTGTTCTGGATAAAGCATTTACAATTGGAAAAAGATCAAAGTCAACACCTTGAATGGAGCCCAGCATATGATTGGTAACTGAGCTGGATATAATTCACAGGTGGTACATGCTCCATGCTCTTGGCCTCTCCATCTGTTCTACATCATTCTGATTTCAAAGAGTTAGCACTTCAGTTAGTTCCTGCTAATCCAACATTCGAAATTGGATATGGGAATCACAGAACCCAACTATCTGCTTCAATGAATAAGACCAGTATATCCAAGGAATACATGATTATGTGGATATATGTGCAAATAAATCACTGGGGTATAAATTGTCAGGATTTTAAATCTTTTACATGTGAGAAACTCTGAGCATAATGTAAGCAACATTAAATATCAATTATGCTATCATAATACTTCACATTAGGATACAGTTTACAGAAATCCATCTCTATGCCCCCAAAATATTGATTTACACTGTGTCTGAATATGTATCTAATTCCAAAGTTTAAACATCCTGTCATGACACAAAAGTAAATGAGATATCATCACTATCCTTTAGAGGATTAAGGTTTTCATTGTGGAATAAAAAGGTGGGAAACGAAAGTACATACAGTCATTCTTTCATAATACATAAACATAAAAGGTAAGTGCTAATGTCAATCATCCAATGGTTCTGGTTCAAAGGAAAGGAAAAGGGTAATACTTCAGGATGGGTAATGGTATGCCAAAGACAGAGTTCATGTTAAAGTTTATATTTAATAAAGTCTTGAATGATGGATGATAATTTTAAAGAGATAATACTTTTATAGCACAAAATTATGAAAATAACAATTTTGTTAAAGGAAAGGAACAAATATACCTACAAACAAACAAAAACAGATTAATTCACAGGGCACTGGAGGCATAATTAAATTCAAAATGAATAAAGAAAGTGTCAGGGAGAGTCCAGAAGCACAAAAGTGGCTCCATTTGATGTCACTAAACACTAAAGGAAGAAAATTTTAATTAAAATTGCAACCAATGCAGAGTCACTGAAGGTATTGGAGCAGTAGATTGGCACTGTTAGATCTGATCTTTGGAAAGACTTATTTAATTCTAGGTTATATAATTAAGAGGAATAAGGGTTGTTTAGGTAATTATATGGTTATAAAAGAGATTTTTGAAGATTATGATCACACAATACAAACTGATGACACTGGTAATGAATAAAGGGAGAAGATAGGGCAATATTGAAAGTCTTAAAAGACTTTGGCAATGGAATTGGTGGATGAAAGTAAACGTACAGTGAATTTAGAATATAAAGATCCTGTCTCAAAAGAGAAAAAATAAAAAATGAGTTGCTTCTTACAACAATAATAGTTAATGTTGCCATATATATCTAAGAATCCTGAAAAAGGCCATTGTGAAAAAGCAAGCAGGGAGGAAACAATACACTCTTCTTTTACCATACAAACACACACACACACACACACACACACACACACACATACACACACCTTCCAAGACTCTTGGCAAAACATAGATTTTGAGGAATCACAGAGAACAAAAGAAAGGCATACTAAAAATGATATAATTTTTAAGTATGTACAATGACCATGAAAAAGCCTTAAACAAGAATATATGAAAACATGATTTTAAAAGATGAGGATATTTGTGTTTCAGGTAATATGACACTGTGCACATATAAATGTGAATAAAAATTTTCAAGGAAGATGACTTAAATCAACAACATTCTTGGCTGAGATGTGACAAAATATTTCTTGCTTTTCAATATTTATGAATATGATATGAATTTGATAATGTTGGGGTATAAAACATTATATGCCACAAATTCCTATGTTGTTTAAATATATTTAACAAGTCATAATAATTGCACATACCCACCCACCTCTCTCTTTTCTAATGTTACATCTATGACTAAAAGGATAACTGTTCCCTTAAACAGAACCAAGTTCGTGAATAAAATATGAAAAATCAAACGTTGATTTGATGAACTACATTGACAATCCATGGGAAATAATTATGAGGAGATATGAGACTAGAGTTTTGATTGTTATTAATCAGCTATTTAAATTAATTTATAGAGAAGCCTAGGTTAACTCACCATAAGCGTGGAGAGAAAAGGAAGATGAATTCAAAGATCGGAACGGTTGTTTGAGAAGGTATATCAAAATAAAATTTCCTGGAAATAGAAATTATCCATAATGTTACATCTACAATTGTTATGAATTATGTCTGAGATAGCCTTATGGACTTTGGTGGCCAAATTTCAATTTGCATATTTCCTGATTGATATGCCGCAATATGGTCCAGCTGCATGAAAAAGTCTTTGGTACTAGCTGTAGTCAAGAAGAAATCATGCAGAAGAAGCCTTGTTCTGATTGAACAATTACAGGGTATATTTGCAGGGCAACTTTCTGTCTCCAGAACTGAAATATTCTCATGCAAAAAATCCAAACTTTTGTCTGCCAATTAATGTTCTACTTGTGTCAGTAGTTTATAGCTAAATATAGTGAGCTGAATGTCAAGTTGAAATACTACTGTGCTTAATATGTACTAGCCAAAAATAAGACAGGTGTATAGAATTTAAGAATTAGTAATCCAAAAAGGAAAGCCAAAGATCCTTATCAGGTGTGAGCATATATGTGTATATTTATATTTACTTGGACTCTTGTAAAGGACTAAAGATTTAATATCGATTAAGAGAGTCACATTAGAGATGAAGTCCATATAGAAAAAACTGACTGAAAGGACAGACTACATATAAGTACTGAAAAATACAGGAGGCCCTGGTTGGCAAGGAAGATATGGTAATTTATGCACAGAAGAATTAATTGGCTGAAGCAGAAGAAAGGAGATGATGAAAGCGACATTTTTCCAACCATTAATTCAGTTAATGCATGTTTACAGAATATAATTTAAATGCCAGAGAACACTTTTGCACTAAGGTTATAGCAGTGAACAATGTAAAATTTGCATTTTTAAGAAACTTGAATTTGAGTGTGGGGAACCCTATGAAAAATGAACGTATAACGGCCAAGTAGCTAGTGCTGCATTAGACGGTATACTCAGGGAAAGCCTGAACGAGGAAATGAATATGAAATGAGAGAGGAAGATATAAAAATGTCTGTGGGGAAAATAGGATGATCATTCTAGATACAGGAATAATTAAGTGTTAAAGTCCTGTATTACGAACATGTTTAGCATAGGTAGTCAAAAAAAAAATCAAAAAGACCAGTGAACTTGAAGGAGAGTGAAGGTGCATGGGGAATAAAGTGGAATAGAAGCCGAAGGATAGTTAAGGCAAATCTTACGGTCCAAATTAAAAAAAAATCTGGATTTTTAAAATGGTGACATGATGCTATTAGGCAGACATATACTAATATATGTTTTCATAGGAACTCTGGCTATTGCATGGACATCTGGCTGGAGGGGACAGGTAAAACTGAAAGCACTCAAACAAATTAGTATGCACTATAGTTACCTGTGTGAGGGTGACTGAGGATCGGACCAGGATGAGAATGAGTGAGACGCCTTAGAAGAGTGGTTCTCAGAAACGGACCCTGGGACCAGTAGCTTCACCATCACTTGAAACTGATTATAAACACAAATTCTCAATCCCTTGGGAATCAAAGATTCTGGGAGTAGAATTCATCAATCTGCATGTTCAGCCCTACAGGTGATTCCCCTGCATTCTAAAGTTTGAGAAGTATTAACTTACATGGAAATGTTCTTCAGTTATGATATGGATTCTGAATCACCAAGTAAATTAAGTTTGTGGGTGAATGTTTATGCTATAAGAAATATTCTTCGTAGAAATTCTTCAAAAGGAATAGTTGGAGCACTGTTAAAGAGGCACAATAACTCAAATATGGGGGCGATATAACCCAAGTGCACTTTGGGTTTTATAAAACCTATTTGTGGTTCTAAATGCAAGTCACATTCAGATTCATTTATAACACAGTACCTTATCATGATACTTAATAAGGCTTTAATTTAAATTGAAAAAATTCTTTCATGCAAAGAGTATAGTTGAATTGAATGATCTCATTATCAGTAATAAACAATTACTTTGCCGATTTTCAGACAAGAAATGTCTCTAATTTCTTGAAGACGTTTGTTTTTCCAATGATGGGCAGCTACATTAACAAAATCTGAAAACTCAAATCAACATGAGTTGCACATAATGAATAGGTGCTACAGTCTACAATGTAAAATTGAGAAGGGACAAAAAAGCCTGAATATTTTGAGCAGTTATTTTGGGCTGAAAGCATAATCAGTCACAACAGAGACTTGAAAAGCAAGAAAATTCTGGAAAGCTAACTACCAAAAATAAATCCAATGGGGAAAGCCTCAATGATTTGATGGTTTGCATTTCCACTTGTGATTACATTTGAAATATATTTCAGAGAATCCCTCTACTGAAAGCAAAAATTTGAGGAAATAGAATTAAAATATTTAACCTTAATACAAATATCATTTATTTATAAACACACATATGCATTTGCTTATGCACATGTGCTATATGTGAAATGACTGTTGCTTCTGGAGTTCAACAAGTTACCTTGGGGATACTGGTGATCTTATAGGACAAGAAGCATGCAGGGATAGTAAGGCTGGTCTTGCCTTAGAACTATCCACAAGATGATAGTTTTCAGAGGGCAGGATAGAGTCTTGATTACTATGGCAATGTTGATTCACAGAATATTCAGAAGACAGGGTAACAAGCTCAGTACTATCTAGGTTTCTCTTTACTCATAGTTTAATTTTCTCAAAAAATGACTAAAAGGAAAACAAAACCAACTGACGCATGAGCTATAGTTTGCTCTTCTATCTGCCATGGTCAGGCTAATCATGAGTTTTAGTGTCATCACTTGAATTTCTACTTTGGACTCTCCAGGGTATTGGGACTGTTTGTTGAAACCACGCTTGGAAATTGATTTATAGGAGCATATTTTAAAATCTAAGATAAATACTGTTGAACAAGAGCAGTGAAACAAAAAATTAAAGAATCTTTAGACATCACAAACTTCAGTGTCTTGTAGATGTTACCACACTTTACCATAATTTGACTAATAGAATATTTAAAATTTGCCATAAGGTGTTGAACAGAATGCCATGAAATTGTACATGTTATGTGCACGTTAACTTTAACTCAAAATATTTTATGTTAGGATATGTGCCTTTTAGTATTTATCTCTTATTAATAATTCAGAGAGTTACTGTAGGATAATGACACTAAGGTTATTATTTTGGGGGGTACCAGGGTTTGAACTCGGGACCTTGTGCTTACTAGGCCGGCAGTGGCACCACTGAGCTAAGTCCCAGCTAATTTTTTTTTCGTGTTTCTACATGATTCTGGTTGTCTTGGCTCCAAAATCCTAAAGGCACTTTCATTTCTTTTGCGCATTTTACATATAACGAACTTTGTCTTTTTTCAAAATTACATATTTCTGACTTTTCTCAGAGTAAATGATTTTTTTCTCAATACCTAATGACTGTGTCTTTAAATTGTTCTCCAGTATTTTTTCCACTGCATGCTCAATATTTGTTAAATTTTAAAATAAATATGAAGTTCCAGACTTTTCTCTCACAATTTTATCACCATTTTTACACTCAGCAGTTCCTCTTATAGGAATAGGGTAGTAGGTGCTTAGAAATCATTCAGACCCTTCGAATTTTCAATACCACGTTTTCATGTATTTTAACATTTGAGCAGAGTGACAAGGTTATTCAGTCAATTGTTATCTGAATATATTCGAACATCTACAATCTTCTAGGTGTAGGAAAGAGGACAAGTATCAGAGAAAATATTTCACTGTTCTTTCTACTATTATAAAATAATGTAATTTAGGTCCTTCACTAGTTAAAGCAGCAATTAAAGTAGCAGTAAAGTAAATCAAATATGACAGTTTTAATTACTCTGTACTATAATGGTAGTATTAGACATGCAAAGTCTATAAAATGGTCATAAATGATAAATTTTAGAAAAATTGCATTGGGGCAATAAATTGGATCAATGACAAAATGACTACTTACAGGTATCAATAGTGCATTTTGCTTAAATTATGACAACTAACATTATAATTTATTTTGTATAGATAATAGTTGCTCATAGCGACAATGGTATTAACTAATATATTAAATGTGTGGCTGTTTAAAATGATGCTTCAAATAGATTATGTTTCTCTATTTTCTCTTGATTATTCTGCTGCCCTACTATATTATTTTTATGTGATGATGGGTAAATGTTATCTATAAAGATTTAAGAGAATGGGTTTCGGAACTAAGGTATATCTGCCTCTAAAACAAAACATGTGATATATGAATTTGAAATCATTAGCCCTTGTGAAAAGTTTCGATAAAATATACAGAGTTGATGATTAACAATGAAGACTCATAACACTTTATGAAATTTCATGTTAAAATGTAGCTGAAAAATTACTTTAGTCTTGGTACAAATATCTTCCTCATGAAGCTCCTTCTAGAAAAGACCATTTCTGTGATGAAATATCCTACCTTTCCCCTCCAGGTTCTGAGGTTTCTTTGCAGTTATGTTGAGGTAATGTGAGTAGTTCTACGAAAGGGACTTTATAGTCATGATACACATTTATAGGTTTATACTGTTAGGAGCTGGTAGGCCACTGTTGTGCCCATTTTCCTGTGACAATCCGGGACTAAGTATAATGGACTGTATAACTAGAAGATGGAGGAAAGCCCCAATACTGTAGTCAGAAATATAACATTTGGTGATAGCAACTTAGTGGATTGCAAATCTTGTTTTGTCAATTGGTTATATTTACTTTAAATGATATCTATTCCTCATTTTTCAGTGCACCTCCTAACTTTCTAGTCATTCTAACTCTCCTACTTGATATTTTTTTCCATAGCACTCAGTGCCAGGTAACACATCATAAATATCACTTATTTTCTGTGTCATTCATACCAAAAAGCTCCATCATGCAGAACTATACTTTCATTTCAGTTCGTTTTATTGTTGTTTCCAGTGATTTGTGCTACACCTGGAACATGACATGCGTTCCATAATTTTGCCACTTACAGAAGTAATATAATTTTTGTAACCCTCGACTATACGTTCTACCATACACTCGTGAAAATAAAAGAGCAAAATTGTACATTGTAAAGTTTTACTAGGAGTATATATTCAATAGACTTGATCAATTTCTAAGGAACTCCACTACTTAGAGATAGAATAAGTTCTTCTGTACATTTCTTCCAGGTTATGTAAAAATAAATTGAGATGTACCCTATAACCTAAGTCTAATAAATAACATTCGGTGTTTATATATTAGCATATTTTGTAATTCATTAAGATATATTCATGAACATATATATTTATAAACATATACAATATGTGCATATGTAGGTACGTATAAATGCATGTGCACGCACAATCAGCGTCTGTATATCTGTAGATTTTGTCAGATCAAACAGATAGAAAATAATTAAAAACTATAACTGTTGTGAACCCATACAGACATTTCATTCCTTGTCATAATTCTCTAAATAACACAGTATAATGATCATTCATATCACATTTACACTGTTGTAGATTGTAGATATTATAAGTAACCTGGAGAAGAATATTTAAATATATAGAATAATGTATATAATACTACACCATCTATTCAAAAGATGTGAGCATCTGCAGATTTTGGTATCTTCCATGGCCCTGAAATTGGTACTGAAGAACAATTCCATATACATAATGGCTTATATATATGTGTGTGTATACATGCATACATGTATATATGCAAATGTGTATATACACATAGGATAGAGAAGTAAAATTTGGTTTTCTAGATATCATCTAAAGCATCTGCAGTTTCAATTTCCAATGTTAAGGGAAAATGAACGTGAATGCATGCTGTGGATAAACATTTGCTTTTCTCAGATTGAGATAAAGCTGAGGGTCAAAAAAGGTAGAGAAAAAATAAATGTGGTGACAGCTGTTGTTCTGAGTGCAACTTATATACTCTCAAGTTATCTCTGTTCATTTGATGTATCAAATACAAGCAGCATTTTGCCAGTCTTCTAGCAGATGTCACTGCCTATCAAACGATTTTTCTTGAAGAGTGACTCAACCTAAAAAGAAAAAGTAATTCAACATTATCGCAGTGACACATAAAACCCATTCCTTTCTGCTAAAGTTCTCCTTGAGAATGTTTTTCTACTCCAGAAAGTTTTACCCAGATTAAACTCTAATACCAAGAATAAATTTTATTAAAAATAGTTTATAACAACATGAAAATGTCAAGAAAAAAAGTAAATTTTATTAAACAGTGTGGTCCTTTAAGATACTCTGAATAGGCCAATCCAGAAATAAATATTCTAAATTTACATTCTCAAAAGAGAACAATGTAAATATAAATATATTTTAGACTTTCTAATATTTTTTACATATTTGAAGAAAGAAAATTCTACAGAGAACAAAAATAAACCAAATGTTAGTGAGTCATACATTTTATTCTGTGGAATGCCTTAATTTTCACATTGTTATTTACAGTTTATTTCAGGAGATAAGAAGTTAATACTTCTTCACTTTCACCTAAACGTGCAGGAAGGAGGTGAAACAAACAAACATCTATAAAAGTGATTGGTGCAGATATACAGGTGGAGAGGAAGCTATTTTAAGGCAACAAAGACTCTTGCCTACAAGGTAACCACAGATAAAAGTAGTTAAACGGTGGTCAGAGACCTACATATGTAAGCACTGTTACTCATTTAAATTACATTCTACAGTAATTTTTTCAAATGTACCTCAATAAAAAGGCTATACAAAGGATTTTTTCATTTTATTTCAAGAATTCCAATATTTTCTGTAAACAATTCTAAAGCAATTGTATTAAGAGGTAGAAAATTCAGAACCAAAAAACTCATATGACTGATTTTTGTAAGGTCTATTGCCATATTTTGTTGAATCAACCAAATATTTTAAAAGGTGATGTAATGTAATAAATAGTGTCAAGCAAGGCAAAGCATCTGCCTGGGATTTTCTGTGAGGGATGGTCAGGAAATTATTGCCTGCCTTGTCATAAATGGTAAAGTTCAAAACACAAAATTCCAAAAACAACAGGTAAACTTTAATCCTCAAAGAAAGACAGAGTTAAAGAAGAAATACTGAAAAATATTGTTAGAAATATTTATGCTCTTCTGAATTCCTTCAAAAATAAACCACATAAAGTCAGTCACCTGACCAAATAGGACAGACTCAAATGAGACCCCGTTGTGCCCTTTTGCACACTTGTTTCAATGGCAACTTTGTTTTCTTCATCATGTGCATGAAGGATGCCCCAGAGCATCCCTGCTTACATTTGGAGCAGTTATTAAAATTCAAAACAATTTCTACTGAATATACTTTCCTATCCATTTGTCAGTATTTATCAAAAATTTGTGTCTCACGCATTTATCACAAGATCGGAGGGCCCACTTTACTGCCAGCAACTAATCAGTTTTATTTACTAAAATAAATGTAACATTTTAATAAATAGAGCATTTATTAAAGTATAAGATCAGCCTGATATACAGAGTATTAGTATTGGAAGCAAGTATTTAGAAGAGATAGATAAGTCATTTGCTTTTTTAGTATACAAAATTAAACGTTAAAATTATGTTTTTTTTTTTTTTTTTTTTGTACCAGGGATTGAACTCAAGTCCCTGCGCTTGCAAAGCAGGCACTGGAACCACTGAGCTAAATCCCGGGCCATAAAATTATGATTCTTAATAACTCCCTTTTATTCTAGGTTCTTAACTATATGTCTATCTAGATAAAACAATATTCAGGGGGAGATTTTATATATTCTATGCTTAGCACAATGGTAATTAATCAATATTAACATACTGTCTAGACATAAGAAATACAATATTTTATTTAACTCACAGAGGGGGTGAGACTAGTGATAAAACGATGTTAAACTCTGGTGGTGGGTGGTGCACCATCATCTTTCTATTAAATGCTTCATTTTCCCTAATGGAATCAGAAGAAACATTTATATTTTGGCTTGCTTGCTTCATTGACTCACTCCTGGGCCTTCTCTTCCGTAGTACACGTGTACCTATAAAACACTTGTTGGGCTATAATTCAGGGTAGTTTAAGGATTTTCAACAGTCACTTTAGCTGTACTAGTTTTCCACATTACTTTCTGACTCTAGAATCTAATACCTCCTTCAGATCTGTCTCGCATTTTTTTTAAAAAGTTTCTTTGTCTACTGGTACTACAGTATAATACTGCAACTTCTTAATGTGTAAATCGGACAAATTAAACCAGTGTACCACTGTTTTTTTTGCAACAGAATGAAAACAACATATCTTAAGGCCCACTGTTCAGTGCCTGATTCATAACAGGAAAAAAAGAACCTCAAAATTTAGAGATAATATTAATATTTGTGAGTTTTCTGTTCTTTATCATGTCTTGCACAATATTAAATATCATATGTTAAGTGCAGAAAGTTAGCCTAACATAATGGAAGTACCATAGAACATTTTATCTTTCATTTGACAAATTGTTTTACAGAAATCAGAACATCAAGTCCCATAAAGTATTACCAATTGTAATGATTTATACTTTTTGAAGGTCTACTATGTGTTAGCCTCTATAAAAAGAGCTTTACATGCCATTTTGTTTAATCTTCACAGTAACTGTGCAAATAAATCATTATTGCTTTTTATAGATGAAGCTTTTGAGGTGCAGAGAGCTTTAATAACATTTGTAAGGTCGGCAATTAAAGTATGCCTAAAGTCTAGTGTTTTGTCTATCTACAGTTACTTTACAATAGTCAATTCAATGCAAAATTGTGCATATTATGATTATGTATCACATTTTAGTGTCCTCTGTACATGTTATTCAGAACATGAAATGCTTTTTATTATGCTTAAAAGAGAATAAGCATGTAGTCCTTGTTTGAAATTCACACAGTGACTCATTTGTAATTTAGTAGATATTTGCCCAACATTGGCCTGAGACTGGTAATGATGCCTATATCCACTTTAAGGACTGTTTAGGCATTTGTTACTTCTGCATTATCACCTCAGCAAAAACCAATCAAATGCAGTCAAAGAACTAACCACATACTGTCATCAAATGGTACATGTATTAAAACAGCCAGAACATTAATTTCCCCTTTTCTGGAAGCTACTTTAAGTTGCATGTGCAGCTGAAACAAAAGATTTCTGATGTTACAGACATAGCCAATTCCTCCTTTTCTCTAGTTTGCATCATTCCAGGCCCAATGACTGTAAACTCTACTTATTCCAGTTAATTGTGTTTGCAAATTCTGATTTGTTTTGAGCAACAAATGCAAATGGAATTTATGTGTGTCATTCTCAAACTTGCTTTTCCTCTGCTGTGGCCCTCATGGTGGTACACACTGATCTGAAAAGTATTCCAAGGCCTCATATAAAGGGAAGTTTCCCTAGACTGATATGAGGTGCCATGGGTTTTCCATACAGGAGAAGAAATAGTTGTGAGGTATTTAATCTGTGTTCTGTTTATAATTTTTGAGAAAACATACGTGACATAACAAGGAACAACATCAGCAGTGAAAAATACATATCACAATTTTATAAGAAGTAAAAATTTTTGAAAATAGATCAGTTAAAAAAATCGGTGTATAAAATTATGCTTCCATTCAGGCACTCATAAATTACTTTTGTTTCATCTGTCACATTCTAAATTATGATTAAAATATTGGGATATTTTGAATAGCATAGGTAGAAATAATGCAAATTATGTATTTTTCTGTTCTCTCTCATGTACTTCAATCGTTCCTTTTTTTGAAGATTTATTCCCATGGGTTTTGAGTACAATATAAAGATTTAAAGTCCATAGAGGCACTAATCCCTGATTATAAAAGTTTATGTAATTTATTTTTTATACATCATATATGTACATTGCACATATATAAATTATTTATAAATATAAGCCCATATATATGTAAATTAGCAAACAAAAACATCCTGATATTTAGATTCTTATTAATATTTATGTTACAGTGAAAATAATATTAACAGAAAACAAATATTTGGTTAAGATAATTTCTTAAAAATTAACAGTATGCACATAAAATCCATCACCTTAATAGATAATAAGTAGATCAAAGTAAACTGAAGTTCAATGAAACAAACTGTAGGATTTTTAAGATTATGAATACTCACAGTTCTTTTACATTTAAAAGTACTGTGGCATGACTGACACTTTAATTTGTAAATATCAATTATTAGCATACTGAATTATTTCAAAAATGATTTGAGCTAAGCTGGGTGTAGTGGTACATGCCTATAACCTCAACATGTAGGAGGCTAAGGCAAGAGAATTGTCACAAGTTCAGTCCAGCTTATACTACATAGTGAATTCCAGGCCATCCTAAACTACATTAAGAAGACACTGTCTCAAAAACACACATTTTGAATCAAAACTCCACGTACAAATAGCTTCAGATCCTAACTCATTCACAAGAAGAAAACATATTTATGGAGAAATAAAGCTACTACCTGCTACCTAACTCTCTAACAGGTATGTCATTTATGTTATTTACACTAATGATGCTAGGACTTCTACAAATACATTCCTCACAAGAATCATTTGCTGTAGAAATGAATCATTGAGTTACTTCATCTACCATCTCCTAAATAAATAAGTATATTATGATGATTGTATCATGTACACTGAAGGAAACAACCACTTTCTTGCTACACACTTGATTTCATTGCTTGATGAAACTTTGATCACATAATTATCTCAGTCTTCAAAAATACAGCTGCATTATTAAATTATTTCATTTACATATCAAACTACATTTTAAAATGCAACATATGGTTAATGAAATTTTTTGACATTAATAATTTACTATTAGTTTAGAAGTTTAAGTTTATTAAAAATGAATAGAACCTTTCCCACCACAGTGGGCCTCCAAATAGCACAGACCAGTGAGGAGTGAGCACCCTAGCCTCACCCCAGTGTACTCCAGGTGCCTCTGGCCTCCTGGGTGTGCTGGTACCTGGATCCACACTGCAGAGGCACAGTGGGGCATAATGGCCATTGTACTGCACTCCAGAAGACAGAGCAGAAGTGAACAACAGAAAGAGGGCCTTTCTCAGGCACCTTGATGACAATTATATGAGAAAATGAAAAAATTGAAATAAAGTGTTTGTAAATGGGGAGGGGAGGAGCGGGTGAAGGGAGGGCAGGGACAAGGGGAAAAAATGAGAACCAAGACCTGTCTTGTAAAGGTACAAGATCCCAATGATGAATGTCACTGTACTGTATACCTAGAATGTACCAATAAACTCAATAAGAAGAAAAAAAAAAGGAAATTGAAACCCACAGGAAAAGTGAAGACAATCTCTTCAATAAAGGCACACCAGACCAACATGGTTGGTAAGTTGGACGGATCAACACCTGCCATTGAAACCCGGATTATCCTCAGTAGAAGGGCAGCTGGAACCTGAAGTAGAACCTTGCAGAGTTCAACCCAGCCGGAGGTCAGGGAGCTCAATCAGGTCCTTGCAGCCTGAAATCATCCTGAATCTCAGGGGTCTGCTACTGGCTTGAAGAGACTAACTGACTTAGATATGCACATTGCTGCTATTGTGGCAGCAGAAACATATCCTGAAGGCAGCCCTTCATTTTTATTTTCCATTTTAAAAATTGTTATTGCTTTTTACTCTTATTTTTAATTTTATTTTTTCCCACTTTTCAAATTCCTTTTTTCTTTCTTTTGATTTACGACTCAATCTCTCACAACCTCATTGATTTCCATCTCCCTTTTTCTTCCTGTTCCTGCCCTAATTTGATTTCTTTTTTTCTTTTCTTCTCTCTTTTTCATCCTCTTCATTGTCATTAGTTTCAAAGGAAAGTAAGCACAGTTTCTAGCTTTCCTACTCCTGGTAGTTTTTTTGTTTTGTTTTGTTTTGTTTTTTTGTGTTTTTTTTTTTTTTTTTAATTTTTGGTGCTGGGTGCTGGGGATCAAACTTGGAACCTTGTACTTGGGAGGCAGGTGGTAACACCACTGAGCTAAATCCCCGGCCATAGGTTGTTCTATTCTTGTTTTTATGCTTTCATTCTCTCTTTTCCTTCTCTCAATTTCCATTAGTTTTAAAAGTGATTATACTCTCTAGCCTCCCTATTTGTTAGTTTCTTCTGTTCTTGTGTATATTTTGTTCTGTCTTCTCTTCAACAGCTCCTAAGAGTTTGTGTGATCTTCCTATGTCCTCTGATCTCACTTTTAACCTTTCTCTCTCATATCTATCTATTCCTCCCTCCCAACTTGTTCTAAATCTCCATCCTGAAGGGTAAATTTGCTATATTGAAGAGTTTATTCACTATAAATATATTTTGGGCTGGTTCTCAATTTTGATTTAATTCACACATTTAAAGGCGATAGATTAATAACAAGCACAAATTGTCATTTTGTAAGGTATGCTTGATGCTATTGTATTGCTAAATTTATCACTTGGGATAAGGTGTTGTGATTGATCTGATCAGTTGTCCTCCCAGGTATAATGAAAATGAGAACACCTCAGAATCATTAGAGACTCAAAACCTAAAGCTATATATGGAAGATGAAAGTATTAACCCAGGAATTAAACCAAGAACAGTACCAATGACAAAAAATATAAATGAGAAGATATTTAAACAAGACACAAACACAGACTTCCTCCTCACCAAAGGTAAACTCAGGGGGAAACAAGGTGGAAAAGTCTGACAGACAACCATCTGGACACACTGAACCAATAGCACAGGAAGTAACCCAATAGATAAATACAGATCCAGAAAAATTCAAAATAGAAATAATTACCCAGATAACCACAGAGATGGTGAGAAGAATGAAAGACATGGTTAGACACTCTAGAACACAAACAGATAAAAACAAATAGATGAGATCCAGCCCATGATGGAAACCATGAATGCTCAGCATAGGAAATAAATGGAATCCATGAATGAGATTCAAACTGATATCCAGGAGATTAAAAACGCTATATAAAGCATTCACAACAGAATGAACGAATGTTAAGGTAGAAATTCAGATATAGAAGATAGGATTGCCATCAGAGACCATGAAAGAGAGATCTCTTAAAAACAGTAAGGGATCATGAAAAATCAATCCAACAACTCCTAGATGATGAAAAGAATAATATAATACTGGTAGGAGTCCATGAAAAAGCAAGATTAAGTACAAATTATATAAAAAAAATGTTCACAGAAAACTTCCCAAACAGAGCAAAAGAATTTGACATACAGATTAGTGAGGCATATAGGACTCCAACTAACCCTGATCAAAAAATACCTACACTAGACATATACTAATCAAGATCCTAGAAACCTAACAGAAGAACAAAATACAACAAGCAGTTAGAGAAAAGAAACAAATCACATGCAAAGGAAAGCCCATCAGAATCACAGCAGACTTTTCAACACAAACCCTCAAGTCAGAGGGAGCCTGGAATGAGGTATTTCAAGCCCTAAAAGAAAACAACTTCCAACTTAGACTGATGTATCCTACAATATTACCTTTCAGAACTGATGAGGAAATAAGATACTTCCATGACAACACCTGAGAAACTTCATGAATATCAAACCACCACTCCAAACAATTCTAAGCATTATCCTAGAAAAAGACAATAACGATCACAACTCCATGAGGCCCAACAGAGTAAATCCATTAGGCCAGGCAAGAAATTAAAGGCAGAGGGGAAAAAATTAAAAAGGGCCTAAAACAGGACAATAACATGACAATGATGTCAATACATATAACTTATAACCATCAATGTGAATGGACTCAATTCACCAATCAAAAGAAGTAGGCTGGCTGAATGGATTAAGAAGCAAAATCCAACAATATACTCATAAAAGAAAAACACCTAGTTCAAAAAGAAACTCATACCAAAATTTAAAGAATGGAAAAAAACTCAATGATACAAAAAAACACAAAAAGGCTGTGGTATCTTTCTTTATTTGCAGACAAAGTATATTTCACACCACAACTAATTAAGAGAGACAAAGAAGGTCACTACATCCTTGTAAAGGGAAGAAAACAAGAGGAAGAGATGACAATCATAAATATATATGCACCAAATACTAATGCTCTCAACTATACAAATAAATATTAAGGGACACGAAAAAAGAAATAAGCACTAATACACTTGTAGAGGGAGACCTCCATACCCCACTGTCACAGACAGATCATCTAGACAAAAAATCAACAACAAAATAATAGAACTGAACCAAACTTTTAAACAAATGGTCTTAATATGTGTCTACAAAGTGTTCCACTCCAAAAAATCAGAATATACATTATTTTCAGCTGCACATGGGTTCTCCAAAACAGACTGTGTATCAGCTCATAGAACAGTTAAGTAAATGCAGCAGAATGGAAGTTATTCCATGTATATTATTAGAACATCATGCAATTAAACTGGAGACCAATAGTATAAGAAACTGCAAGAACTTCACAAACAAATGGATATTATTTAACACACTCCTGAACAATCAATGGGTCACAGAGTAAATTAAATTAGTTTATACAAAAAATGATAATGCAAATGCAACATTCAAAAATCTATGGAACACAGTGTAAGCAGTTCCATGAGGGACATTCATAACAGCGAATGCCCACACTAGGAAAACAGAGTGAGATCAAATAAACAACCTAATACTGAAAATTAAGCTCCTAGAAAAAGAAGATCAAGAGAAACCCAAAGCTCATATAAGGGATGAAATTATAAAGATCAGAGCAGAAATCAATGCAACTGAGACTAAGAGAATGATAACAAAAAATCAACAAATAAGTGTTGGTTTTTTGAAAGAATAAATAAAAGCTATAAACCTTTAGTCAACCTTATCAAAAAGAGGGACGAAGAAGCTCAAACCCATGCAATGGAATTGAAAAAGGTGAAGTCACAACAAATCCAGGTGAAATCCAGAGGATCATGGATAGCTACTTTGACAAGCAGTGTGCTAATAAAAAGAAAAACACAAGAAATGGACAGATTTCTAGATACATATGAATTGCCAAAGTTAATCAAAGAAGATAAAAAATTCTAAACACCCAATTACTATCAGTGAAACTGAAAAAATGTTTTGTTTTGTTTTGTTTTTTTGTACCAGGGAGCAAACTCGGGTCTCCCTGAACTTTTGAGGAAGGTGGTAGCACCAATGAGCTAAATGTCCAGCCTGAAAATGTAATCACAAATTTATCAACAAAGAAAAGCCAAGGTCCTGACAGCTTCACTGCTGAATTCTACAAAACATTCAGAGAAGAACTACTGCCACTACTCTTTAAAATTTTCAATGAAATTAAAAGGGAAGCAAATTCCAAATTCATTTCTAAGAAGCTAGTTTTACTTTGATTCCAAAACCAGGCAAAGGCCCAACTTAAAAAGAGAACTATAGGCCATCCTCCCTAATGAAAACAGATGCAAAAATTCTCAATAAGATACTAGCAAAAAGAATAAAAAGGGTCATCAAGAAGATCATACACCCTAACCAATTCAGATTGATTCTAGGGATCCAAGGGTGCTTCAACATACATCAATCAAAAACTGGAATATGCTATATTAACAGAATAAAAGATAAAAAACTTATAATCATGGCAAGAGATGCAGAAAAAACTTTCAACAAAATTCAACACTCATTCATGATAAAAAAAAATCTGCAGAAAATTGGAATAGATGGTCTTTAACTCAACTTGATAAAGGCTATCTATGAAAAAGTAACAGCTAATGTCATACTAAACAGTCAAAAGTTGAACACCTACATGCCAGAATCAGAAAGAAGACAAGGATATCCACTGTCACCACTCCTGTTCAATATAGTTCTGGAAAAATTAACCACAGCAATTACACAAGATAAAAAAATAAAAGCAATAGAGATAGGAAAGGAAGAAGTTAAACTGTCATTATTTTCTGATGATATTGTACTCTACATAGAATACCAAAAAAACTACCACAAAAGACTTTTAGATTTAACTGACAGATTCAGTAGAGTAGCTGAATATAATGGCAACATTTAAAAATCAACAGCCTTCTTGTACACAAATAACAGAATCACTGAGAGAAAAATTAGGGAAACAATTCCTTTCACAATAGCATCTAAAAAAATGAAAAATCTAGGAATCAATCTAACAAAGGAAGCAAAAGACATCTGCAATGAAAAGAAAAGCACTCAGAAAACAGAGGTTAAAGAGGATAGAAAAATATGGAAAGACATCCCTTGTTCTTGGGTAGGAAGAACAAATATAGTTAAAATGGTTATATTTCCAAAACTGCTATACAGTTTCATTGCAATTCCAGTTGAAACTCCAACAGTATATTTCACAGAACTGGAGAAAACAATCCAAAAAATTATTTGGAATGAGAAGAGACCTGGAATGGCAAAAGCCATTCCAGGCAACAGAAACATGACAGGGTGTACCAAAATCCCCAACTTGAAAATATACTGCAAAATCACTGTGATAAAAACAGCATGGTAGTTGCAAAGAAATAGGCCCAAGCATCAGTGGAATAGATTGGAAGATACACAAGGAACTCCAGATGTACTCAGTTACCTCATCTTTGATAAAGGAGCCAATCATCAGTGGAGGAAAGAGACTTCTCAATCATGTTGGAAAAACTCAATTTGAACCTTCCAAAGATTAAAACTAGATGCCCATCCTTCACTATGAGTTAAACTAAAATCTAAGTGGATTAAATATCTAAATATTAAAATAGAAAAAAAAACTTTCTGGAAGATAAGCTAGATAGAACACTCCAAGATATTGTCATAAAAATGACTTTATGAACAAATCCTCATTAGCATGGGAACTAGCACAAAGAATCAACAACTTGGGTCTCATCTTATTAAAAAGCTTCTGCACTGCAAGAGAAACGACCAAAAGAGCTGAGACAATCTACAATATGGGAAAAAATTTTACCAGCTGTTCCTCAGTTAAAGGTCTACTCTTTAGAATATATAAAGAACTAAAAAAAACTCAGATCTCTCAAATATAAAGACCAGATTTTATGTACAATGAACAGACACTTCTTAGACAAAGAAGTAAAAGCAGCAAATAAATACATAAAAAAACGTTCAACATCACTGGTCATTTGCAAGATGCAGATGAAAACAACACTGAAATTCTACCTTACCCCAGAAAAAATGGCTGCTATGAAGAAATCAACCAGTAACAAATGCTTGTGGGGTTGTGGGGATAAAGGAACCCTTCTCCATTGTTGGTGGGAGTGCAGACTGGTGAAACCACTATGAAAATCAATATGAAGATATCTCAAAAACTAAGATTAGTGATTGCATTTGACCTAGCTATGCCTGTGCTGGATATCTCTCCAAAAGAATTAAAAGAATCAAAGCACAGTGATATATGCACAACTATGTTTATAGCAGCACAGTTTGTAAATAGCTAAAACTTAGAAACAGCCCAGTTGCGCATCAACTGGTGACTGGATAAAGATGTGGTTTTTCTATAATACAGAGTATTACTCAGCCATAAAGAATGAGAAACTAGAGTCATTTATAGGTAAAAGGATGCACATTGAGGTCATACTCAAGTAAAATACACATGACACACGTGTAAATAATGAATAGTTTCTCTGGAATGAAAAATGAATAGTGTAAATAATGTTTGAATTATATAATTGATAATGTGAAATAGGAAGAAAAGGGATAAGGGAGTAGGGGAAGTAGGAAGAGTAAGGCAAAGGAAAAAAGGGAAAAGAAAAATATGAGAAAAGGGAAAATGGGAATAAAGTTTTTGTAAATAGATAAGTGTAGAAGGGGGTTAAGAGTGTGCACAGGTATGGGGAAAAATAAGAATGAAGATACATCATGTAAAGGTGCAAGATCCCAATGATGAATTTAACTGTACAGTATACCCAAAAGGTACCAATAAACTTAATAAAAATGAATAAAATATATTTATTTGAAACATTACTAAAAAAGCTACAACATTTTATTGTATATTTCTTAAATGTTACATGATACTTTGTGAATTTTTTACCTAGTGGCAAAGAATAATAATTTGTGCTCAACTGTTATGTTTGGTTTTTATACATAGTTTTTTTCAAAAAATAAGCTTACTTTTGGTGCATTGTTGATTCTTTAATATTGACCAGAGATGACTATATGAATTAATGTGTTTTTGGGAAATTATTTTCCAAATATTTCCCTCTCATTTTATAGCAAATAAGCTTTTCACATAACTCAGGATATCTTGGTTGCTATCCCTTCTCCCAAATTTGGTCTATTTAGTAAACAAGAAGAACTTAGTTAGCATGGCAACAAGCTTTATATAATTAGAAGGCCTATAGAATACCTTGTTTTGTCTAGCAGTTGCTAATAAGGATGGAATACTTAACAAAAGTAATAGGCAGCCATACTTAAGAAAATATGTATTAGACAACAAACCAAAAAGCCACACAAATGGAAGATGTAATTCACATGTCAACCTAAGCCTAATTAGATCAGAGACTGTTTATATATGTCTTTTAGTACCTGTAGGTTTCCACAAATAAAAATAATGAAACTATGCATCCTGGAAGGATAAACAGGATAAATATTTTAAATAGTTAACATCAATATTTACTCATATTGATAAATGAATGAAATATTATGAGAAATACATGCAGTTTATAAAGAAACATGTCACTATTTCTGACCTAAAGGAACTGTTACTTAATTGGGAAGTCAAAAGTCTTTAGTTTGAAAATCATCTTTAAATACAACAAACAAAAGTTATTCAGGTAATTGGCCCATATTTTTACGTCCATTTTTTATTAATTATGTGATAAATATAATGAACCAATAGGACCCCTATTCATGGACAGACTTTTCACACTTGGTGTTAGCCAAAAGGCCAAGAAGTGATTCAAGGAAAGATTTTTTGTCCCAGTGTTTTCCTGCTGTATTTTCAGGGAATCCCTTTATTCTGAAAAGGAATATTATTCAAGGCTACATTCTTATCAGCCCAGGAAGTGACCAATGACAGATAGAGAAAGAAATATGAAATTCTCAGACAAATGCAGCCTTCTCTCCAAACCTCTCTGTGCTGACAGCTGAGGATAAGTATCACAAAATGGCCTTCCCTCTTCTCTTATACAGAGTTATTGGTAGGCCATCTCTTAACAGCTCTCTTTCTAAAATAATCACAGCAAAGCTTTTGGAAGACTGAAGTAAATTAGGAGTACTGTAGCAAGGCAGTTGTGGGAACACCATTAATATGAGTGAATATTTACAAAAGAAAAATAGAGTACTCAAATCCTTCAGCATTTGACATTTCCAAATACTAGGATATGACCATAAGGAAAAATCTTATTCATTTTTATGCACTCGATTGGAAAGCTTCTTGATTTCAGAAACTTAAAAATAAAAAAAAAACTATCACAGCATGAGTGTCACATGACATAGTTTTTGGCAAACTATCCATGACAGTAGTATTTCCAACTCGAGTATGAGAGGACAGAAGTTATGTGAGCCAATGCTATGGGATGATTCTTGACTTTGCGGGAATGCTTTTTTTCCTGCCAGGTCTTAATTCCCTGATTACTTAGATTTTGGGGGTCTATTTTCTGCATTCCAAAAGCAGGTCAATATACTGGATGTGGCAATAAATGGTGCTGGTCTAGGTCACTAACTACATGAGGCCTTTCTGGGCTACTTGCCCTACTCATTTTGCCTCTGGCAGCACTTAGTGGAGTTCAGATCCTCCAGATTCTCCTGCTAGGGCTTGCAGGGCTCATGGTGCATCTTCTGTATTTGTGGTGAAAAATGGCTACTAGAAAACATGTATAATGGCGTTCTCATACCAACAAACTATTATACTAAGACTGATAAAAATATGACCTTCACATCATCTAATGGAGAAGTACTAAATAGCACTACTGAAATAAAAATGTCCTTCTGACTCCTCTCCAATACCAATGACTCTAATGTGTGTGCGTGTGTGTGTCTATATATGTGTGTGTGTATATCAATTTAATAAGGTCTTTAAATGCAACACCTCACATTTTCCAACTGTAGAGTTTTGTTGATACTTTGTAATATACAACTATTTTGTCAAATGGAAGCTCAAAAGGCTTCAATGCTGTAGAATCCAATAATATCAAAGCAGACACAGATGAAAAATACAGCTGATTAGAAGCAATCAAATACACATGAGTAGTACAAATATTAAAATTAATGAAGAAACTATCTGGAAATACCTCTCAAATAACTTTTGCAAGAAAGAAATATAGAAACAACAAGAAATTCTCTAAGAACATCTCTAAGTCCAAAGTCTTCGATGGATGTCCTTCTTTGCTCCAAGGGCAGAAGTTCCATCTTTCTAGAAGTACATTAGGGGAATAAGTACAATCAGTTTACTCATAATGTGGCTTGGCAATTGTTTACTATCTGTGAGGAAAGCTGTAAGAAAGCTGTAAGTGAGGCTTGGTTCTCACTTACTGGTACTAGAACTTCACCATGAATAGATGATTTTTGTCCTCTGTTTTAGAATAGACATAAGTCCTAGCCTGTGTTTTCCTCAAGAAATATAGTTTAAGTGAACTGTGGCATCAGTAATCTCACTTCCAAAGCTCCCTGTATCTCACTGAGAACCTTTCAAGTCACAATTGGACATCACGTCTTTTCAGTCAGTACATGCAGTTTGGATGGGTCCCCGTGTTCAAGTTCAAAACTGAAAAATTTGGAAGAATATCAACATGATTCAAATATGTTTCAGTCCACTGCCATTCATAGCTTACAAAAACTATCCTCAGCCTTAATTTTTATCTCTTTGGCAGAAGCAAAAATCATACCTACCATCAGACAATACAGCACTTAAAATTACTAAATTGTTTTCTACCACTGTACATCAACAGCAGTTGCAAGAGGTCTATATCCATTTTTCCTGAGCTTAGATTGATATTGAAAAGGAGGCTTATTTTTATAAACTTTTCTCAAAGTTCTGCTTTATCAAATATGCAGTTTATCTTGATAAATTACAATGAATAACTATTAAAATTTCATGGTTAAGTTTTACTAGCTTGTTAAATATTAATAATTGCCAAAGTAGAACTTTAAGATAAGGATGAGAACACTTTGACTTATCTAGCATTTAACTTTTTAAGACATTTGTATGTGGGTTAATAATTCATTCAGGCATAAACCTTACAGAGGGAAAAATCTAGAGTCTTAACATTTGAAACTGAGGAAGATTACCTGCTATACTGACATGTACAACAGGTGTAATTAATAAAGAAAAGCCCCAAATACATTCCAAACATTAAAAATTAAAAATTTACAGCACTAAAAGCTTAAAAAAATCAGAACAGACATGGCCCAAACATTCAGACATTACATAGCTTACTAGACTTGTGTTTTAGCCATTAAAACATGGGTATGTTTAAAAAATATTGCAGTGTGTACTACTTTTATTTACTAATTCATAATGTGATTTTCCATTTTCTGTTTCAAGTTTATGGTCATTCTCTTCTTTCTTGTTTGTACAATACAGATTTCACTGCTCTATATTATGCACACAATGTAAGGTTAAGGTTACACATATAAAGGATCAATATGCATCCAATATATTATTTATAACAACACAAGCAATTGTCCTTTTTGTTCATCTGGAAACAATAATATCAAATGGTAAGTGTAATTTAGTGATGGACCAGGCAATGTACAATAATATTTAAAATACCTTAGGTTATTTCCTTGCATTCTCAATATGCTTCTTGCCTTATTGCATATAAAGCAAGTAATATACACGTGGCAATATTGCCAATGAGTATGATGAACAGTTTGAACCCTCATTTAATTGACCTTAACATTTGATATCTAGGCATTTGCTAAATTATACACTGACTGTCTCATTTACTATAAAAATCTCAATTATATGTATATCTATTCTCCCATCAAGTTGCCATAAGATAATAAAGTTCCTATTCTCTTGGCATGCCACAGAACTGTTTTCTAAGTTACTAAGCCCACACTAAGACCATAGTCCATGGCAGGCATATAGACTACTCCTTCCTCATTCACTACACTTTTACCTACACAGTTTTTCCTCTTTGGCATATGCGTTTGTCCAATACTGTTTGTTCTCTACTACAGTTCCATTTTCTTAAAAGTTCCAGATTTATCCTGTTCCACTGTCCTTACTTACAGCCTATTTCACATCCCTAGTCTCACTAATATATTTTGATTCTAGGGAAATCACAGCTAGTAAAAAAGAAAAACAGAGGCTCCTATAATACATATGTCTCAAATGACTACTTGTGACAAACTGTGAGGAATGCAAATAAATGTCTTGAGAGAGGGGTTTTTAAAAGAAAATGACATTTTACTCATTTATTCAAACCCACTATTCAGTAAGTACTGAGTGAATAACTGCAATATTTAGAATTCTAAAGTAATGTATGGTGAAGGCAAAGCTATTTAATAATACAGGGCACATTATCAGCTGCTGCATACACCTATTAATCTATCATCTATTTTCCTAATTTCTTCTGTTAATAGTTTGGTGTTGGCAGTTATGATGGCAAATAAACTGCAATAAGTATAAAGTAGCATTTATGCAATAATGGCTTATACCATTGAAGGATGGCTCACTATAAGCTTAAAATTTATTACTATTGAAATGAATTCTCTGGCTCTAATATTGATTTCTATTTATGAGAAAAACAAATAAAAGAAATCAAGTGCATGCAGTGATATATTTTCATCTTAAGGAGCCTTAAAAACTGAACTTAGAAACATACATAAAGATAAGCATATGTCCTTTCAACAAATGGAATGAGGAAATCAGAATTTTCACACACAGAGTGCATTTAGATATTTAATATATATTATGTACAGAAATTAACAAAAAACTCAAAAACTCTTAAAAATATCAGAGTCTACATGGAACTGCAGACTTGATAATCTTTTCTAGGCTATAAAACTCAAAAACACAGACAAAAAAAGATAAATAAAATGGATAACATCAAAATTAAATCTTTTGTACATCAAAGGTCACTAAAATGAATGAGATGGAAGAAATGAAACCAATGAGATTGGATAAAAAATTAATAATTTGCAAGTTGTGCATGGTTAATATCTACAATATGTAAAGAACTCTAGCTCAACAATCAACCAATTAATAATCCAAATTCAACTCTTTGAAAAGCATGTAAACATGTTTTTCTTCCAATAAGTTATTCAAATGGGCAATAACCAAATGAAAAGGTTTCATATCATTAATCATTAGGAAAATATTATTCAAAATCACAATGAGATAATTCACACCTATCATAATAATTATGAAAAAGTAAAACAGAAAACAGCATTGTCAAGGATATGGAAAAATTGCAATCCTTGTATTCAGGTGGTGGAGGAAATAAAGTGGTGCAGCTGCTATGGGAAATCCAGCAATGATCCCATAAGAGATCAAACGAATAATTTCCATATGATCCAGCAAATTCACCTCGGTAATATCTGAAGCAATTGAAAACAGAGATTCAAAGAGATATTTCTATACTCACATTCATAATAGTTAGAAGCAACCTGAATGCTTATCAGTGGTTAACTAGATAAACAACATTTATGTCAAAACACACATACATGTATTTACACAAACACATAAACTGGGGTATTATTTTGTCTCAAGAGGAAAAATATTTTGACCTACAATATTGATAAACCTTGAAGCTATACTAAGTGAAATAATTCAGCAATACAAGGACATATAGTTTACAATTTTAATGATATGAGTTATTTAGAGTAGTCAAACTCATACAGTCCCAAAAAAGAATAGTGATTATCAAGGACAAGGCAGGGGTTATCATTTACTAGATACACAGCTTCAATATGTAAAGATGAAATATTTCTGGAAATACACAAATAGATGGTTGTGATGGTTGCACATCAATGTGAATAAAATTAATGTTACTGATTTGTACACTAAACATTTCTTAAAACGGTACATTTTATTTTACATTTATCTAAATGCAATAAAATAAAGAGTTGATATTTAAAATGAAAATTATATTTTAAAACACTTCAGCTGTAGATGAAGAAGTGAAACATTTGAATATACAGCACTTTGTATAACTTAAAGGATAAAATTAGAAATCAGTCATCTAACTGACATGTAAATAAAGTACAATTTCACTATATCCAGATTTAAAGATATAATTTGGTAAGTACATATGCACACACCTACATATACATATATCCCAGCCAAGTAGGATTAGTTTAGAGATCCTTTCCACATTTAGGTTATAAAATCTTTGAGAATTTGATGCAGAGGATAGATTCTATTCTCACAGAAATCTGTAAATATAAAAGTTTGAATAATACTGTGACTTATAATTTCATAGAGAATCCTGATATCCATAAAGCATAAAGGTAAATGTGATTATAGTTTCCTTTTGTCTTACATGTCACAGAATCCAAGTTAATAATTTGGTCACATTAGAGTACTTCTTATTTAACACTTGATTTTACTTAAAACAATTTTATAAGACATTTAAGCAATTAAATTCAATTCTTATACTTCAACATGTTCCTCATTTACATTTTACCTCTTTTATTAATTAAGTTTCCTTCTACCAGGTCAATTATGGAACAGGGTGTAGTAGTATGTTTCAACTATGAAGAGAAGTGTAATCTTTCGTGAATGACTGAGAAGTATTATTTTGAGTAATGAAGAGATATGTGTTGGGGACTATAGTCATTTTCCTAATCAGATAAAATAGGATAGTGAAGGAAAGTATAACATCAAATTATCAACACAAATAATTTTGTGCTCCAACTTCAGTTCTTTGAACCTTTAGTGGAGGACAAAATAATTTTATCCCTCATTCTGTTTTTTGATCTAAAATAACAATTTTTAATTGCAAATCTATTTTGATGCTAATGATTGTTTTATGACATTTTAATCAGATAACCACAAAAAAGCATTGCAAATTATTAAATCACCTTTTACAAAAGATATTACTTTTTTATTTCAATTATTAATTAAATTGAATGAACACTTTAAGCTTTTTTTTCCTATATATTTCTGTAAGGCAAAGCCTTCATTCATGTATCAGATACCTTACAGTTCTTGATAAATTTCAAAGGGTAGGTTAAGAACATAAATTTAGTAAACAAATACATTCAGCATATCTTAAAATATGACTATGAACAATAATGATATAACTTGAACCTCTCTTTAAAAATTTTAGAACCAAAATTTTGTGTGGATACATAATGCCAAAGAGAAATAATATCAATGTTACCTCTGATGTGATTTTTTTTTTTATTGAGTTTATTGGTACATTTAGGGATACAGTACAGTTACATTCATTGTTGGGATCATGTACCTCTGATGTGATTTTTAAGTAAAAAAAAATTATCATATAGTTTTATTTAAATGATTTCTTTTGAGTTTGTAACTCAAACTTCTCAACATAAAAGGTATACTTTCAAATACTGAATATAACATTCAAGTATATCAAATCGAATGTTGTTTTCCTTAACAGAACAAGCTAATTATAAAATCAATATATAAGAAAGCACTAAATAATAAAATGATATTCTTTTTAAAATTCATTTTATTGCTACATTTAAGGTATACAATAAAATGAAATTCATCATTGGAATTTTATACTTTTACATAATCTGTCTTGGTTCTTATTTCTTCCCCATTCCCCTGCCCTATTTTCATGAACACTGCATTAAACACATTGAAATGAAAACAATATTTGTAATAAGTTTCAAGAAAAATGATCTTTTCAAGTGGGAGGGAATGAGGTAAATAGAAGAAAATATGCAGCTACATTTTAATTTTTTTCAACTGTACTTTTGCATGCCAGCAATAAATGCATTGAGATCAAAATTAAAAATACATTTACTGCTAGGCGTGGTGGCACACGCCTGTAATCCCAGCACTCGGGATTCTGAGGGAGGAGGATCGCTGAGAGTTCAAGACCAGCCTGGGCTACATAGTGAATTCCAGGTCGGTCTCAACTACACAGTAAGACTCTGTTTCAAAAACACCTCCCCCCAAAATTTTTTTTACCATACCTCAGAAATGAAATACTTGGATATAAACCTATGAAATTGTGCGAAGATCTTTTATGCTGAAAATTTCAATATGCTGATGAGATAAAAGAAGGTCTAAATAAATAGAGATACATTCCACGTTCATAGAAGACCTGACAGTAAATTAATCGGTATTAATATTTTTTTCCTCATTGAATGTACTGGTACATTTTAGGGTATACAATACAGTTACATTCATCATTGGGATCTTGTACCTTTACATGACAGGTCTTCGTTCTCATTTTTTCCCCTTATCCCTGCCCTCTCTTCGCCCCCTCCTCCCCTCCCCATTTACAAACACTTTATTTCCGTTTTTTCATTTTCTCATATTTTTTATTTTTCCTTATTACCTTTCCCCTACCCTTCCCACTTTCCAATATTAATATTTTAGTACATGCTTGCAGTACATAAAGATTACTTTCATTGTGGGTAGT
>NW_022900951.1:28910136-28953184 GCF_012274545.1 Fukomys damarensis
TTGTATTGTTTTATTTTTATTTATTTTTCTTATATTTACTTATTTATTTTTTTGGTACTAGGGATCGAACACGGGTACTTGCACTTGCAAGGCCGGCCACCGAACCACTGAGTTATATCCCCGGCCCTTATATAATACATTTTAATTATTTTTGTATCCCTTCCCCCTTCCTTTTTACTCCATCTCATTTCCATTCCCATTTGCAAAATATTTCCTTCTTTTCTATTATTTTTTATTTTATTCATTTATCTACTTATAATTTTTGTTTCTTTTTTCCAGCTTTAATTGAGTTTATTGGTGTATTTTAGGGACACAGTACAGTTACATTCATTGTTGGGATCTTGTACCTCTACATGACAAGTCTTGATTCTCATTTTTCCCCCTTGTCCCTGCCCTCCCTTCACCCCCTCCTCCCCTCCCCATCTACAAACACTTTATTTCCATCTTTTCTTTATCTCACATTTTTTTCTTTTCCCTTTTTACCCTTCCACTATCCATCCCACCTTCCCTACACTTTTAGCTCCTTTCTTCCCATTTCTAAATGTCAGTAATCTTATTAGGATCTTCTGTATTATTGCAGATTATTCACACCAGAGAAACTATTCAGTATTTACACATGTGTGCCTTATTTATTTCACTTAGGAGTATATCTTCAATATGTATCCATTTTCCTATGAATGAATCTATTTCCTCGTACTTTATGGCTGAGTAGCATTCCATTTTATAGAAAAACCACATCTTCTTTATCCAGTTTCCAACGGATGGGCAAATGGGCTGTTTCCAAATTTTAGCTATTTCATTTGACCCAGCCATCCCTATGCTGGGTACCTTTCCAAAAGAACTAAAAGTATCATATCACAGAGAAGTATGCGCACCCATGTTTATAGCGGCAGATTTTGTAATTTTTGTTTCTCATATAAAACATACCATGCAATATTTAAGCTTTTGTGTCTGATTTATTTCACTTAAGATTACGGTCTCAAGGTGCATCCATTTTTTTTCTACAAATGGCTCAAATTTATACCTCTTTAAAGCAGAGCAGTACTCCTGGTGGGTATAAATACATTTTCTTTGTCCACTGATCTGTCAATGGACATATAAGCCATTTCCAAGACTTAGCTATTATGAATCGTGCTGCTATAAACATAATAGCCTTTTGGTACCTGAATTTTTTCATCATTCCTTATGGTTCAGTACTCATTTGCAGTCCAATTTTCAGTATTCCGAATTAAAATTGTGTCTACTTATATGGGATATTCAGAATAAATATACAGTGTACTACATATTGAAGATTAGTTTTTTACTATATCTATAAAGAATTAGAGGAATTTCCAAAATTGTAAATATACACACAATAAGTGACAAATAATGTATTTTCTAACCATTAGATATTTAAAACACATTTGTAACAACAATAAAACTGTTCAATATCTTTATGGAAGTATTGTTTAAAATAATACAGACAAAATTATCATACTTTTTCATTTTTCTCCATTTAAATGCCTTCAATTACCAAGCTGCGTAATGCTAATCCTCTTGTAAGCAATACAGTCTCAGGTCCCACCTTGGGACCTCTGTCAGAAATTCTAGGAGAAGTACACAAAAATCTGTGTCTTTTTAAATTCTCATACTGAGTATAGTTTGAGAAGTATTGTCTTAATGTAACAGTTTAAAGTATTACCAAGTGTCACCAGGACAATATTATTTTTGGGCTTCCAACTAAAATAATAAATGAGTATCTAATCAAAATGTCATGTTAAAAGTAGTATGTTCAGGCTGGGCGTGGTGATGCATGCCTGTAATCCCAGCACTCCGGAGGCTGAGGCAGGAGGATTGCTGTGAGTTCGAGACCAGCCTGGGCTACATAGTTCCAGGTCAGTCTCAACTACACAGTGAGACCCTGTCTCAAAAAACCAAAAAAAAAAAAAAATTGGAATATGTTTGGATTGGCAGTATATATGATTATCTACGTTTCTACAACATATATTAATCACATATATGATTAATATAGACACATGTATGACTACATAGAATATTTTAGAATCAGGGGTTCTCTGATCAAGGATCTACAGAATTCCATTGTAGTTAAGTATCTGCAGTATGATGTATATTATTTTATGAATTTAAAGCCACTGTTTTTCATAATAGTTCCAAGTTGTGAAGACTAAGTGCTATGGAAATAGTAATGAGCCATTCCAGAAAAACGGAACCTCCAAAATTTATCTCAGCGTTTGAGTCCAACACAGTTTTGTATAAAATCTGTCTTAATAATTTGTTTTTTGGTTTTTTAAGACAAATTCTAAATTTGTCTTAAATTATTCTAAGTAGCCTCAAACGATTTCTTTACTCACAGACCTTGTCATATTATTCTGGGATTCTAATTGGTTCCCAGTTATTTATTGAACAGCAACAACAATAATGCTTTTTATATCTGGAACAGGCTTAAAATATTAGTGAGTCAGTCTCATTTTATAGAAAACAGAGACAACGATATAAATTTTCATAAGACTAATTGAACAAATCAGAATTAGAGATAGCACTTGAGCACTCAGGCTCCTGTTTTTACGCTTTGACAACATTCTAAATATGCATTCAAGATTTTGATGTCAGGTTAAAGCATATACTCTCATATTTTACTTCCTAAACCGTATATATGGATTTGGGAGGCTAGTATTTCTCATACACAGTCCTGGTTTACAAGTCTCATGCGCATGCTGTCATGCTGACTTAGAAGTTACTTTTTTTCTTTTCACTTAAAAGGTGTAGGGAAGGTGGGATGGGTAGGGGAAGAGTAAAAAGGGAAAAGAAAAAAATGTGAGAGAATGAAAAGATGAAAATAAAGTGTTTGTATGGGGAGGGGAGGAGGGGGTGAAGGGAGGGCAGAGGTAAGGGGGAAAAATGAGAATCAAGACTTGCCATGTAGAGGTACAAGATCCCAACAATGAATGTAACTGTACTGTATCCCTAAAATGTACCAATAAACTCAATTAAAGCTGATAAAAAACAAACAAACAAACAAAAAAACTTCCTCAGTATTTAACCACTAAGAAGTTTATCCCAAGCCTCACCTAGGCAGCACATTCTTTTACATACTGTCTTAAGCAATGCTTGGGCAAGTGTCATTTCAACCAGTCCATTCTTGTTTGCAGCAGACACACTTGTACAACTGCTTTATATCAATTATCTTTTTGTATACTTTTTAAATTTAAAATACTGTATTTACCTTTGATTGTTTTCTAGTGAAAACTAATAATAAATTATGGTTATTTTCTTTTATTAACTCATGTTTATTTTATTTGTGGAAAAGAACCTATAAGCCTGTAAAAACTCTTATTATATATATATTAGGTATAATTTCTATATTCTCCAGGAATCTGTAATATTCATTTACTATATAAAATGCACATATTTGGGACACAATCTCAGTAAGAAATGCCAAAAGATCTTCAAATTAAAAAACCCAAAAAGGGAGAAATGTTAGCTTATCAGAGGGGAAATGTATTTGTTACAAAATTAAAACACGAAAATGACATTCCTTATTGTCGACTCTTCATAACACAGAAATGACAGAACTTGAAAAAAGAAACTAAAACATTCCATTAGCGGTCAGTGACTGCAATAATTTTATGGATGATGATGACAGAGATGACCAACATCTAACTAGTTATCTTGTAATCAAAAATGAGGAAAATATTATGAAATATTTATGCACCTTCTACAGAAACAATATGGAACTCATTTGTTATTCAAGATAAGGAGGTTCAATAAGTCATTTACAATTTAGATTAGATCTAATGTACCAAATAATTGAAAAATATGGGATAGTGAAATGCTAATCAGGACATCCGTCAATGTCTTCACCATTGTGTTTTGTGAGTAGACATTTTATTGAAATTACAACACCCACAGAAAAAAGGACAGGCCAACACAACTGTGTGAAGTGCTTTGCTCAAAAAACAATGAGAATGCAAAAAGAATTCAGAAAGAGACTCAATAGTACTGTCCAGACTGTAACATTGTGTTGTGTTGTATATCGAATGTTTCAGGATGTACCACATACAGAAAAACATTTGAGTACATTTGATAAAATTGCCATATTATCTTATACTTGTTATATTATAACATATATTTATATTTCTTGTTATAGTATAAAAATTAACCAAAAAGCATGCAACTTTGGGTCATCCTGTATTGAAATATCTGAACTGGTATGTGGTTAATATCCAGCTCAGCTATCACCTTTCTGTTAAAAAATAAGGTGTTTTGCAATGGCAAATGGTCATTTTCTTCAGACAAATCATTACTCTAAAGCAAATGATATGACAATTTGCATTTTGTGTAAGAACACTTGATACACACACACACACACCATTTTTTATCACACTATTTTTAAATTTTCTTTGTCTGATTTGTATTCATATCTTTCACAAATTCTAACCAAATATTCTAAGGACAGTATTACTTGTTAAACAAGGGTTTAATCATTGAAAGTACTTCTCTAACTTCAGTGGACATAATTGATACAGTATGGTTATTCTGTGCCAAATGAGAAGTTCTTATATACATGGTGGACTACCGAACTGCTGTCATATAGGATAATTTTGGGAACATTTCAAGAAGTGTTCAAACCAGTGTTCTATAAAGAAATATCTTGCTACTTAAACATTATAAAAAATATTAATGAAGAATATGACAAAAATTATCAAAGGACTGTCAAACTTTAGAATAATTAACTTTATATTTACCACTAGTCTTGCAGAACCACTCAGTTTACCTTTAAAAGTATTATTTGTCAGGCTGGGGATGTAGCTCAGTGGCATCATGACTGCCTGGCAAGCACAAGGTCCTGAGTTCAATTCCCAGTAACACAAAACAAACAACAACAACAAAAATAGAAATACCAAAAAAGAAAAGTATTATTTGTCTTTCTGCATGTAGTGTAGAGGCCTAGTAGTTCTTATTCTAAGGACAGAGCTCCTTCTGGCAAAGCTAATTCTGTTTTCCAACAAATTTGTTAAAGGGATTCATGTGTTTGTCCTATTGCAGTAACTCAGCATTTGATATATCCCTTAGTATGCATGCAACATAAATATAATGAAGCAAATAGCACAACAAATAATAACGTTAACTTCAATTAAATATAGGCACAATTAGTAAGACAAATAATCAAGAGAGAGTCAGCAGGGGAGGGTTTTCACCGAATTAAACTTTTGGCCATTTTTCCCCACCTAATATAAGCTCTGTCTCCTGTACAGACTTCGTATTCCCATAACTGTTTAGAGGTTCTGCTTTTCCAACCAAACTCAGCATCAACAGTAAAATCAGACATGTTTGCTTAAAAGTAATATTCTCTGAATTACATTTCTTCTTATATTGTTTCCATATTATTTCTGCCTATTTCGCTTGATTTGTCTCCCATTTTTATGCTTATCCATGACATATCACACCTATCTCTATGTTCAATAAATGATTTAAAATGTAGGACATATATGTGTATATATGTTATATACTATCCATACTACAATATGTTGTAATCCCTAGTAAATTAATAAAAGTTGTACCTATTATACATATTTTATAGGCAAAAATATGCAAGAAATAGATGTAAACAAAATGGTAGATTAGGAAGGTTCAAACCCCATACCGTCTCATGAAGATGCTCATTCAACAACAGATAGGCTAATTCCCTCTGAAAAATCTAAAAATAACATAAGTTTCTAAACCTTAGGCAAGCACCAAATCAAGCTTTTGGGAAAACCTGTGGCATCATTTCATTAGTCTCTGTTCTCATTAAATATCACAGTATGGGAAGGAAACCCCCAGATCTTTGCTTTTTCTTGAGGAAAAAAACAGACAGAAAACTGCAACCCACATCCAATGTTCTGATTTTTTAGGGAAGTTTCCCTAAGTTTAATATCTAATCTGTGTTTAGCACTTAGGACCCAGCATATTCTAGATGCTTTGAGGTTCCTGAGAACTAAAAATTGCTAAGTGGTATGTTTCTGCTCCAGAGTAACTGTACAGCAGAAAAGAGGCTAAAACAATTTAACAATATCTTTCTCTGAGTAAAACAGAGAGTGGAGAATGTATTGAATATTCCAAATTTTGTGGAGACTGAGATTTCTGTCTCCCCTAGCGTAAGTGCAGACAGGATTGGGCACACTCTAGCTATCTAGGGGCTACTGAGCGCATTGTGGTTCACTGTTGCCACAGCGGGCTAGCAGTGTAGCATGCTTACAGCGGAGGAAACAGTGCAAGAGCCATTCCCATAGTTTGGAGAAGGTTTTCATTCACAGCAAAGTGAATGTTTTTCCTTGTCAATCTGCAAAGTCAATCTGCAAAGGCTATTAGAGAGAGCTGTTTTTTAAAAAACATGAAGATAACACCACAAGCTGACAAATAAGGCAAAGATAGGGAAATTCAACTCAATCATGAAACAAAAATCTGTAGCAACTGAACCAAGACAGAACATATTTATCTTTACACATTTATTAATGATTTTATGCACCTATTTCCATCTCCATAAAACTAAAAAAATATATGAAACAATTCAAAATCACTTTCATAAAGATGTTCAAAATATACTAAAATGATGCATGATCAGGTAAGAATTTAAACAGAGACAATATAAAAAATAATCAAATAGAAGTTGTAGAGCTACACAGTGCAGTAATTTAACCAAAAACTCAGCAGAAGGGTTAACTAGCAAATAGACAAAGTAGAAAAAAACTGAGTAAACTTGGATACAGGTCATTTAAACAACTCAGTCAAACTAAATGTAGACCATGTAACAGGAAAAAAAAAGGAAAAATAATATAGGAAGACTAAGGGATTCATGGGAGAAAGTTGACAGCTCAATATATGAATCATGGGGATCACAGGAGGAAAGATGCAAAGTGGAAAAGCTTATCTAAAGAAAATACGGCTCAAACATCCCCAAATATAGGAAAGAACATGGACAAAAGATTTAACAAGCAAAATAATTCCATATAAGATGAATTCAGAGACTACAATAAGATACATTATAATCAAATTGTCAAAAATTAAAGACAGAGATATTTGAATGCAGAAAAAGAAAAGCGATTACCACATAGGAGGGAACTCAATATGACAAGTACATTTCTCAGCAGAAGGTTTTCAGGACAAAAAGGAATAGGATTTTTTATTAAACTGACTCAAAGACAAAAACAACCAACAAATGATACACTATTCAGTGAAATAGTGTTCAAAAAAGAAGATAATAATTTGATCAATAAAAACGTAAGGGAGTTAAAATAATTACTAGAATAAATCCTTCAAGATATAAGATGTTGAATAACAACACGAAAGTATATGATAGTGTCAAGCTTCCTGTTGAAAGTAAATACACAGACAAATATATGGTGAAATTTACTATAAAACCAGCATATAAATCAATTTTAGTTCTGATAAAGAAAGGAAATAAATACAAAGTAATAACTATACATTAGGGGATGCACAATATAAAGATGAAACTTGTGAAATTGATAATATACTAGGACGTAGAGTACACAGTAAGTTTTAAAGGCAAATAACACTATCACATTAAAAAAGATTGTTTGAACTAGAATAGATTGTATATAAGCATGTATGGTAAACACATGAAAATATGAATATACAGAAGCAAATAAATGAGTAAAAGGCTGTCAATAATAATAATATAAAGCAAGATAGTAAGAAAGAGGAATAAAAGAGCTATAAAATAGAGAACTAAATAACAGTAGTCAGCACTTCCTTATTAATAATGAAATATAAAAAAATGGAATACTTATAAAAGACATAGAGTGCTTGAATAGATATTTAAAAGATACACTGAGGCTGGGGATTTAGCTTAGCGGTTCCGTGGCCTGCCTTGCAAGTGCAAGGACCCGAGTTCAATCCCTGGCAACCCCCCCAAAAAAAGATACACTGACTTACATACTTCCATGAGAGACTTACTGTAGATTTAAGGGCAAAAATACAGGCTGAAGGCAATGTGATATAAAAAGATATCCCACGCAAACAGTAACCAAGAGAATGGAAATGACTATACCTATATGAAACAAAACAGACTTTAAGTTAAAAAATGATCACAAAAGAACATTATTTTATCATAATAGGGTTAGTTCTCTAGGTAGAAATAAAAATCTCATACTCACACATATCCAACATTATAGCACCTAAATATATGAAACAGACACTGATAGAATTTAAAGAGAAATACACAACATTACCAAAATAGGGCAGTTCAATTCTCCACATTCAATAAAAGATAGAACAAACATGCAGAAGTTCAATAAAAAGACAAAGTACTTGGCCATCACTCAAGACAAACTGGAACTATGAGACATGTATAACATTCTATGTAACAGAATGCATTATTGTCAAGGGCATGTGGAACATCTTTTTGAGTACAGTATTAACCTGATACCAAAGCCCATCATCCTATCATAAAAAGAAAACTATAGGATACAGATGTGGAAAATTTCAATGAAATCATAGTAAAATCAAGTTCAAGAGCACATTAAAATGACTATTCACTCTGAACAGGTGTAATTTAACCTAGGATGATGGGTAATTCAATATATGAAATTCAATAAATGTGGTATGTCAAGTTAATAGTATGAAAGGTAAACATAATATGATTATCTGGGTAGACATGAAACAAGCATTTGACAAAATTGAAGACCCTTTCATCAAAACAAATGTTTTCGGAAAGCTTCGAAGGAAATTCTCTGAACAAGATACAAGCCATATTTGAAATGACCAAACCTCATACCAAATTAAATTGAAAAACTCCTAAAACCTTTCCTAAAATATAATGAATGAGGCAATTGCCAAACTTACCACTGCATTTTTTAGAATGGAGAGGATGTTGGGGATAGAACCAAGACTTTGCACATGATAGGCAAGTACTCTACCATTGAGCTACTTACCCCTGCAAATCTCATCATTTTTATTCAATATATTACTGAAAATCTTACTCAAAGCAACAAGCAAGAAGAAGAATTAAAAAGCAATAAAATCAGAAAAGAGCAACTAAAACTGTCTCTGTTCTCATATGGCATGACTGTACATGTAGAAAATACAGAAGTAAGAAACTAATTTGGCAAATTCGCAGGATAAAAAATTCAACAAACAAAAACAAATTGCATTTCTACACATTCTCATCAATTTAAAAAGGAAATTAAGGAAACAGCCCCATTTACAATAGTTTCAAAAAGAGTTAACAGGCTTAGTAATAAACAACCAGGAAGGTAAGAGTGGTTTAATAAAGGGTACAAAACAATGACAAATACAAAGATGAGGATAAATGGGAAGAAATTCTATAAGACTACTCATATTGTCCAAAACAATATACAGTTATTGTGAACTCTTATCAATATCACAGTTGTACATTTACAGAGATAATGGTAACTCTAAAACTCATGTGGAACCACATGGATAGCCAAAAACAGTACTGAAAAAGAACGAACCTGGATACTACAAACTTTGTGATTTCAAGACACATTAGAAAGCTACAGGAATCGAAGCAATATTGTATTGATATGAAGACAAGAATACAGACCAATGGAAATGAGCACAGAATCACAAAATAGACCCATGCATATACGAGCAAGTCATATTTAGCAAGTATTGAAAAAGTACCACATCTAGAAAGAAAAGTTTATTAAACAGTGATGTAAAAAGCAGATATTCACATTTAAAAAGAATGATTTTGGACCCTTATTTTATATATAAAATCATAGCAAAATATATTAAAGAATTAAATATAAGATCTGAAAATTTCACAACCCCTCAAACATGGTGAAAAATCTTATCAACATTAGTCTTGGCAATTATTTATTACACGTAACATAAAAAGCACAGATAACGAAATTTTAAAAACTAGGTAAGAGGAACTACATCATTCTAAAAACTTCTTTTAGCAAAGCAAAGCAACCTATGGAATGGAAAAAAAAATATTTGCGAACCACACAGTGATACCTCAGGTGTTGAATGGCTCCAAACTAGAATTTCTTACTAGAACAGCAAAGTCTCAAAAATATCTGCTCAGTGCTCATGACTTCGCTTGCTAGTTGAACCAAAAATCTGATTTTTAAAAACCTATGTGGGCTGAGAATAAGGCACGTGTCATGTCTGGCTGTGGAAAAGAAGGTATGATATTTCAGCCTAGGCTCTGCTCTTGCCCAGGAAAAATATAGTGGCTGTGTTAGTACATTAAAACACTCATCACTGTGCTTATTATTGTGCTTTATTTACATAAAATATTGTAACCATGGCTCTAAAGATAGTGATACTTGCAGTAAAGCTAAGAGAAAAACTGAAAACCACTGTTTAGTATATGTACTGCTGAAATGAGCACAAATCATGATAGGACTGAAAGAAAGAAATTATTGTAAAATTTGTTAAAGTTCTGGATAATGAATTTATGAGTGTAATTTTGGGGCTCAAAACCAATTACTTGGTTTTTCATTATTTCTTATGGGAAAAATAAGCTCAGTTCTCAAACTTTGCAGTGTCTGATCACAGAATTGGAATGAATTGAGTTCAGTAATGGAGGTATCACTGTATTTCTGTTAAGGAGTTAATATTTTAAAAGGAGAAGATATCCAACATAACAGACAGAACAATCACAAACTTTAAACAGGCAAATGAGTTTGAATAGACACTTCTCCAAAGTCATATAAATGGCCAACACACATAAGAAAGGGCTCTCAACATTACATCAGGCAAATATAGGACAAAACAATAACGAGACAATAATTCACATTTTTAAGGTGATAGTTATCTAAAAATGTTGAAGAAAATTCAAGTGTCAACAAAGCTGTAAAGAAATTGCAACTCAAGTATTTTGGTGTGAATCTAAAATGGTTCGGCTACTATAGAATACAGTATAGAAAGCTGTCTTAGTAACTTTCTCAATGCTGGGACAAAATAGTAGATACTCACAAGTTAAAGTAGGAAAAGTTTATTATCAAACAGTTTGTGAAGCTTTCACTCCGTAGTTGGCTGACTCCAAGGCACGACAAAGAGGCATGGCTGAGGAGAACCAGTCCACGACATGGCAGACAGGAGGCAGCAAGGATTCCTCCTCCTTTCCCTATTTGTTCCAGTTTACAAGCCTACTGGTTGGTGTTTTGCACACCCAGAGTGAGAGTTCCCTCTTTAGTTAACTGATCATCCATGCTCAGAACTATGCTAAACCATGTATCAGTGCACTACTCCAATAAAACACACCCACAATCCAGTATCACACACCATTATCCAGCCACCTCTCAAAAGCCCCTTCTATGATCATATAAAGTTTGGGTTGCATCTAGATATAAACCATAAAAATCTCTCTTGAACTAAAAGAGAACTAACATATGATCCAGCAGTCCCACTTTTGAGCATTTATCTTACTTGCAATTTTCTATGTTCTTTGCAGCATATTTACAGTAGTCAAGGAGTAGAACTGATCTACAACCCTTGGATCAATAAATGGATGAATAAGTTGTGATATATAACATGATATTATTCAGTTATTAAGAGGAATATAATGTCACATGATATAATATTGGTTAATCTCAAAGATAAGTGGTTAAGAAGCAAAGTAGACACAGAACTACAAATATTGCATGATTCCAATTATAAAAAGCATGTAAGCATCTACAATAGTCAAACTCAAAGCAGAAAGAACAGTGGTTGCCATGGGCTGGAGAAAGGGGAAAACTGGGAATTGCTATTCAAAGGGTATAAAATGTGGTAATTCAAAATGCAAAATTTCTACAGATTTACTGTAAAATTCTGTGTCTATAATTAATGTTCACTGTATAATCAAAAGTTGAAGAGTATAGATTTCAAGTTATATTTTAATACACTGAAAAAGACAAAATATATTAATGAAAAATAAAACTCAGGAATAACCATGCTACTAAAACTAATGTAAGTTCACCACACTTTCTACCCTAAGACGTGGGTTTTTACAAAAAATGTGCCTCTACAGTACTAGCTCTTTCTCTGTCAAAGGAATTTTAGTCATTTCCAGACAAATCTGAAACAAGTGTTCTCTTTACTTCACTGCCACTTCAGCGAAGATGGCAAATAGATGAAATTTATCACTTACAAATATCAGACGGGTGGAAATACAATTTAAAGTGATCCTTACCTACTACAATAGTAAACAATGTTAAGGATCACAACTTCACCTAAAAACAAGTGTGTGCTCCTATAGATATCTAAGATGATTGACCACAAGCGTCACTCTCCTTTCATTTGAGGGACTCTTAAAGTTATAGTAGTGTCATTGACTGGGAAGGATCAGATGCTCACTCCACAAAAGTGTTCTTTTCTTGAATAAAAACTGAAACTAAAATACAACAGTTCAATAAAGGAAGTAATATGTGATCCAAAGAATTGTTCTAGTAACCCCGGAATACAGTCAGTAAACGCAGGGGCATTACAAATGATTAATTGGATTTTAACCATTCTACTTTCCCTTGATTATAACAGTATATTTGGTATTATAACTGGAAAGAAGGCTAATAGGATTACTAAAATTAAACATAATAAAAACATAAGAACAAAGGAAAAAGAAAACAATAAAGGCAATAAAATATAGTGCCAGAAATTGAACACAGATCTTTAAAGATGCATATATTTTCAATATATTTCTCAAAAAGTGCTTAAACTAATTTGGGGAGACAGTGGGGTGGGGAGCAGTGAACAGGTACTGTGCAATCTTGCCATTTGCTGTGAGACCTTAAGACAATTTGACTAATCTTTGTACCTTCAGTTTCTGTAGCCACAGAAGAGGGATATTATCAACTAAGATATCAGCTTGCTGGGAGAATTAGGCATAAATTTGTATATTGCCAACCTGGTAATATGTATCTGTCCGACATACACAGAATTGAAAATGCTTAACTATTCAGTCAGTAATAGCTGATATTATGGTCATATTCATTATGAGTTATTGTGTGTAAAGAGACTTTGCCAATTAACAATATTTCTTCTCCTCATTCTCCATAATGCTGTCTAAACCTACAAAAGGCATTTCTTTGTACAGCATCTAAAACTTTGCCAACATTTAAAGAAAAGTTTTCACCTGTGTTTCCAATTAGGCAACACTCAGTCTTGGTTTGTAGCCATACAGATGCTACACTAATGCATTCCTGCCTGATTCTGCTGCTCTACAATTTTCTATCCTGACTCTCTGCTGTATACAAACATTTTGTGGGGTATGAAGCTTATGTAATTATAGTGTCTCTGTTTAAATGGAAGATACAAAATTTCGAACACCAATTGAGTTAAAGAGACTGCTTATTTATAATGTAAAAATAAATCACACCAAATTTGAAAAACCTGACATGTAACTCCAAAATCATCCTAGATAAAATGTTTTTATTAAGTCATTATTTGAGACAACTTTATCCTACAATTCTGGCTACATATTTTGACTGTATTTTTATGCTGTATGAATTTATTATCCTTTTATCGATACAATAACACGAGGACTTAAGTTATTTTTCTCTGGCATGATGAGTTTTTTAAAAATGGATCGTATAATTGTGCTTTTTACCTTTGTAACTCACACTGATAAAGCCGTGTAAATTTAGAATTTTGAAAAATTTGGGAAACCTCTCTTTGTGAATTGTAAAATTTCAGTGCATTTTAATTGTTCCTACTTCCCAAGTGACCCTCAATAATTTTTCAATTAATGGTACGCCTTAACCAATGCGTTGTTACTATTTTATTCTGGTGGCACATGTCCTATGTTATCTCTGTTGATGTCAGTATTTTCAATCCAATCAGCAAGAAATTTAATTTTATTTTAATATAGTTCATATAACCCACTCTTCCCCATTAATTGGCTTATCAGTCCAACAGTAGAGCCTGTTCATTACTTGTAATAAAAATGTACCTCTTCTTAATTAATTACTAATATGTGTTCTGAATTTTTATTCTTTTGTGTGTTACAGGAGAATGCAGCCTGGGCCTTTTTATGGAAATACACCCCAAGCCCTTCATTGTTTTTATTCATTTATTTTTGGTACCAGGGATGGAACTATGTACCTTGTGCTAAGTAGAGGAACATTTGAGCTAAATTCCTGGCCCTAGCTCTATTATTCTTTATTTGCATTTCTGACATATACACAGTTGTCTAATATGTTTGAAAGTATGCATACATATAAGAAGATTCACAATTGAAATCAATATTTATCTTAATATTGTGTTATCTCAGTATTACTTTTATATCTTCTTTGAAAACTGGACGAGCAAAGAAACATTTTGTAGGGTTCCTTTGCAATCCTTAATATGTATTATAGCTGGGCGTGGTGCCGCAGGAGGATCCCTGCGAGTTTGAGACCAGCCTGGGCTTCAGAGTGAGTTCCAGGTCAGTCTCAACTACATAGTGAGACCCCGTCTCGAAACAAAAAAACCAACAAACAATAAAACAATCCTCCACGTGTATTATTGAATATTTTCATGGTAAATTTGCCTCTTGCACTTTTTTTTTGTACCAGGGTTCGAACTCAGGACCTTGTGAGGCAGGCAGCAGCACCAATGAGCTAAATTCCTCACTATCACTTGCACTTCTATCACTAAGAATCGAAAGGTGCCCATCTATCGTTTTTGTTTTGTTTTGTTTTGTTTTGTTTTTCTTTCTCTCACTGAGTTTACTGGCACATTGTAGGTATACAGTACAGTTACATTCATCATTGGGATCTTGTACCTCTACATGACAGGTCTTGGTTCTCATTTTTTTCTCCTTCTCCCTGCCCTCCCTTCACCCCCCTTCCCTATTTTCACATACATTATTTCCATTTTTTCATTTTCTCATATGTTTTTCTTTTCCCTTATTTCCTTTCCCCTACCCTTCCCACTTCCCCTACACCTTTAGCCCTTTTCTTCCTATTTCACATTGTCTATTATACCATTAGGATCTTATTTACAATTATAGTTTTTCACACAATATGTATCCTTTCCTATGAATGACTCTAATTTCTCATTCTTTATGGCTGAGTAGCATTCCATTTTATAGAAAAAAAAAACCACTTCTTTATCTAGTCTTTTTTATTGTTGTTGTTGTTGTTACTGGGAATCGAACTTGAGTCCTTGTGCTTTTGAGGAAGGCAGAAGTACCACTGAACTAAATCCCTGGCCTCCACGTATCTTTCATACTATAATAAAATGCCTTTCTCTTCTGTGAACCTCTTATACTTTTGCAGATTTTTTCCTTTATAGCACAACTTCACTCAATAAGTCTTATCAACCTACATAACCAATGTTATGTGTTACATTAAACAAAACTTAACAAAGATCTCCTACTTAGAAAACTAACTCTTGCCTTTCTTTTATGTCAACATGTTCAACTTTCCTGTTTTGTTGATATGATGGACTGAATGTTTATGTAACTCAAAATTAATGTCTTAAAATCATAACATCCAATGTAATGACCTTAGTCTGTGGGGCCTTTGGGAGGTGGTCAAGGCAAGAAGGTAGCACTCAGATGAGAGAAATTAGTGGCCTTAAAAAGGCTCCAGAAAGCTTGCCTTTCTCTTAACATATAAAAATGTGGAAAAAGAATTCAGCACTCTGCAACCTAGATGAGGATTCTTACCAGAAATAAACTTCAGATTCCCATCATCCAGAAATATCTGTTGTTTTAATAGTAAACATGGTAAATTAATGGTAATTTGTTTTGACAGCTCAAACTAAGACAATTATTCTCTTCTTAACCCTTTTATCCTTATGCTTTCGTTACTCTGATTCCTTACAAATTGCCCTTCTGATCGTTCTTTTTCATTCCCTTTGTTTTCATTTCTTTTATTTAGATACTGATATATCTCAAAGCTTTTTATCTCTCTTCAAACCTGAAAGCTCTCTCCTTATTTCATACACACTCATTATTCTATGTACTCCTCATATTTTAGCGATATCCTCCAATTGTATTTCTAATCCAAATTATAAACTCTAGATTTTCCCCAAGTATTTAAAACTCACAATATTTCCAAATTAACTAGTCTCTTCTAAACAGACTCTTAGTAAATCATTTTTTATCTCCACGAACTACATTATTATTTTTTAAAAAATTTTTTTTCTGATATGGAAGGTGCTTTTGTTTTATCTTTTTGTTCATTTGTCTTTATTATTGGTAAGTCCATGCAGAGATATACATTCAAAGGTATGAAGATCATTTATCGTGTGCCTAGTTGCCAAGAGGTTAGTGTTTGCAAATTTATACTGGGACAGATTTATTTGTTTTTGATTGTGTGGTTTGGCTTTCACATTAATACTTTAGTCGAAATAAGTATCAAGGGACACTATTTTCAAGCAAAATGATAATTGCTAGAACACATAAGCTAACAGCTACATCCAGTGTCGACCTGGTAGTAACGGGCCTCCACCAATTACATGAGACCCATCGTGGTTACAACCATTTTAGTCATTGCATAAAACTAAGAAAAGCCAAAGGCTTACAGAGATCAATCCCCTTTTGATAACATACATAGGTCAATTCTCTAACTTCATTAACTACCAAATTCCTTATTGATTGTCACAGGACCTGGACTCAGAGGTCACAAACAGAAAGCTGTTTCCATTACCCGATATGAAGACAATATTTCACTGCCACACTACTATTAACTGAAGATCAGGTAATATGGGAAATTTTGGCAAGACAGTTAGATTAGTCCTTAACATGAGCAGATGACAGGAATATAAAACCTTGCTGATAATTATTCTCTCAAGAAAAAATAAAATTTTGTCTTTGAAAGTTTAAGAAAATTTCCCAATATCTGTCATGTTTAGAAGAAGGAATATTTCCTTAGTCATACACACTGAAGCAAAGGACAAGATGAATTTGCTATTCTGGTAATTCAGGACGAAAAATGTCGATTGTGTGTGTGTGTGTGTGTGTGTGTGTGTGTGTGTGTAAGCAGGGCTTGGAAGTGGATTGGAAGAAAGGGAAATATGACAGATAAAAAGAGAAATAAAAGAAATTGTAATGAAATAAAAGAAGGATTCAAAATGGCTTTCTAGAACTACCATATTAATTAATATTTAAACTATTTCTCACTTTTCCTAATCTCTTTCCAAACAATCCTCTTACACATAATGTAACATTGCTTTGTGACTTCCACTATGTCATAATATTATAATGATTGTTTAAAAATAACCTATTAAATATCATTGCTTCATTTTTTAAATCAGTACAGTCAGTCTGTAACACTCTCCAAAGCTGAAGCTTTATAAAATGTGAATATAACTATATTATTCCTTTTAAAAATTACTCAATCCATTACAACTATCTTAAAACCAAAATCAAAATGCAAAATTCTAAAAATTTCATGTCTTGCATTTCATGGAAATGCATATGAGACGGGTGAGGATAGATGCTATATACATTTATGACTACAATAAAACAATTGTTTTACTTTGGAAAATACATACACAATACAATGAAATTGTTAGGAACTATAAAGATTTACATGGGCATTATCATTACACCTCACAGGTAAGAATGTACGTGAAAAAATAGGTTCATAAGTTTTCACCAACACAGGAATTTTCTCTGTACAATGAAAGGAAGAATATGAGCAAAACAAACTAGAAATATAGCTTGTAAAAAATTAATAAGGGGAAGAAAAACGCTGTAATTTAACAAAAGGAAAGCAGACAATTCATTTTAAATGCCTAGTATACCACCTTGGTTTCAAAACACATTAAGAACAGTAAAATCAAATTGTAGTCTTATTTCAACAATAAATAGTAACAGTATCTTAGGTAAATCTAGGAATAATATTTAAGAGATAATTTCAAGCAGTCTTTAAATGTTGAGAGTGCACGAGAAAATCTATATAACCTGAAAATTACAAACTCTCTAAATGTAATTAACCATATCTCATGTTACAGCAGAAAATAAAACACATCCTAATATTTTCATAATAATTTTAGTAGAAAATAATTCATCAAATTTTATAACTAGATACATAGCAAACATCTAAAGCAACCATCATGCTTAATGGACCTGACATATGAAGACAGTTATTATTTTTTTCATATAGTATTTGTATTCTTGACTATTGCTACAAGACAAGAGTATGAATAAAAGGAACCATAAAAATTAGAAGGCAAGAACCCTGTGAGCTTGGAACACATTGTAATATTACATAGAAAATGAGAGAGCATTGAGCATTAATAAGACATTAGAATAAGACAACTTGGTGAACTATTAGTTAACTGATTCAAACAAATTATTACTGTTCTTCCCTGCTATGCAAACAAAATATAAAATACAAAAACAAAAAGGGTACCACTCATAAAAATAATAAAGTCCACAAAGGCTTTATTATTTAGCTTAAACAATGTACATTATCATATAGGTTCAGAAATAGGTAAAAGACAGAACAAGACAGCTTACAAGAGAAGAAGTACAAAGTGTAGAAACAATTCATGGTACTATTTTGCAACATCTTATACATATAAAAATATTTTAATTATGAATTTTAAAAGAAACTTAAAGAGCCATGTATTAGAGGTAGTTTATTACATAAATGAAGCTGCCACAGTTTGTAATAGCTAAAACTTGGAAACAGCCCATTTACCCATCCGTTGGAAACTGGATAAAGATGTGGTTTTTCTATAAAATGGAATGCTACTCGGCCATAAAGAATGAGAAATTAGATTCATTCATAGGAAAATGGATACATATTGAAGATATACTAAGTGAAATAAATAAGGCACACGTGTAAATACCGAATAATTTCTCTGGTGTGAATAAACTGCAATAATACATAAGATCCTAATAAGATTACTAACATTTTGAAATGGGAAGAAAGGGGCTAAAAGTGTAGGGAGGGTGGGATGGGTAGGGGAAGGGTAATAGGGAAAAGAAAAAAATGTGAGATAAAGAAAAGATGGAAATAAAGTGCTCGTAGATGGGGAGGGGAGTAGGGCGTGAAGGGAGGGCAGGGGTAAGGGGAAAAAATGAGAATCAAGACTTGTCATGTAGAGGTACAAGATCCCAACAATGAATGTAACTGTACTGTATCCCTAAAATGTACCAATAGACTCAATTAAAGCTGAAAAAAACAAAAAAATAAAAATTGAGTTATGAAACATTGAAAGATTAAAAAAAAATAAATGAAACCACAACTCAATTGACAAAGATCACGTTTAGTAGATATTCTGGGAAAAATTGATCCCTTGGCAAAAGACAAAAGTGGTTTCTGATTTAAAATTATAATATTTTTTTTTTTTTTTTCAATTGTAGATGCCAAATGGAATACAGAGAAAGAACGTGAAAGCCAATGATATAATACTACAAAGCAAAAACTACAGGCCTTCCACAAACATATAATGCAGAAAATAATAGAATTGATAAATCATTTGGAAGGTTAAATTTAATAGAAATCATATTAAGAGACTTTTTACATAGATCCTTTATGGTGTTCTAAAAATTCAGTTGGTTATATAAAATTTATGTAGAAATGTGAAGAAAACTAAACATGTTTTTGAAATGAAGTTAATATTAACTCAAATGGAAACTAATTCTTACAACACTGTAATAGTTATATCAAACAATGTATAACTATTAATTAACAATTATGCAAGGTTTGAGTGCAGATATAAAGTTGTCACCTAATAAAAATGGAGAGAAAGTAGATAAAGAATGAAAACTGAAGTTTTCATCAATAATGACTTGAAATCAATCAGTAATGTAAAGAAATAATGAACCAAAGTTTTTTTTTCTTTTCACAATATAAAGCTAGCTATATGAAGAAGGAATTAGGGGAAACAGAAGTGCTTGACTCTGGAAAGTAAAATAGAGGGGAAAGAAGGAGAAAACAAAGCCAATCATTTATAATGATATTAAATACTCTTCAGCACCATTTAAGACTAGAAGCTAAAAATAACCAAGTGCAATTTATTACATACTATATCTATTAAGTTTCAGGTAATAATTTAAGCACTCTACATGGGCTAACTAATTTAAACATTGGCAAGGAGCAATGAGTTTGGCAAAGTTTTATATCTCCATTTTACAGTTTGAGAAAATTAAAGCACATCACAGTCATACGCGTTGGTTAGTGGTGAGATCAGTATTACAATATAAAACATCCTGAGACTTTCCTAAGAACTATGCCATGCTCAGTTAGGTAAGAAATAATTTTCATCGATGAGATATATTTTTATAATGGGATCAAGATCAGGAGAAAATGGTATAATAACTAAAGTGGGCACTAAGCAAATATTTGAATTTTTTGTCCTAGCATAGATTTAAAAGTTTTGGGATGAGAAAGTGGCAAGAGATAGAGAGAAACTTGAGACTGAGTTTGATTGAACCACACCAGAGCTCAAAGTACACATTAGTGGGAGGAGGTAAGAAGGCAGAAAGCTAAGTAGACATGACTCTGTGTTGTGCGAAGCTCAAATTAAATATAGAGGCCATATATGGGTATCCCAGTTGACAGCTACAGCTTGCTTTCCAACTGACAGATGGCATTAGCTAGCTATCAGCTATGGGAGTGAATCATTTTAGACATCTAGCCTTCATCTGTCTCCAGTCACAGCCACTGCTTTTGTTTCTTTCTTTTCTTTTATTAGCTTCAAAATGCTAAATGTATTATCCAACCACCTTGGGTCACCTCAAGTTTGGAAATGCATTAGAAATGGGAGGAGGGAGAAGATGTTCATCGAAAAACAAGCACGCAAGATTTCATAGTCTAATCTAGCTTTATATTTCACTTATAAACTGATGCTATTTATCTCCTTTTAGCACTCAAAAACCTAGGTCTTTCCTGGAAGCAGTACAGGCATCTCCTTACATGATAAAGTTAGCCTACAGATGTGCTGAGCCAGGTGCTCAGAATCACTGAGTCAGCAAAGTGAAGCAGTCAGGACAAAAGCAGTCAGCAGTCACTGGAGAAAAGGCAAGGCTCATCCACCAACAGCCAGGGATACAGAGCAACACAGAATCCAATATTAGAATTCGCAGTTACATCATCTTATATGACATTCCCAGCTCTTTTGTTCCAATAAGAATGACATGATTTGTAAGTTACAAAACATCCATGTAAACTATGTGACTTTGTAAAGCATATTCACAAAGCTGTACAAAAATCACCACAACCTAATCTTATAACACTTATCTCTTCGAAATCAACTTTATACAAATTAGCAGTTATTCTCTTTTGTTTCTCAACTCTGAGCTTTGGGAAACTATTAATCTATTTCTTGCCTCTTGATTTAGCTATGTAGAAATTCCATATGAAAGGAAAATATGAGGCTTTTGTGGCTGAATTCTTCCATTGAGCATAATATTGTTTATCCATGTTACAGCATGTGTAAATATTTCTCTCTGTGAATAATATTTAATTGTGTGGATATACCGTATTTTACCAATTCATAAGCAAATGGACTTTTGCATTGAATTAACCATTTGTCAATTGTGATTATGTTCCTATGAACAATTATGTATAGGTTTTGATTAAGCACCTATTTCTCTATTCTTTATGACACATTCCTTGGAGTGGAACGGCATTTGTTCAACTTTTGGAGAAACTTTTCAAAAGAAGCTAAACTGTTTTCTACTGCAACAGTATATAAGTGTTGTAATTTTTCATCATCATAAGCTCTTGTCAATGATTGCTTCAAAATAGCCATTGAACGGTGTATCAAGTGATACTTCATGTTTTCCAAATGTTTTCTCTACCCAGTAACAGTGTTGACCTTCATTTCTTATACTTATTGTCCATTTGTATATCTTTAGATATACACCTATTAATATACCATTTTAGATGAGATTTATGGAGTTCTAATATTTTGACATGGTCTGCATACGAATTTCCAACTATACCGATGATTTTCAAAGTTTTCTCCATTCTATAGATTGTATTTTAAACTCAGTGACGAGAATTCTGTGAAATAAATAGGACACAAATGTGTTAATACTGAATAGCTTCTCTGGTGTGAGAAACTGAAAGTGTAAATGAGGACCAGAATGTATAATATGTAATGTGATAAAGGAAGAAATGGTCCAAAGGGGAAGGGGAAGTGTTTGGGGGGGGTAAGGGAAAGAAAAAATATAAGGAGAAGAAAATGGGAAAGAAGTTTTTTGTAAATAGGGAGGGATGAAGGAGCGGAAGGGAGGGAAGGGGAATGGGGAAAAACAAGAACCAAGGTTGATCGTACACAGGTACAAATTCCCAATGATGAATGTGATCATTACGTATACCTAATAAACTTAATGAAAAATATTCCTGAAGACTGACTGATTCTTCTGTTGTTTTTAATTTTAGTATCATTTCCTCAACCAAAGTCATGAAGATTTATGTTCTCCCACGAGTGTTGCATACCATTATTTAGCTTGTATATTTCATTCTATAATCATGGTAAAGATAATTTTACATATAATGTGATCCTGTAATAAGAATTCATTAAACAGCATTTGAATATCTAGTAGTTGTTGCAGCATTAAACTAAAGGAAATTTAATTGCCATTTGGATTATCTCACTCCCAAATCAAGATCTATTGACCAAAATGTGAGGGCTTATTTCTGGACTCTTTAATTCAATTATGGTAATATACATGTCTATACTTATGCCAGTGTCACTATATTTTGAGGACTATAACTTGATATCGAGTTTTTAATTTGGAAAATGTAAATCCTCCAAATTTGATCTTTTTAAACATTTGATTATGCCAGATTCCCTAAATTTCCATTATTAACTTAAAGCTGTTAGTGAATTTCTACCTCAACAAAAAGTTTAGAATTTCATAGGGATTATACTGAACCTATAAACATCTTTATGCAGTAGTTTCAGTCTAATGGTATTATATCTTCCTGTTCTTGAACACAGGATGATGTCCCATTTATTTTTGTCTAATTTGTTCTGTTTCAGCAATGAATTGTCCTCATTAATGTACAAATCTTACACTTCTGTGGTTAAATTTATTCCTAAATACTGTTTTATGTTTGAGGATAATCTAAAGAGACTTCTATTATAACTTATCTTTGAATTTGTTTATGTGTGTTTATAAACAGTTATTCTGGGTATTCTTATGATTTGCCGTATTGGTAAAATTACTTTTAATAGATTTTTAATGGATTCTTGAAGATTTTCTACATACAGTAGCATGTCACTGACAGTTTTCTTTTTAATTCTTAGTATCTTTTGTTGTTGTTGTTCTTAGCCAAAGCGCCTTAGCCAAGACATCTAGGACAATTTTAAATGGCAGTGGAATGAGTGATGTCTGCTCTTGTCACTTCTACTTGTTAAGAACAATGGGAAAGTGGCCAGTCTTCCACTAAATTATGATTTTAGTTGTGGATGTTAGATATCTTTCATCACATTGGAGTAATTTCCCTGTTTTTCTGGTTTGCTGAATATTTTTAATGCAACATGGAGTTGGATTTCATCACCGCTTTTCTATGTCTATTGAGATAAATATGATTCTATGGTTTCTTTGTGCTTCTATTTTTTTATTTTATTTTTACTTCCATGGTAATTTACATCTATTTTCTTCTGGATTTTAACCATATCTGTATTCCTGGGATTTGGAATTCATATTTATTCTCATTCTCTGTCTCACACATATATTTGTATACACAGACATATGCGAACACATATACATCTGCAAGATTTCCTTTCTATACACTAAATTTTAACATGTCTAAGATTTCTGCATCTTTATTCATAAGATATATGGCTTAAAATTTTCTCTTCCAGTGGTTGGTGTCTTTGTTTGCTTTTGGTCTATGAGGCTAATGTTGACCTCATTGATTGAGTTTGGAAGTAAACCTACCTCTCCTATTTTTAGAAGCATTTCTAAAAGAATGTAGCTGTTATCTAAGCATTTGGTAGAAAGTAGAAGTGCAGCCACCTGAGTCTCGAATTTATTTATATATTATTTCATTATTTAAAACTTTTACTTCTTTATAGGTAAATTCAGATTTTCTTTGTTCTTGAGTCCACTCTAGTAATTTGTGCTGTGATTTGCATTTTTTTCTACTTTGTCTGAGTGTCATAGCTGTTCACATACACTTGCTTATATACGTGTAGTTGGTGCTCCATAACAGACATTTTTTACTTCTGTTGGATGGACAGTGTTGTGCTCTTGTTTGCTACTTGCCATTTCCTCCTGCCTATTTGTCAGTTAACTAACCAAAAATGTGTACATTTTATTGATATTTTCAAAGAACAAACTTTGTTTTTGCTCATTTTTCTGGAATGTTTTCCTATCCTACTCTTCACTTATGTCCACTCTAATCATTGCTTTGGATTTTGTCCAATATTGCATAATCTCTTAAATACAAAGGTTATTGATTTGACAAGTTATTTCATAATTACAGATATTTATAAATATTGGAAACTAGACATAAGGATGAAGGCCCCGTTACCCTTCCCTGTGGATATGAAGGAGGAAACAGCAACACTGACCCTCCTTTTGCAAGGTGCCTGTATGCCAGCATGTAGCAAGTTCCAGAGATGAAGTCAACAGATGAGATCTAGTTTGGAGAAATACTTTCCTTGGTACACTTTGCAAATAATGAGAAATAGTTGAATTTTTCATTAATTTTAATTGTTTGCTCATATGCCTCAATTGAATAAAAGTGTGGTGAGCCGTATGGTCAGGGCTTTTTGTACCAGAGTTAAGAGCCCCCTGGCTTAACTTTCAAAACTATCTGTGCCCTGTCTTTAATCTGCATTCACCCCCTCAGGTTAGGCACCCTAGCAGACATTCCTGCATACAGATATAAAACATATTTAAGCATGCCTTAAACTCAATCCCTTAAATTCTCTTATGTGGTGCTTTCATTTCTGTTATGTTTTTTTTTTCTAATTCCCCTACAGATTATTCAACTCACTGGCTATTCGGGCTTGTGCTTAATTTTTATATATTTCTGAATTTTCCTTTTTTTATTGATTTCTACTTCCATGTCACTATCGTCAGTGCTCTTAAATTCATTTAGGTTTGCATTATGTTCTAGTATAGAGTGTAACTTGGCAAATATTCCATATATTTTTAGAAGAACATGTACTGCTGATTTGGGCATAAAGTTTTATAAATATCTGCTAGCTAAATTAGTGTCTATCACTTTTATCCTTGTTGACATTCAAACTAGTTATTCTAGCAATTATGAGTACTGGAATATCGTAGCCTTTAACTATTATTGCTGAATTATCACACTTCTCACTTCACTCTGCCCCTTTGTTTCATTTAGTTCAGCACTCTATTAGGTGCATAATTGGTTGTAAATTATTTAACACTGATTATAAAGTAATATATAATAGTGAAAACTTTAAAATTCTAACATGTCTTTTCTTCTGGAGACACGATTTTGTTTTTGAAATCTATCTTTTCTGGAGTTAATATTACCATACCAGCCCTCCTATCGTTTGTGTATTTTCCTTTTTATTTTTAATTTACTTGTAGGTTCAATCTACAATATGTCTCTCACAAACAGCACATATTTGAATTTCATTTTTAAATCTAGTTGGACAATCAGCATTTGGATGTTTCAGTGAATTCATCTTTAATATTGTTAGCAGTGAGTCGATTTTTATGCCATTTTTTCCAAATCAATTTCTACTGCCTGTTTTCATTGAGTCATATTTTAATAATTCTGTGTATCATAATTTTGTTAAAGTGCACATTTAAGGGGAAGACCCTATAGAAATTCTGGCTATTAATCCTTGTAAGTCTTCTGTTTGCTGACATTTATTCTGTTGATATTGCTAGATGAGTTTGGTAATGTTTCACTCTCCAATAGTGTCCAATGTTGGTATGGTCCTCGGAGTGAAATATTTGGTGTCCACACACCTTTCTTGATCTTCAGTGATGAATCTGATTTTCATAGATCTTTGATTCTCTCTTTTCTTCTTCTTGTCCTTACACTTCTGCTGTTTCACTAAGATATTAGGCCCCACAATCTGCAAGTGAATTAGTCTATTATTTTCAATAATCTTATCACATGCATGAATTTCACCACATTGATTGCTGGCCTTGTCAAGATCCAGGTGTCGCTGCTCTTTGAAGCTTGTTCTAATCTTCCGTTTTGCAGACCTCTGCACTGTAAAGGATAAGCTGTGTGGAAGGAATGCTTTTTAACCAAGATTCCCTCTATAAACTAAATACTGCCGATGGGAAGCTGGAGCAAAGAGGCCTACCTCTTCTGGCTGCTACCAGGCATATGAAGCTTCTGAAGCCTGGAGTTGTGAACATGGGTTCTCATACTTTTCAGTAGCTGCTCAATCCACCTAGGGTATTTCTTTAATCATAGGCAGGCTGAATGGGAAGTAAACTGCCAATTGTTTACCAAACTTGTGGAGGGAGGCTTCTGAAACACAGGGCTATGTAAGCAAAGTGATCTCTCTATGTTTCTTGACCTGAGACCATACACGTAGCAAGCATTGCTGGCAGGTAACTGGTGCCCACAAAGCTGTGGCTAGCCATGTAACCTAACTTCTCTCCAGCACAAATAGGTGAAAAATATGATCTGCTAATATTCCCTGAGTACTAGGTCCATTCTGAACTGTTCCACTACCCTGGAGTGCTTGAGAAAATTACCACTGCCATCAGGCGATCCATCTTACTGGTCCAACAGTTCTTCATTGCAAAGCCAGGGGTGTGTAACTATAGTCATTAGCTCAGACTCCTGCGATATCTACATGTTTTACCCCATTTGTATGAGTTTTATTTAAGAAATTTCCTCAATTTGTTGTTTTTCCTTTGAGGAATCTCCAGAAACACGGAGTGATTGATTTTTTTAATTGTTCTCAAGTTAATAGATGTCTTTCAAGAGAACAGTTTCCCGGACTCCTTTTACCATCATTCCAGAAGATCTGCTCAGATGCTACAAACAGGCCTCACATTATGAACATTTGTAGTTGCGAACAAAGTGTAGAAGTTGCTCAGGTGTCTGCCGGACACTGTCATAGTTGTGCCACTGTGTGCTTACTGCACGGTGTCATAGTGTATAGCAGTATGGGGCTCAATCAGAAACCAGGATGTCCAAAGGCCAGGGGAAAATCAGTGGTGAAGTGGAGGGGACTGCTAGGAATTGCAAAGCAATCCACTTTGTATATTTGTGTCAAAGGTTTGTAAGACTCACTTTGTTAGACTTAAAAACAAATTCGAACCATGAACGTTCTTCTGGAACAGAACCTGTTCCCAAGTTGTGGCCTTACTGTACGGAGTACACCTACATACTATACATTATCCCAGTCAGAACCACCCAGCTGACTGTAGTCTACCAGCATAACCATTAGGGATAGTAATAGATTGTTGTTTTGAGAGCTACTTTTGGAATTATTTATTATGCACTGATGAGAAAAACAATGTATGACTTTGCTTTTTCCTTTGTCTACTATTGGTATTAGATGAGTAAATTTTGAAAACCATCACTGAGAAAGGGAAGTCCACTGTAATAATTGTTTTGCACAGATGAACATAATATTAGGGTAGCTGTGTTCAAACACTTTTTGTAAAGATATAACATTATTTCACCACCAGGTGTTTTTACAATCTTTTCTAGAATTAAGACATTTTAAATAAAGATGTTTGTGATCTTGTTTAAAATGACAACTACTTATTGCCTTTGGGATCCACCATATGAAGTTCCACAATTGTTCAGAATAGCTATGATTACTTATTCTCTATCAATCTTGCCTCATCCATTACAACAAAAAGGATCGTGACAGTCCTCTCGCCACACATGTACTCCAAAAAGAAAAAGAAACAGTCATTATTCTTGACATTTATTCTAGAAAAAAATCTCTTGTATTTCTTATCCCTTAATCTATGCTATAACTTTCAAGTCCCAGAAAAAGAATTTCATTCACGGAACTTCTCACCAATATAAAGTTGTACATATAATTTTTAACTACTTTGCAATATGAACTCCAGGACTGGGGATTTAGTTCAGTTGTTCTGCCGCCTGCCTCACAAGCACAAGGGGCTGAGTTCAATCCCTGGTACCAAAAGAGAAATACATGCATACATAAGAACTCCATCTTGGCAGAAAACAGGTAATATTTTTAATTTCAACAGCACCATTTTTTGACTCTTTCAAGTTCTTCAAATTCTCCATTTGTCAGGAAGTATATTCTTTCATAATTGGAAACTAAGATATTCATTGAAAACTGTAAAAGTTCTATACATATATTTGCTACAAGGTACTTTCTGATATGTACAGTATTTTTTTTTTACATTCCTCGCTCTACTGAAGTAATTTTAGACCTGGTAGTGGTGAGTTCATTAGCAAGTGATAAATATATCTATATTTTTTAGAGTGGAAATTTCTACCTTTTCTTTAACTATATAGCATTACTAATCAGAAAAACCAGGCTTTTGAATATCTGTGGCGGTTTAGTTATGTCTGTACATAGGTAAATGGAAATTATTTACTAAAAATCTAAAAAATATATAATAATCAAGAGACGTGGTACAAGGGACACCAACCAATCATCACTATGAATTACCTAGAAATATTCTCTTTAAACACATGTATGAGGAACCTATTCAAACTGTAAAATAAAAGCATTATTCAACAACTCTTAAGTGCTAGGGAGGGAAAATATTATGGAATGATGACATTCTTGTTTTCCTCATAATGACCTTTTCTCCCTTTTTAAATTAAAATTGTTAAAGTTACACCAAAAGAGTAATGCGTTACGTGAAATATATGCTAGAAAGCTGTATAAAATGTTCTTCCTCTGAGATGAAACATTTTTTATGGCAACTTTGATTAGTGGAAAACTATTACTGGATTAGGTAAGAATCACCAATTCCACTTGTATGTTCAATTTCTATCAAATTGTGTTTTCAAGCTCCCATTTCAGGCATGAAAACCCTTCAGAAATGTTACCACATCTGTGGTAGGTATAGGCATACATAACAAAACATAACAGAAGTCACATGAATGTGGGATATTTTCTTGACACTATTTTATTTAAATTGAATTATAAATTTAATTATTAGTTCCATTAATTCTAGAATATCCCGCATTCTTTCAAAGTCAAAATAAATTTGAAGGAAAATACTTATACTTAAATCGAAAGAGTTTGAAAATGATTACAGTGTTCATTACAAATTTGTCTTACTTTAAAAATTCACAGACAATCCTAAAAGCTCCAAGAAAGAACATACATACTCCCTTCCCAGCCTCTGAGATTTGTCACAAGACTATATATGAAAATTTAAACGCAGCAAGCCTTGCATAGTGCTATATTTTCTATACCCACTCTGAGACTCACCTTGTCATTTAATTGACATGTTAAGCTTTAAGAAGACTCTAAGGGGTGTTTAGATAAAGTGGTACCCTCAAAAATGCATGAGGGTCTTATTGAGAGAGTTAAAATGTTATGGTATTGTTTTTTTTGTTGTTTTTTTTGTAAATGCAAAAGTTTGACCCAACTACCCTTCCATACATGTATTATCCTCACCAGGTGATAACTTCCACCATGCTACGATGGACGATGGGACAAGAAAGCCCTTGCTAGCTGCCAGGGCAATAATCTTAGATTGCCTAACCTACAGGAATGTCAGAGATAAATCTCTATTCTTTGTGAGTTACCCAAAAAATCTCAGACATTCCGTTATAGCAACAGAAAAGGATAAAGCATATAAATCTGCAACTATGTTTATGAATACATAACATATTTTTTTTTCCTTGTCAGGGAACTTCAAAGGGGGGTTGGGCAAGGACATTTGGTAATTCAATTTATATCTGAAAAACTAAAAACTTGCTATGCCAAATGTTAACCAAGTCTTTTTTGCCTAATTGGTATGCAAACACCCTAGGAAACAGGTACCATTGCTAGCTTATATTTTTAGTGCCTTCAAAATACACAAAAATATTTTAACATGTCATTCATTTAAATCAGTGGTTCATATGTCAAAATATCAATGAACTTTAAGGATAAACTGAAAAACCCGTTTTTCAAAAGACAAAACAAACTTCATTTGGAATTTCATTTTTCTTAGAACCCATCTTGTGTTAGGGCCTTCAAGTATCAAAGACAATATGTTGACATAAATTTCACGAGTGATTCCTTGGGAAGGAAAGTACAAATAAGCCTGATATTTGCAGATGTCAACTCTTTTGTTTTAGAAGTTGTAAAAAATATTTTATTTTGCAATACTGATGAACTCAGGTATTTACCTACTTGGATTGGAAAAGCAAAAATCAAGCAGTCGATCATTATGTCATATCAATGATTGTCAGCTAATATACAGTAAGTATAATATATAGTTAAATGCTTGTTTTTCCTTTGTGGGTCAAAATGACTCCAGAACTTTTTTCACTGACAAAGTTCCTAAAATATGGAATAATTTTCACATCATTAAAAGAAATGCATAGTATTTTAAGGGAAATAAATCTACTGAAAATGCATGCTTCAAACACTATAGATTAGTTAATAGCCTTTGAGTTACCCTTTAAATTTCATTTGTATTATAGTATTTACAATGAAAATTTCTATCATTGTTATTATTTTTGAGTATGCAGTACATCAAGATGTATACTCTAAGTCTCTCAGCCAGGAAAGTGTTTTTGAGAAAGCTTAATTTTTTCTCATGTTAGTCCGGTTAAACCTATTTCTACACTCCCTAATTGAAGCAACAAAACTTTGAAAAATATATAAAATTACAATTTTCAGAGCTTTAGAATCAGGCAGCAAAGTGCAGTGTTTTCTCAGAATAACTTAATTGGCAAAATGAGCCTTTAGGGTACCCCATTTTAGTTTCTGGTGAGTTTCTAGCCTGTAGGCTAAGTTTAGGAACTATAAGAGAAATTTGGCAATCTTACCAAGCTGAGAAAATAGAACTGTGATTCGGGAGGGACCAGTCTGGCTGGAATTGGCAGGGCAGATTACTAAAAAGAAGAAAGGCTGCAAGAGATAAAAGTCTGGAAATTAGCAGAGCTCTGTTTCGTATCTTCACCTGCATATTGATCAATAGAAAAACAATGAAATCATGGGAAATAAGAAACCAAAAGCATCAGAGAAAATAATAGCCCATCCTCATAAAGAATGAGAAATAGTTCATGCTCCTGCCAGGCAGAGTAAAAAAATCTTATGAATGGAGGGTATCAAGCACAGTGCTCAGTAGGGTTCTGCATCACTTATGAGGCAAAGTCAGCCAATGACAAAAGGCTGCCATGGTCTCACAAAACAATGATCTAAATACAAAACTTGATAAAATCTCTTTGGGAAAAAATCTGAAGAATAATTACAGGAATGTTTGTAAGTTTGGGAGACCTCTTATTCCATTTTGGGTTGCTCTTATGTAATACCACAGACTGAGGCAGAGAGATTTATTTGTCATATTTCTCATATTTCTCCAGGCTGGGCATCCCCAGTTCAAAGGGCTTCATATAGCGAGGCCATTTTTGCTAAGTCAGAACATGGCAAAGGTATCCTGTGAAAAGAAAGTATATAAGAGAAAGAGTACAAGGGTGGAACTCACATTTAAAACAAACTCAGTCCTCTGAGTCATTACTTATTCATAACAAAGACATTAATTTGTTTATGAGAGAACACTCTTATAACCTAAAAACCTCTTAAAGATTCTGACTCACCACACTTTTACAATGGCAATTAAACTTCAACAAAAGTTTTGTCAGGGAGAGCCAAATCACAGAAGGCTACAGCAACAATCATACCGCATATTTGCAGTATTAAAAAATTTATTTCTTACTATTGTTGAGTTTGGGAAGTTTGTGATAAAAGTGTCAGCCTGCACAGTTTATGATGAGGGCTCTCTTATGTTACTTTTTCGTGGTAGAGAGAGACACAGGAAGTAAGCTCTTAAATACTTTATCTTTAAAGGACAGTAATCTCATCACAAAGTCTCTACACTCATTACTTATTTATCAAATGACAAATTCCACATGCTGTCACACTGAGATTAAGTTTGAATATATTGATTTTGTGGGTGACATTATATATACAGCAACAGGAACACAAAAAATATCTAGTACCCAACATGGTAAAATGCCCTATGTCTAGGGATAAAAATTAAAAATCAGGTATTAAAAGAAGCCAAGAAATATACACATCATGAGAAAAACTGGTAAAATTGAACCAGAAATAATGTAAACAGCAAAATCAGTAGCCAACATGCTCAAGAAAGTAGAGTATATTTAAGAAAGCAGAGACATAAAAAACATAAACCGTTAAAACAATCTTCTTGATGAAAGTACAATGAAAGAGGTTAAATATGAATGCATTTAGAAGCAGAATAGGCAGTAAAAAAATGAATTTGAAGTCTAAACAACAGAAAGTATTTGAATGAAGGAGATGTTAACATAACTCTCATGCTTTACCTGAGGGAGGGAGGGAGGGAGGGAGAGAGTGAGAGGGCCTGCCCCAGAGCTCTTAAAAGGAGGATGGGAAGATGGGGAGAGGGAGGGGGGAGAGGGAAGGACAGAGAAGTGACAAAAATGAACAGAAAGTTTGAAACACTAATTTTCAAAATGACACATGCTATAAATCCAAAATTTTCACCAAAGAAAGGCCAAAAAAATGAAGCCAATAAAAGCAAAGAATATCTTCATCAAAATGCTCTGCTAACAACAAAGAATTTAGGAACACTATTGTTTTTAATCCCCAAACAGAAAAAGCTATGGTGTAAGAATTGCTGAATTTTAAAGATAAATTTGACAATTTAATGGACATTTGAATTCTGAAAGATGAAAAAGTTAGCAGAGGTTAAAAAAAATCATCTGAAACATTAACAAAAGACGAAATAAAAAAATAAATTTAAATGAGCCCGAAAATAAGATATACAATAAGCAACAAAGAATGACAGCGTATTTTTAGTGCTGATGGAGAAATTGCTATCAATAAGTAGAGTTCTATGAAGAATGGAGGTAAAAAAAAAATAGCTGCTATTCTATCTAGTGCAAAGTTTTCCAAAAATTAAAGTGAAATAAAAGCATTACAGATGTAGAATAACTTCAAGAATCGGCAACCAGTAAGACCTTTATTATACAAGAAAAAAATCTTCAAAAAAGTAAGACTAAATAATATGAAACAGAAATATTTGTGTTTGCAAGAGAGTGCAGAATACTGATAATCACCACTATGGGTCTATCTGTAAATATTATTCTTAAATATATTTTGAAACAGTTTATTCTTTCTTTGGTTTTTTTTTTTTTTTTTTTTTTTTAGCTTTGTCCAATGGCCTCCCGTGACTTTTTTTTTTTTTTTTTTCAGCCCAGGCTGGTCTCAAACTCAAAGTGATCCTCCGGCCTCAGCCTCCTTAGTGCTAGGATTACAGGCTTGGGCCTTCATGCCTAACTACAGTTTACTCTTTAAAGGAAAATGTGAGTCATTGTGTTTGAATTATAATAAAAAATGTGATGAGGCAGAAAACCCAGGAGGAAAGAAATGGAAGGCAAGCATACTGTTTTTTATATTATACTTGAAGTAGTATATCATTAAATGTAACTTTTGTAATTTAGATATGAATACTATAATCTATAAAGCAAACACTAAAATAACTGTAGCAAAGGAGATAAAATTAAATTTAAAAACTCAAGAATAAAGAGAAAAGAATACAAAGAAAAAAATGAGTTAAAAAGACAAGATGATGAATGTAAATCCAATCTTACCAATAAACATATTAAATTGAACAATTAAAAAGAATCTATCAAATTGGATGAAATAGCCGAACATTATTGTATTCTTTCCAAAGTAAATGATTTTTTGGTACATTTTAGGTATACAGTACAGTTACATTCATCATTGGGATCCTGTACCTTTACATGACAGGTCTTGGTTCTCATTTTTTCCCCTTATCCCTGCCCTCTTTTCACTCCCTCCTCCCCTCCCCACTTACAAACATTTTATTTCCATTTTTTTCATTTTCTCTTATTTTTTCCTTTCCCTTCTTACATTTTCCCTACCCTTCCCACTTTCCCTACACCTTTAGCCCTCTTCTTCCTATTTCACATTGTCAATTATCTCATTAGGATTAGGATCTTATGTACTCTTATAGTTTTTCACACCAGAGAAACTATTTGGTATTTATACACGTGTGACTTATTTATTTCACTTAGGAGTATATCCTCAATATGTATCCATTTTCCTATGAATGAATCTAATTTCTCATTCTTTATGGCTGAGTAATATTCCATTTTATAGAAAAACCACATCTTCTTTATCCAGTTTCCAACTGATGGACAAATGGGCTGTTTCTAAGTTTTAGCTATTACAAACTGTGCTGCTATAAATACAGATGTGTATATATCACTGTGATATGACTCTTTTACTTCTTTTGGAAAGATACCCAGTAGAGAGATGTCTGGGTCAAATGATTTTAAAGACACCACTATGTTGAACACAAAATGATGGAGAAAATATATATTAACACTAAACATAGGAAAACAGGAGCACACCATGTATCAAAATAAGAATATGTTAATCACAAACAAAATTACAAAGATGAAAAAAGCCGTTTATCGATAATATATGTGTCAATCCAGTAAGAATTACTAAGAGTGAAAAAGTTTATGTAACTTAAAACATAGGTTCAAAATTAGTGATGTAAAATATATCAATACTAAAGAATAACTGAAGATCTGCAATTTTGGGCTGATGTTTTAATATTTCTTTTTCTTAATTTCCCATAATAAATAGCCAGGAAATCAGGAATGATCTAAAAATTTCACTGGATACAACAACCAAATTAACCAGGTTAACATTTTTAGAACATCCGATGACATTATAGAATATGTATTTGAATGCACATAGACCATGCAATAAAGTGGAATATATTCTACGTCATAATTACAGACACAAATCATACCAAGTACATACTCTGACCACATTGGAGTTCAATTAAAAGTCAGTTATAGGGCCGGGGATTTAGCTCAGCGGTTCGGTGGCCTGCCTTGCAAGCGCAAGGACCCAAGTTCAATCCCCGGTACCAAAAAAAAAAAAAAAAAAAAAGTCAGTTATAGAAAACTATTTGGAAAATCCTCAAATAGCATATTTAAAAATAACCTATTTTAAAAATAAGGAAAATATGCTAAAATTATTTTGAATTTTATGAAAATCAAAACAAACACCAAAATATTCAGAATTAGGATAAGGAAATGAATGGAGAATTTTTAGTGAAGTATGCCTATACTAAAAATGAATCAAGGTATCAAATAACAATCTTAACTTTTATCCTAAGAAACAAAAAAGAGCAAGTTAAATGTAAACAACAATAAGAGGTAATAACAATAAGCTGAAATCAATGAAAAACACAATAGAGAAAACACTATGTATAATTAAAATGTTGGCCTTTTCTCAGAAGCATATATTAAATTTATGAAATTATATTCTCAAAATGTACAGTTTACTGTACAATTATACCTCATGAAGCTAAGATTTAAAATAACAAATCATACATCATATATGAATAAATCAATAAATATCACAAAATAGGGGAATTGGGAAGGGTAGGGGAAAGGAAATAAGGGAATAGAAAAAAAATATGAGAAAATGAAAAATTGGAAATAAAGTTTTTGTAAATAGCAAAGGGAGGAGGGAGTGAAGGGAGGGCAGGGACAAGGGGAAAAAATGAGAACCAAGACCTGTCATGTAAAGGTACAAGATCCCAATGATGGATGTAACTGTACTGTACATCTAAAATGTACCAATAAATTCAATGAGAATAAATAAATATCACAAAATATAATAAAGCTAAGATGAGCATATATAATATGGGGAGAATGGGAATATTACTGTTTTAAAATTTTTATATATTCCCAAACATTTAAAATAGAATATAATTGAATATTCACCATACTAGAATTTAAAGAGAAAGAATAGTAGTCAATGTGCTAAATAGGTAGGTAAATTTTGACAGTTTACTTAACTTCTCAACTCATTTATAAAATATAGAGCTTTTCTTAGAAGATCTTTAAAGTTCCTCCCAACATTCCAGCTCTATATTCAAGCAAAGAATGAAATTTCTAGTAGAATCTTAGCCCTCAACTGATGTATGACCATGCCAACAATTGCTGATCAAATAGTGATACTTTTCAAAGTGATAATTTCCTCAAGGCTTCAAAATATTCAGAAGTGATCATAATAAAATTGAAACGATTTAAGATAATGAAGTATTCTTTTTTATCATTTTAATACATTTCGTTTATCAATTAATTTTCCTGTGAATTATTATATTTTTCTCAATATGATAACTCAAATACATCCCATTTTAAAAATCAATTATGGTATTAGGGATCAAGTTTAATATTTCTCACCATGATGAGTGAAGTAGTCATTCCTTTTTACTGTAAATTTGGAATATGTGAGAGTCTCAAGATCAAAACCCATGTTTCCGATATTTTTAAAGTTTGCTCACAACTACATTTTTTAAAAATTTTCCATTGAGGTTACTGGAACATTTTAGATATTCAATACAGTAATATTCATCATTCAGATCTTGAACCTTTACATGATGCATCTTGGTTCTTATTTTTCACCATTCCCCTGCCCCTCCTTTACCCTCTCCACCCTTCCCTGTTTATAAAGACTTTGTTTCCATGTTTTGCCTTTTCTTATATATTTTTTATTTTCCCTTCTTTCCTTTCCCCTACCGCTCCCTCATCCCCTACTGCTTTAGACATTTTCTTCCTGTTTCACAATATCGATTACACATTTTGATCCTTATTTACACTGTTGGATGTCACACCCAAGAAACTATTTGGTATTTATACATTGTCCTATTTATTTCACTGAAGAATACAGCCTCAATGTGCAACCATTTAGCTATAAATGTCTCTAGTTTCTCATTCATTATGGCTGAGTAGTACTCCATCTTATAAATACACACATCTCTTTTATCAAGTTTCCATGTGATGGGCAAATGGGCTGTTTCCAAGTTTTAGCTGTTACAAACTGTGCTTCTACAAACATGGGTGAACGTATATCACTGTGATGTGATTCTTTTAGTTCTTTTTGAAAGACACCCAACCAGCAGAGGAATAGATGGGTCAAATGGAACCTCTAATCCTAGTTCTTTGAGGTATCTTCATGTTGATTTGCACAGTGGTCGCACCAGTCTGCACTCCCACCAACAGTGGAGAAGGGTTCCTTTCTCCCACAGCCCTGCCAGCATTTGTTATTGGTTGATTTCTTGATGGCAGCCATTCTTTCTGAGGTGAGGGGGAGTCTCAGCGATGATAACTACAAATGTTAAAAATTTAAGAATTGAGATTGGCTTTCTGGCATATTTCTGTAACCCCAGCACTCTGGGAGGCTGAGGCTGAACAATAGACTAGTTGCACTCCAGCAGAAACAACGTGATGAGATGGGAGAACCTTTCTCAAAGTAAACAAGAAAAAGGGCTTGGGATGTAGTTCACTGCAAACATATTGGGTTCCACTTTCACTGCTGAAAATAACTTAAGAATTACACAAAATCCTATGAGGTAGACTTTAATTCACTGCGCAAAAAGGATAAGAACGATTAAGTTACAGAATATATACGATACCATATATATTTCTCACATTTTCTCTAGATTGAAATAAAATTTATCCCTGCACAGCACTTTTCTCATAGAAAACACTCACATTTCATAAACTATAATAAGATAAAAGCCTGTGGATTTTGATTCCTAGCCTTCACCTCTCTCATTGCCATTATATACAAAAGAAAAATTGATTCTGACCTTGAAGTCAAAGTGTTAAAAATAAATCTCTGTTGCACTGATGTTTCTTTTCTGTTTCTGAAATAACTGTTTAAACTCTCTCCGAGGATTACTTAAAGGATCCACTAGGTTTTTATAAGTACTGAAAAGTAAAAGAGATGTTTGTGCAACAAAATGTTTATCATTTCTAACATGTTTCAAGGAAAAATATACATGTGTTTAAATGAGGCTGAGCATTTCCATACAGCTACTTTGTGGGGCACCTTTCATTTAAGATAGTATGTACTATTGATAGACCTTATCTTTATTAATCTCCTCAATAAATTAAACATTTTATAATTCAAAAATCATATTTAATTAATAATAGTAGCTTATTTATTTTGAAAGTTTCTAGAAGTAAATATTGTTTTCATTTGATAACATACAGAAAACATGTCACAACCAAGCCTAGAGATAAATGAATAAATCTTTTTCTCAGCTTTCTAATTCCAACCCATAATTAAGCTTGATATAAATGAAAATGAGTAAATCTCACTACTATCTGCATAACTGATCATTGTGATACATATTCATTATACAGGATTAGGTTTTATAAATATCGATATTTCTTTTATGGAAAATATACAGAATTCATCAAAATTGAAGAAAAATACTAAACACATTCTTGTACTGTATCTGAGATGAGGATATGACTGATTTGAACTCCAAAGAAGTCAACTGCAATTATAAAGACAATCAGAACTCTCACAAATATTGAACATATGACTTCCTTGAGACAACTGGGAATTTTTTTTCTATTTTTTTGAGACAGGGTCTCACTATGTAGTTGAGACTGACCTGGAACTCACTACATAGCCCAGGCTGGTCTTGAATTCACAGTGATCCTCCTGACTCAGCCTCCTGAGTGCTGGGATTACAGGTGTGTGCCATCATGCCAGGCTCACAACTGGGAATTTAAAAAGTAAACTGAATTAAATTTGAGAATCTTATTTGAGCAATGACAAAATGAAATCTTACCAGAATGTCTCCTCTGCTAAAAACAAACAACAAATGGACAGTGGGCTAAAAATAATTGAAGGAAATGGAGGACAAAAATAAGATTTCTAAAAATAATGATGAGTACATGTTCAAAAGAAGGAGGTATGTGAAATGAAAGGCCATTTTCCCCATTTATATCTTGGGGTTATGTGTAGTCTTCTTGTGTATGAGATGGCAGGATAACTGCTGAAAAAAATGCACTTTTTCTAGGCTGGAATGTCAGAAAACTGAGGCTCAGGATAGTACCTGAAGTAAATTTAGAGCACAATCCAAATTCTGCCCAACTCTGTTCCTGGCACATGACATATGCATGTGTAGATAATAGCAAAGATCAACGACATAATGACAGAAGATATGAACTGAGACCAGAACTGCAACGGAAAAATTTGGGCTTGAAGTAGCTAAAGTGGTTCATGCTTGCTTTCTGGGAGGCTGAGCAGGAAAATCAACCCGCTCTGAGCAACTTAATGAGACCTTGTCTCCCAACATTTTTTTCAGTTACGTTTTCTTCTTTTAGACCTGGGGATACAATTTAGTGGACAGACCCTGGGTTCATTCTCCATAATCATATTAAAAATTGGAAGCTGAGCATATTGGCACACGCCTATAATCCCAGCACTCGGGAGGCTGAGGCAGGAGGATCGCTGTGAGTTCAAGACCAGCCTGGGCTATATAGTGAGTTCCAGGTCAGTCTCAAATACATAGTGAGACATGTCTCAAAAACCAAAAAATCAAAAAACAAAAGAAAGAAAGAAAGAAAAATTTGGAGTTTAAAGTTAAGTCCTAGTAAGACAATTACTTGCTGACTAAAGACAATGCAATCACTTGACAAAAACAGAATGCAAAGCTAAATTTGATATTCATATGTCCAAGATTCAATACAAAATTATATAGAAAAAGGGATGAACAAACCTTTTATAAGAAAAATCAGAGATCAACTCTGTGGATAACTATGAAACAAGAATATTAAAGTGGCTGTTATAGGGGAGTTCCCGAAAACTGGCAGAGTGGTGAACAACAACGAATCAGCCTCCCCTGGATTCAGAATCCAGACACTGGAAAATAACAATTTGGGAAAGAAAAAAAAAATGATGGATCCCTGGAACCCAGGAACAATCTGATAGGAAAACTGGAGCCTACACAGAAAGTGAAGAAACAGAACGCAATGAAGAAAACAAAAGGAACAATCTGCGCTTTCTCTCTGGCTTTTGGCTCGTGGCTCACAAGGAAGAGCACATCTACAGAGAAACAGCACCACTGATGGGGGAGATCCGAAGGAAGAAAGGCAGCAATGGAATGGATGGACAACTTGAATATTCTTCTCTTTTTTTCTCCCTTTATTTGTTTCTTTCATAGTTTTTCTTTTTCTTTTTATCTCTTTTTTAGCTATTTCTTGCCAGCTTTTTCTCTTATCTTTAGTCCCTTACCAGTCCATTTATTTAAATACAGGACCAAAAAGTGAACATTTGTTCATTCATTTTTATGAGATGATTGTTATTTCCTATGTCTGGATGTCCCCCCAGGCCCTCAGTGTGGTCATAGGTGGTGCTTTTCAGAGGTGGCTGCATCTGGAGTGTGTGATGCTGGGATTAAGGGTGTGTAGTTACTAAATTAGTTCACTGGTTTCCCACTGTTCTGGGAGTGGATAATGGGAACTCCCTGGGTATGACTGCTACCTGCTCAAAGGGCGGGTAGCCTGGATAGAAATATAAGGGACAGAAAGAGGGCTGCTATGGTCCCTTGCTGCTCCTTCACTATTTGCAGGTTTCTGCCTTCTGTTTGTCATGAACCATTTCTGCTCTGTGATGGCGGTGTGTAATGCTACCCTGCCTTGGAGTCAGTCAACTGTAAACTGAAACCTCCACATACTGTGAGCCCAGTAATCCTTTCCTCCTTTAACTTTGGGTGTTGGGTATATTGTCTCAGCAACAAGAAAAGGCACTAAGAAAATAATATAAAACAGAATATAAAAATGATAATTTTATAGAATACAAGAATTGACTGCTTGAAATTACACCTGCCTGATCAAGACTCAGAATAGTCAGTATGTAAACAGGCACACTGGCTGAGCAACACTTGGGGTAAACTCTTAAGTGGTTATATAGTTCTAAAAGTATCCCTCTATTCCCCAATAAGATTTTTGAATGATTTAATTATCCTCCTTTTCATATCAGAGAGTTTAAGGTTTCAAAATTTTTCTCTTACATTCTCCCTTGCCCAAAGACAGAATCTTTAATAGTATGCATGGCTGTAAAGCTGTTAATCTTTTAATGGTTAACTCTGCAAAATTGCTGTTTCAGATTTTTTTCCACCATTAGCAGAGATATATAGCTGTTGCATGTAGTCATATTTGCTGCAAGTCAGTAACTGGGTTGCTTTAATATTTACAACATAATGGCCAATATCTTCTCCAGGATCAAGAGTGGTGCATAATTGGTTCTTAAAATATGTTAATGTCTAATTTGTCTTGGGTGATACTACTGCAGCTGATTGATATTAACAGGGACCCATAATTGTCTCTATTTCTCTGTAAGGCAACACAGGACAGCTTTTGATACTTTAACAATACAAGCATACATTGCCAGAAAATTTTGTTAGTGGGCTAAATACACTGCATGTTTCCCTCCCAAATTACACAAGGTGGTCAGAACTCAGGCCTCTGGCAAAGTTATTATAGTTAGCCAAACCCAAGTTGCATCAGTGAAAAGAACTATAAAGAAATCTCTATACTGGTGACAGTCTTTAGATAATAAACATCCACAAACCTCAGCACAAAATAGATATACAAACATAAATCATAGAAACATGAGAAGAAAAAGAAATGTGATTCCTCCCAAATCCCCAACTCTCTTGAAACCAATACAGGGGACACAAAGGGCCAAATAGCATAAGCCATGCTCCCAAATTACTAGCAACGATATGAGAGGAGCTTAAAAAGCAGCTCAAAGAGGCACTCAGCAGGATTAGAGAAGACAGAACTAAACAGATCATAGAAGTAATAACCAAAAAGATATGGGGCATTTAAGAGAACATTAATAAAAAGCTAAATGAGGTAAACAAAATGATACAAAATATAAATGACCAATTTATAACAGAATTATAGTCTGTGTAAAGGTGTCAAACAAAATTCCAGATTAAAAATTATACTAAAATATGGGAAGCAAAGCAGACCAATGTGAAAACAGAACTGCAGAACTAGAAGACTATAATGCCTTCAAAAAACAAACTATTGGCCGGGCGTGTTGGTGCACACCTGTAGTCCCAGCACTCGGGAGGCTGAGCCAGGAGGATCGCTGTGAGTTTGAGACCAGCCTGAGCTACATAGTGAGTTTCAGGTCAGTCTCAACTACATAGTGAGACCCTGTCTCAAAAAAACAAAAAAAACAAAAAATAAAAAAATAAAAAACTAAACAAAAAAAAACCCACAAAAAACAAAAAACAAACTATTCAAAGATAACTTGAAAACAAGAGAATATGAAAAATGGATCCTACAACTCCTAAATGATACAAAGATAATTTAAGAATAGCTGGACTAAGTGAAAACCAGAAAACATTAATTGCATTAAAAAAAAACCCTTTCCTACAAATGATGGCAGAAAACTTCCCCAAATAGGGCAAGAAATAGACATACAGAAAATGAGACATATAGAACCCCAAATAGCCATGACCAAAAGAGAATCTTTCTGTACAACATTATAGTCAAAGTTCCAGAAGTTCATCCATCACAGGGACAAACTCTTAAAGGCTGTTAGAGAAAGGCAATGAATTACATATAAAGGAAAATCTATTAAAATTGCAGCAAACTTATACACACTGAACTTAAACATCAGGAGGGCTTGAAGTGAAGCCTTTAAACTCTAAAAAATAACAACTCTCAACCCCAACTATGTATCCTGCAAAACTTTCCTTCAAAATTGACAGATGAATAAGGTTTTTCCATGACCTCCAGATATTTATGATCACCAAAGTAGTTTTACAAAAATTCCCAAAGATGTTCTGGAAAGAGACAATGAAGCCAGCAATTCCAGAAGTCAAAAAGAATGAATACACTTGGTGGGATGAGCAGCTAAGCAAAAGGGAGAAAATGAGGGAATTTGTAACACGATAATAATGGGGCAACAGGAATAAATCAGTACCTCTCAGTACTATCTCTCAATATGGTCTCAATTCCTGAATTGAAAGACAGAGAGAGGCAGAATGAATCCAGATTAAACAATAAGAATAAACAATAAATGGTATACAAGAAACACATTTGCCAGGTGTGGTGGAGAACGCCTGTAATCCCAGCATTTGGCAGGCTTAGGCAGGAGGATTGCTGTGAGTTCAAGACCAGCCTGGACTACATAGTGAGTTCCAGGGCAGTCTCAACTA
>NW_022900951.1:28953411-28991256 GCF_012274545.1 Fukomys damarensis
ATGAAAACTCACAAATTAAAAATCAAAGCTATTGAAAAAAACAATATTCCACACAGCAGGAAACCCCAAAAAAACCCAGAAGTTACAACCCTAATTTTAGACAGGATAGATTACAAGGCAAGTCTGATTAGAAGAGACAAAGAAGCTCAGTATAAGCAGGGAGTAGTGGTGCTCACATGTAATCCCAGCACTTGGGAGCCTGAGGCAGAAGGATTGCTGTGAGTTCAAGAGCAGTCTGGGCTACATAGTAAGTTCCAGATCAGTCTCAACTACATAGTGAGATCCTGTCTCAAAAAAAAAGTCACTACATATTGGGTAAATCTTCAACAGAAGAGTTAACATTAATTACAACATATACCAAATACCAGCATACCGAACTTCATCAAACAAACACTAATGGACATGAAAAGTCAAATAAACACCAATACAACTGTAATAGAGGACCTCAATATCCTCTGTCACAAAAGGACAAAACAACTAGAAAAATAGTCAACAGAGAAACACTGGAGTTGAACTAACCCCTTGAACAAATGAACTTACTAGATATCTACAGTATTCCTTCAAGGACAAAAGAATGTACATTCCTCTCAGCAGCACATTGGACAGACTTTCTCCAAAGGAGACCCACACACTAACCCATAAAGCATGTTTAACTAAATGCAACAGATCCAGATTCATCTCATAGATATTTATTGAATTAGTGTGTGTTGAAACTATAAATCAATAGCAAAAGGTACTATAGAAAATATGCAAACACATGGAAACTAAATAATACCATCTTGAGTAATCAATGGGTCACAGAGAAAAGAAGAATTAGAGTTTTTTCAATATGATGATGCCAGTACACCATATCTGAAACTATAAGACACAATGAAAATAGTCTTAATATAATACAAAGTTTATAGAAGAAAATTCCCACATTACAAAAAGGAGTGAGCTCAATAAATAACATTATGATGTACTTCAAGGTTGTAGAAAAACAAGAATTATCAAGATCCAAAGCAAAGGCAAGGAAGGAAATCATGAAGATCAGAGCAGAAATTAATACAATTGAGACTAAAATAAAAAAGGAATCTATGAGTTGAAGAGTTTGTTCTCTGAAAGGTAAAATAAATAGACCAATCCTTACTTAGCAAATGTACCAAAATAAGAAAAGAAATGACCCAAATCCATGTAACTAGAAATGAAAAAAGGCAATATCACAATGGATTCTACTGAAATTCAGAAGATCATCATTACCAACTTTGAGAACCTGTACTCTATAATAAATTTTAAAAATTTAGAAGAAACATATAGAATACTAGATGCATATGAACTACAAAAAATCCTGAGTAATCCAAAACTGGTCAATGAAAGTGAAGACGTAATCAGATATCTACCAGAAAAGAAAAATTTACAACCCAAAGGATTTACTGTAAAATTCTCCAAGAAATTTAGAAATATAACACGAATAATCCTCAAAATGATTGAAAAAATGTGAAATTCTACAAGAGAAAATACAATTTAAAATGAAAGTTTTAGAAACTAAAACAAAACTGAAATTTAAATTAAATAATTTGAGGAACTTTCATACTAATGAGATGGCAGAGGAAAGACTAAAGAAACTGAGAAAAATGTACATGAATTATCTGAGAAGAAAATATAAAAAGATGGAAAAGTAAATCTCAAATATCACCCAATCTATATTAAGCAATTTACCCTAATATAATTGGAATTTTAAAAAATATGAATGATGTGGAAAGAAATGTAGCAGTAACTTCCAAACTTTCACAAATTGATTAACGATAAAAATCTGTGTCACAGCAGTGAAGAACACTATGTAAAATGTTGAATGCTAGACAAATGAACAAATCTTTACATTAGAAAGATCAAACATCCTACTTACTTCAGAGGAGTAATAATTCAATTAATAGGTAACATTTCCACTGGACCGTATAGATGCTAGAAGACAGGAGAACAGAACTACATACTTAAATGCTAAAACAACTCATTAAGCAAAGCTGTTAACCTAGTATCCTACATACAGATTTTTCCGTAAAGCATCAATCAAGAGTTATGTCAAAATAAATACATTATAGACAAACTATATATCTGTTAAACAAAGAAATAATGCAATTTGCTGCCTGAAGACATATATGATAAGGAATGCTTTAGAAAGTTCTTCATGCTGAAATGGGAGTAATACCAGATGGAAGCTTAGACATTCAGAAGCAAATCACAAATATTAAAAATGGTGTAAATAAGTACCTGACAATATACAAATGATTGTTTGCTTTATATTTCTCTCTACCCGAATTTCTTAAGGAAAATAGTACAATTTTGGGTTTATAATGTTTAGAAATAAAACATATAACAACTGTAAAACGTGAGATAGTAAATATTTTAGCTTTTACAATCTATTGGGGCTATGTTGGAACTACCAATCTATCACTGTGCCATAAACCAGTCAAAGATAATATGTAAATTAATAAGTATGATGTTGTTCCATTACAATGTTATAAAACAGATAGTTTAACTATTAGCCATGGGTTACTAACTTGAGAATAAAATATTAGTGATATGTGCATCTATAGGTTTATAAAATTTCTACAAAATGAAGTGCTAAAAGTATTTACTCTAACTGGAGAGTGAAAAATTAAGCATATTCAATTATTTGAACACTCCTTTAAATAATGACACAAAAGTACATACCTAAAAATTGTGTGGGAAATATAAATAAAATTGTAAAAAATAAAAATAAAAGTAGCAAAAGGACAGAATGGAGAAATGGACAAGATAGAATTGGAAAAATACTTCACTTTTTTGGATGCTATTGTGAAACGAATTGTTTCCCTAATTTCTCAGACAGTCTGCTATTTGATTTTTGGGTGTTCACCTCATATCCAGCTACTCTACTGAATCTGTCAATTAAGTCTAGAAGTCTTTTGGTGGAGTTTATTGGGTCTTCATTGTAGAGTATTGTATCGTCAGCAAATAATGACAGTTTAACTTCTTTCTTTCCTATCTTTATTGCTTTAATTTCTTTCTCTTGTCTAATTGCTGTGGCTAATGTTTCCAGAAATATAAGGAAGAGGAGTGGTAATAGTGGGCATCCTTGTCTTGTTCCTGATTTTAACATGAAAGTTTTCAGTTTGGGGCCATTTAATATGATATTGCCTGTTGGTTTTTCATAGACGGCCTTCATTAAGTTCAGATATAGGACCATCTATTCCAATTTTCAAAAAAATGAAGTGTCTAGGAATCAATCTAATAAAAGAAGCAAAAGACCTCTACACTGAAAACTACAGCACTCTGAAAAAAGAAGTCGAAGAGGATATAAAAAATGGAAAGATATCCCCTGTTCCTGGGTAGGAAGAATCAACATAGTGAAAATGTCCATACTACCAAAATTGCTATACAGATTCAATGCAATGCCTATCACAGAACTAGAAAAAAGAAACCAAAAATTCATTGGGAACCATAAGAAACCTAGAATAGCAAAAGTCATCCTAGGTAACAGACACATGGCAACGGGTATAACAATTCCCAATTTGAAACTATACTACAAAGCCACTGTGATAAAAACAGCATGGTACTGGCAAAGAAACAAACCTGAGGATCAGGGGAACAGATTGGAAGACACAAAAACAACTCCAGATGTACTCAGCTACCTCATCTTTGACAAAGGAGCTGACCATCCTCAGTGGAGGAAAGATAGCCTCTTCAATGAATGGTGTTGGAAAAACTGGATCTCAATTTGCCAAAGATTAAAATTGGACCCTTATCTTTCACCACATACTAAATTAAAATCCAAGTGGATTAAAGATCTAAATATTAAAACAGAAACACTAAACCTGCTGGAAGATAAATTAGGCAGAACTCTGGAAGACATGGCATAGGAAAAGACTCTATGAACAAATCCTCAGTAGCACGGGAACTAGCAGAAAGAATGAGCAACTGGGATCTCATCTTATTAAAAAGCTTCTGCACTGCAGAAGAAACCATCTACAGAACTAAGAGACAACCTGCAATGTGGGAAAAAATTTATCATCTGCTCCTCAGACAAAGCACTTTTATCTAGAATATATAAAAAACTCAAAACAATCACCCCCCTCAATATAAAGACCCAATTCAAAAATGGGCATCTAAAATGAAAAGACATTTCTCAGACAAAGAAATAAAAGCAGCAAGTAAATATATGAAAAAATGTTCCACATCACTGGTCATTTGAGAGATGCAGAAACTGGATAAAGAAGATGTGGTTTCTCTATAAAATGGAATATTACACAGCCACAAAGAATGAGAAATTAGATGCATGCATAGGAAAATGGATACATATTGAGGATATACTCCTAAGTGAAATAAATAAGTCACACATGTGTAAATACCGAATAGTTTCTCTGGTGTTAATAAACTGTAATAGTACATAAGATCCTAATGAGATAACTGACATTGTGAAATGGGAAGAAAGGGGCTAAAGGTGTGCAAAGGTGGGATGGGTAGTGGAAGGCTAATAAGGGAAAAGAAAAAAATGTGAGAAAATGAAAAGATGGAAATAAAGTGTTTGTAAATGGGGAGGGGAGGAGTGGTTGAAGGGAGGGCAGGGACAAGGGGAAAAAATGAGAACCAAGACCTGTCATACAGAGGTACAAGATCCCAGCAATGAATATAACTGTACTGTATCCCTAAAATGCACCAATAAACTCAATTAAAAAAGAATTGGAAAAATACAAGGGTGGAAGTAAATTATATCATATAAATATTTTGTTTGCTATTAATAGATTTCAATCAGAAGGCAAATATATTACAATCTAGTTCTTATTGATAGCAGGCATACCTTGTCATGTATAAGAGAGATTTTAGAGTAAAAATAAGCAGAAATTTAAGAAATAGAAAATTATATGTTATAAAATATTAAGCATAAGAAGGGTACCATGGCTATATTAATACATAAAAGTAGTATTAACAGCTTGCTACCAAAGATAATGAAGTATATTTCACAATCGTAAAGGTGTCAATTCTATAAGAAAAATCACTAATATGTATGTATTTCTTAACCTATTTCCAAAACATATGAAGCAAAAATTGAGATAAGTAAAAGAATAAAGCAATAATCACAAAATAATGAATGTTTTGAGTGGCTCTCATTATGAAGTTGATACGTCCATATAAAAATACAGTAGAAATGCACAGTTTTCACAGTTTTATACAATTCAAATACTATCAGAAAACAAATATCCTGCAAACATAAAGTACATGATGGACAAACATGTGAGTTCATAAAATAAATGTAAAATGTTTAAAATATTGAAATTATATACACTACGATCTCCAGAATGGCATAATTAAAGATTGACATAAATAACTACAAAAGTCTAAAATATTTGGAAAATTTAAAAAGTTTAATGATGAATGAATCATGGTAGAATTATAAAGGATAATATATTTTATAGATTGGTAAACGATAAATTTCTGGACACACAGTTTAAGCAGTAACAGATGGAGATTAATTCATGTTAGAAAAAGGAATTTTAAAATCAATTACTGAATTTCCAATTTAAGAACTAAGGAAAAGAATAACAAGAAAAATTCAAAGGAAGTAGTTTGAAGGTCTAATACAGCTAAGAACTCTAGTAATATTGGAAAAAAAATAAAGCCAAAATCTAGGTTTTTGAGGAAAGAAATAAAATGTATAAAGTTCTACTTACAAGTGATCAAAAAAGATAAAGCAGAAAATATCAATTTCAGGAATTAAAAAAGGGACTTCTCTGTAGATCCTAGGGAAACTAAATGACCAAGAGAATATAATAAATGAATATTATGGCCAAAAATTTTACAACCTAAAATAAATCAACAAATTTCCTGACCCATCCAAATGAGCAAAATTAACCAAAACTGAGACCTCAGTACCAAAAAAAAAAAAAAAAAAGAAAAGAAAACACACCTTAATAAAAAGTAGCAAACTGATCATGTCCAAATGCAATTTACTCAAGTAATATGTTTCTGTTCACCTAAGTAAAATGTAAAATGACAGCTGTTTTCTTTTCCTTCGTTCCTTTTTCTCTTCCTTACTTCTCTCCCTGTTTTCTTTTCTCTATTTATTTATTTTTATTTTTATTTACTTTTTTAAGAGTAGGAAAAATGTATTGAAGGAAAGAAAGCTTCTGTCTAAGAGAGACAGAAGGGGGACCAGAAAGTGGGTCGCCCACTCACCCCGCTTCTCCAAGCTGTTTTATACAGCAAATCCATGTAGGGAGTGGGGTACAAAGTGGGACAAAACTATAAGACACAATGGAAAATTACAAGGTGGGCATGAGATGGGGCAAAACCGTGAGCGACCAATAAGATTAAAAGTACAGTCACCCAGGTAATATTGATTAAATGGGGGTCAAATGGAGGGGCAAGTCACGTACCAAGTGTACAAGTATTTTCAGTAAGGTGTGGGGGAGTCAGAGATATTTCCTGGAAAGGCTGGACTAAGACCTTGGCTCCCCACCCAGGTGATTGATAACCTATTTAGAATATCAATCACTGCTCTTTATCCCTAGGGGAAGCACAATAGTTATTCTATAGAGACTCTATCTAAAAGCCTTCCATAGGCACCTGGCATAGTCATCTTGGTAGCTGTATGGCTTTTAAGTCTGAAGGAGACAAAGTCAAAGAAAGAGTTAAGAAGAATGCATGGGTCAAATTATAAGGTCAGCAGGATTTTTATGAATATAGCCCACAAAGAGGACAAGGAGAAGGTCCGGGAGACTTCAGAATCCAACATAGAAGTTGTATAGTTTAGCAGTTATGAGCTGTTTACAAGGTCGATCTGGCGGATCCCAGTAAAAGAAGTCTAGCACATTTGTCTTTCGTTCCATTTGTATGACCACTTGGAGTTTGGTAGCCTCTAGGCAAGAATAAACAAAACTTTTAAGTAGTCAGAGTATGCATAATCTAAGTATGAGCACACTAGAATGAAATGGCGGGTTAGGGAGAAAGTCACACTTAGAAATTGAAAAAGGTATTGAACCCACTGGCCTTAGATTCTTTCATTGATGGAGGTTATCCATAAATCTCATACTTTGTCATGTCTCTCTAGTTTTAGCAGTAAGATAAGAGACAATTCAAAGAACAAATTTCACTAAGAAATATAAAACTCTAGCTGAGCTCTTAGAGATTTTACCATAGTTTTTTTTTTTTCAAATGATCCATAACCATGGTCACCTACTAGTAGAGTTGAAAATTGCCAGATGGGGTCAATAACTGGAGAGCCTTTTTATATCTAGCTTTATTACTATTGTATTATTTTATACCTCTTTTGGTTATTCTTTTCTGCTGGGTGTTTAAGACCAAGTTAAAGTGAGACCTGTGTCAATCAACACGAACCTCTTGCTATCTATCAAGGTCAGTAAAGTCTCTTCAGGCACTATTTTGGAACCATGCATAGAGCCTCTCAGCTCTTCTGTCAGTGTCAACCATCAGGATGAGTCATGGCCTTGCTTGACCATGTTGATTTCAGTGAAAGCATGGGAGACATCCCCCTCTTTGTGATCCTCCTTTGGCATACAGTATATTTACCCTCTGGTGCCCAGCAACTCCCTCTCAGGAGGTTGAGTGACTTACCAAAGATTAGGATCCTGTAGGAAAGGTTTCTTTTTGTCCTGGATCTTGTAAGACCTTGAAGGGCCACAGCCAAAATATTGGGTGTCCTCATAGCTCAGCTACATTTCTAGTTTTTTTTTTTTTGTACCAGGCATTGAACTGGGGTCCTTGCACTTGTGAGGCAGGCGGCAGAACCACTGAGCTAAATCCCATCCCTACTTTTCTAGTATTGTTCTCCAAACTTTGGTTGTTGAACACCCAGAAGAAAAGATCAGCAACATTAGTAGCTTAACTATTATAATTTTTTGTGGACATTAAGCACATTGAAGTATAAAGCACAATTACATGGGCTGTTATTTCTTATCAACCGTAGTTGTTTCAATCATTGAATCATTGTAGAATGTTATCAGAAAACAGTTATATATTATACAGAAACTTTAGATCATGAGCCACACATGGTATTTTAACATGACAATCATGATAACATTTTCTTTGTAACATTTACACATTCATCTTAGTATGATATAGTCTTTCAGTACAACACCTCCATCAGATCACAAGACATTAAATGACATAAAGAAAACTCTCATTTGTTGTCCTTTAGTAGGATGTCATCTAAGGGAACATATATACTGGCCTATGAATGTAACTTAGTACTTCATAATGTCTAACCTCTAATTTCAGTATGTGACACTGTTTTGACTGCTTGGTGACTTAGTTTCCCTTAATTTGGTAACACATAAAACATACATCACATAAGTTTTTAAGAAAACTATTATCTGACTGGTTATCTCATACTGGCCATACCTCTTATCACAAGTAACTGGAGTGCAAAAGAAAGGCAGATACTTGAGTCAAAAGGATCAGCACTGCAAACAATATCCTAGAAGACTTGTACATCCAGAAGGCATGAATATATACACCATGAAATAACAATGAGAATCTGTGACATGAAACCCTTTGTCCTTCAATTTTGTTTTGTACCAAGAGTATTTTGAATAAAACTTTATTGTTTTACCATAGAAAACTTTAGCCATTTGACCATGACCATTGTATACATATCACAATAATACGTTTAGCAATGTATTTTCCACAAGGCTATGGAAATTTTGGGGATCCCTTTTGTGAACAAAGGCATGAACACATTTTTTTCCAGGCAGCCATGCCTTCATTTACCAAGGGGAGTCCTGACCAGGAATTTTCCTAAGCCTAAGAGTTTTTATTTAATTAACAATATTTTGATATTTTAACAATATTTTAACAATATTTTAGATGACCTATGAGAGCCAGATAACAACAATTAATACATTTTGACCAATGAAAGAGTCCCGAGTTATTATATATAAACAATATACACTATATTTGTAAAACCAGTTGATATTATTTGGATCATCTGGCCAGCTGGAGGAAGCATGTCTTTAGTGACATTTATGTATAAGCCAACCCAAGTCACAGGCAAACATTTAAAAATCCATCATGCCAAAAAGAAAAAAAGCCCAAACAAAACAGCTGTATGTGTTGTAACAAATTGGACAAACAGATGGACACACATAAGACAGCTTTTTATAAACCAGAGTGCACTCAGATGTATTTGGCCAAGTTAAATTATAATAACTTTTATAATTTTTAGGTTTATAATTAGAAAAGACTAGTCAGAACTTTGTAGATCAATTTACAGAGATCTCTTGCAATAAGAATCAAAAGGAATAAAAATCTTCTCTATACCTGTGAAATAAAAAAAAAATTAAGATGGGCCCTAAGTTGACAGCTTATCTGACTAGAATACCCAAGCACAAAGTCTTCGAGAGTTTCAGGATTAAGCCTAGACCAGTTTTCCACATGGCCCAGAAATAAGTGAAGCACAGTTTTATTCTGGAAGGGTTCAGGAAAAGGAAACTTACCATTCTGGAAGCTTTATCCTGAAATCCAGCAGCCACAGAGGAGGGAAGTGCCTTGAACTAAATATTGCTGAGGACTGTGTTATTTTTCAGGGGCAGGGCAGTGCAGAAGGGACAAGAAGAGTGGCTTTAAGTATGGCACACTAACTAAATCTTAGCCATCACAGGTGTAGAAAGACATTTACGATCAGTAGCTTTTTTATGATAGATCTGCAATCCTTAGCAAAACACATCTCTAGAGACAAGAGCTATGTTTGACTCCAATTGTATTGCCAAGCAGAAAATTAAACCAATAATCAAAGAATCTGAATGGCTGCATTTTGCCTCTTGAAAGTGTTGTAACTATATTGTTTAGGTCTTTTCTTTTTTAATAACTTATTTTGAATCTATAATATTTAACTTATCACTTAAATCTACAGGGTTGTGAGCAGCTCTCTGATCTTGTAGAAATATTCCCAAAGCCATGTTTTACCTTTTATTAACATACAAACTGAAACAGTGCCCTATAGGTAGGCACTTAAAAGTGCTTATTTGAGCTTCTGGAATGCAGTCTGGGAACCAGGTTCCCAAGTTAAAATATGGCTGTCTTTTGGGGTTTTCTATAATATGATAGATGGGTCACATAATCTCATTGTATCCTGCTATCTAAAGGCAACAAAAGCCTATAATTTCTAGAAATCCCCTTAGTGGTTTTAGGGTCTTGTGCTGTAGAGAGGAACGGATTGGTTTAATTCTTTCTTCCCCCAGTCTTTGGGTTCCCTTAGATATAATAAGGCTTAAGTATTTTACCTCAAGGCTGCAAAGTTGTGCCTTAGACCTAGAAGTATTACAACCTCTGTCTGTTAGAAAATTCATCAGAACACAGGTGTCCTGGCTAGAAAACTCTACTGAGGGGGCCTATAACACTATGCCATCTACGTATTGCAAGACCGACTGGAAAAACTATAGTATTTCCTCTTGTCAAATCAGCATCTAGGGATGTCCTCCTCTCTTCCTGATAAATAGTTGACAATGTAAAATAACTGAAGGGCTTAGTTCTCAAGTTTCTTAGACCTTTAAGAATACATGCCTGAAAATATCTTCTATTTTAATCTGCTATCTGATTGGCAGGCCAGTAGGGGTCTTGTATAGGAACTGCTTGTGTTCCAGTAGAAGCCAGTTATTCCCCTGGCTGCCTGTCTTTTGAGCTTCCAAAATGAAGATAATATTTGTCCCTAAATGTAATACTACTTATCTCTCGTGAAAAACCAACATTTGACTTAAGAGTAACATTACATCTTTCTGATCTAGTCCATAGGTCTGAGGAAGTTCTCTAAAGACCTCAATGTATGAATCAGGGTCATCCAAAAACTTCATTAGGTCTCATTTAATCTGTCTTAGATCACTGAGTAAAAGACACATGAACAGAGATAGTCCCATATTTGCCATTTACTTCTTGCAAGGGATATCGTCTTTGAGGGGCCTGAACAACTTAGCTAAGGATGGATACAGCCTCATGGAGGTTTTAATTATGGCTGGCCCAGATACTCCATCTTCAGCACCTGGTGGTCAAGGTTTAAAGTTGTCTTGGAAACTTTGCTCTCAGTTTCTAAAGGAGGAGGAGTAACCTCAGGCTTAGAGGTTCTGAATGTCTTAAGGGAGAGGTGTCTCTCATTGTATTTACACTGGAACATAAGCAAGAATTACTTTTTAATGTAAAGAAAATCTCAACATAAGATGATTTTGACCATTTTCTTTCTTTTACAGTACAATTCTAATTATGAGATAGCATCATAGTACTTTTTTCTGTGTACTTAGCTTTAGGAGGTAGGGACACCATGTGTGGGTGAAGAGAAATACTAAATGTCTCCTTAATATATTCGAAAGGAGTGAGAGATTCAGATATGGCATTCCTAATCTGAAACAAGAGAAACAAATATGGCATCCCATAAGTTTCTGCTTGATTCCTGTTCCCCCTGGGGAATCCCCTGAGGTTTATTCCACTCCAGGGTAGGTAGCTACCATCTAGAGAGACCCAGAAAATAAAACCAGACTTGACTATCTACCCTTTACCAGCATGCCATCTTATCTTCCTCAGGTAACTCATATCCTTACTCCAATAGGTACTCAAAGCACAAGTTACAATTGACTTCAGCTATGTTTAGAGAAGAACCACTAGAATACCAAGTAATTCAAACCACTGCTTTCTAGTTCCTTGAAAGAGAGGGAAATAGGGCACTTTGCCTGCAAAAGCGATCACCTCCAGAGATGCTAAGTCAGAGATTCTGCCCTGGGCCCTAGGGTAGAGAAAGCTCTGAGAAATTTCTGTTGTCTATCCAGTCTTTTAGGCCAATTTGACTAGCAGCAAGACAAGGCAACTCCTTTAAGGTCCATTTTAAATTCACTAAGTATTTGAAACTCATAGATCTTCCTAGCAGCCACAATCTACATAGTAAAGGCACCTTTGTCAACTTCTTAGGCACAGACATAAAGGAAGAGAAAGACTGGCCAAAAGAGTCCCATATTCTAGTTAGCATCTAAAAACAAATGCAAGTTACTGATTGCTATTTTCCCCAGTGTAAGACAAAAGAGTTGTTGAAAGTTGTCCTAGTCGGACTTTCTGAAGGAGGAGTGGTGTGACTACAAGGGATACTGAAATGAACTCCCAACAAACTGGACAAAGTTTAAGGGGAGTTTCTAACTTACTAGCAGAGAGAAAAAGTCCAAATAAAGCTCAGCCTCATTAAACATCCAAAAAAGTTACCATATAGAATTTTATAAGACCACAGTCAATGTTCCAAAGTCTATAACCTATCAGAAAAGGCATTTTCTCCCCTACACACATAAATGATGAAGAGCATGCCTAGGAAGTGGGGTAAGTTTGGTAGATTTTATTCTATGAAAGACTTGTTTCTTTTTTTTTTTTTTTTTGTACCGGGGATTGAACTCTGGTCCTTGCGCTTGCAAGGCCGGCCATTGAACCACTGAGCTAAATCCCCAGCCCTAAGATTTGTTTCTTATATTTGTCTAGAGGTCTGTCTTACTAGTAGTAGAAAAAGCAGTCCAAACCTGTAGCTCAATTCTTAACTGAGGCTTAAGAAAGGGCTCTGAAGGCATTATTTCAGATCACTCTGTAACAGAGGATACTAGATGTTCACTGACAGAGTTCCCCTTTCTCCTCACAGAGGAGTCCAGACAGGACAAGATGTGGAGGTTTTCTGCTGATTACCTGAATGGGCTGTCAACAGCTAGTTTCTTCTGAGGGAACATTGGGTATCTGCCAAAGAGTAGCCTTGGCCATGACCCCTCAGTTGTCACCTCAGTTTCGAATAGTTCCACATAATTAGAGACCTGTCTCTGAATGGAACCCAACTGCCTCTCTTGTAACTCTTCCGCCGGACATTGGTATCAATGGGAGTGGGGATTCACCAGAGGGCAACTAGAGGAACCTGTCCTCTGCTTTGAGAGAGGCACCTGTCCTAAGGGCAATTCCTAGCTGGCAGAATAACCACCACCTGTTTATGATACTATAAGGGACAGATAAAAGCCTCAACTGTCTTTATCTTACGTTATTTCATAAGACACCCATTTTATAGCATTTTGAAGCAACTAAGTCCTAATATAACACATACAAAACAAGAACAAAATGTAATTTTAACAAAAGACAATGCATAAGAAAAACAAGAGATGTGCAAACAATTAACACACAACTTAAAATTAAGACACTTTTGAAACAAAAGCTGAAACAAAGACCAGAATTTATGAAACAAAGACCAGAATCTAGGTGCACCTGCCCATCACAGCCTGGGCCCAGGCCTGGGTGGGAAGTGAAGGGGCTGGCCTTCAAGCGACAGAGACACAAGATAGCAGTCACCACAGGCTTGGGAGTAAAAGTCCCTCACAATTTCCAAATGTTGAAAGAACTCAAAGAAGTGTAGGAAGGAGTAGGAGATGGCACAGTTAGCTGGGGTCTAGAATGACAAAGACATAACACTTACAAGATGGACAAGGATGGCAATTGAGCACTCAAGTACAATTTATGAAAAAAGAATATACAGCCTTAAAATAGAACGTGGACCTAAATAACAGAAGCAGCTCCCTTTGTAAGATTTGTAACAAAAATTAATATGAATGGAGTTAATAGTTCTAATAGAGTAGTGGACCTAACAGTCATATCAGTGCTAGCAAAATGGCAGAATTCATACAGCATTAAAGTTCTGCAAGAGCTTCAGCACTTAATGATGTCTAAAGAAAATATGAAACTTCTGCAGCTTCCTGAAAGACAGGGTTACAGCATTTAATACAAAAACCCACAGGCCCTTCCTCCCACCACCACTTTCAATTCCATTTAAGCAGCCATTTTCCACAATAGTAAATTTTCTAGTTATGTCTTGTAGACTTCAAAGTACTAGAAAGGAAGCTCCCATTTAAAGGCAGACTATCTTAAGAGACTATAAATGATACTAAGTTTTTGTCCATTTGAAATATATAAGTTGTGTTATAGCATAACCACTGTCCCCAGAGTTGAACTTCTGGGACCAAGAAAGTCTATTTAAATTGATTCCCATCATGACTGGCGGGGCACGTCCAACACAACTGTGCAAAGACACATCACATAATCACCTTGCTGCTGATGTTATGGCCTAGGGGTCTGCCTTCTCCCCTCCCGGCCTCCTCCACCCCTGGCACCCTGGCCAGGCATCATGGCTGGTTGAATAGATGTGAATTTTCAGGTCGCAGCCTGTGGGACTACTGGTGGATGTCCGGGTGCTTTGCCTGCACCCTGGTTTCTTTTTTATGTCTTAAATGATGCCTCCTTCCAAGCCACTGACCTGTCTCATTCTCCTCTACTCCCACCCTTGGCCAAAGCATAGATTGTAACCCTCAGTTACCCTCTGAAGTTGGCTTTTGGTGAGGAATTCAGGGTTTTCCCCCATCTCTCTCCCATGTTGATAAAGGGGTCCTGCTTCACCCTCCTCCTCCTCTCCATTACCCTTGTCACTGTCCCCACCCTTCCTTCCTTTGGCAAGAAGCCATCAGGCTAGGTTGGAAAGAGTCTGACTGCCCTCATGTAGTTTTGGAACCACAATCATTTGTTTTCTACCATCTGGAAAATGAGTATTGGGTCCTGGGCTCTGCGGCCTGCTATCACCACCAGCTGATGAGCAGAAACCTGCCAGTGCTCATCCCTGCTGGGCAGGCCTGGAGCAAGGTCACACGAGGACAGAGTAAGCACACCCATTCCCTCTGGGTGGTTCCCTTTCTTCGTACCCACTTTGCTTTAAGACCCTGAATAAGGTTTACACGGGCTGCCATGTGGTCACCCTTGCTTCCATTTGGGTCTAGTTTGGAATCTGACAACTAGAACAAGGAATCTGGCCCAGTGCAGACTTTGACTTTGATGTGCTACTTCTCAGATGGTCAGTGGGGACTAAGGAGCAGCTCGGTGTGCAGTGGACCTGGGACTGACGGGCCTGGCCTCCTGGCACCTGCTGTGCCCTTCCACTCTGTTCAGGACCACTAAATGCTGAAATGTGGATGCATGCTGAAATAAAGGCAATTCATGCGGTTCCCTAGGTTTTGTTTTTTTTTTTAACTCTATGTGTAAAACCACCTTTTGAAGCAGTTAAGTTACTATCAAGTCTGAAATGCAATGACATTTCCATTCATCTATTCCTGGGGGGAAACCTTAGGTCTAAGGATTTAATACCCTTTAAGTAAAGTTTCACTGAACAGTATTCCATAAGCAGCCTTTTTATTGTCAGACCATTGCCCGATTTTAATATAGTGAAAAGCATGCATTAATATGAAAAAAATAATGTAGGAATCAAATGAGAGCATGTGAAACAAGTTACAATCTATGAAGCCAAAAGACCAATGTTAAAACCTATGAAAGAAAACTCTTACTTCTGACCAGTAATCTTGGTGGAAGACCTCCAAAATGATGTAGGGGGAAGAAATGTAACTCCCGATCCTGCTAGATATCCAAAACACAAGTTCCTGTTCGCTAAAATTGAAGAATGAATTCTAGGAACAATGGAGGCTAACAGTAGGAAACATTTATTGAGGGAAAGACAGATTCTAAGAGAGACAGAAGGGGAACCGAAAGTGGGTTGCCCCTCTCTATTTATTTTTTAAGCTTTATTGATGTCCCATATACACAAATAATTATATAATGAAAGCACATTATTTGATGAGTGTGTGTGTGTGTGTGTGGGAGAGAGAGAGAGAGAGAGAGAGAGAGTGAGACAGAGAGAGAGAGAGAAAGAGAGAGAGAGAGACAGAGAGAGAGAGAGAGAATGCATTTCTGAAACCATCACTGCAAATCAAGGTACTAAATATATTGATCACTTGCAAAAATTTTCCTGGTGTATTTTTGTGTATGGCAGGTAAGAATATTTATGAGATTTCTCCTTTTGACGTATTTTAAATTGCACAATATTTTATTAACAGCAGGAATTATAAAACATATCTCCAGAATGTATTCATCCTGTGCAATTGAAATTTTGTATCCACTGAGCAACAATTCCCTATTTCGCTAAGCCCCAGGCAACCACCACCCTACACTGCTTCAATGAATTCAGCTGTATAATGTTCCTCTTTTAACAGTAATCATGCATAGGGTTTTGGTTTATCTATTTCTTGACCAATGTATGTGTGAAACAATATCAATTTGTGGGATTGATGTGCATTTCCATGATAACTAGTGGTTTTGAACAAATGTTATCACATACACCGAGAGGCTGTTTGTATGTCATCTTTGACTAAATATTTATTTAAGTCCAATGCCATTTTGTAGTTGAGTTTTCTATCTACAGAGTTGTAGGAGTTCCTTATACATGTTGGCTATTAACATCCTATAATATACAATATGTTTTGGTATTTTTTTCAAGGAATAATTTGCAATATCTTGTTCATGACTTCTATTGCTGTGCAGAATTTTTTTTAATGTGATTCAATCTCACATTTCTAGTTTTGCTTTCCATGCCTTGTGTGGCATACTACAGAATTCACTGCCAAGGCCCGCCTCAAATGCTTTTCCTCTATGGATTCTTCAAATAGATTTTATAGTTTCCAGACTTACATGTAAGATTCCATTTGGATTACGTTTTGTATATGGTGTAAGACAGGTTTTGAATACCATCCTCTGCATTTGGATATCTATTTTCCCCAGTAGAGTTCAAAGTCTATTCTTCCCTATTTCTGTGTTTGTGGCATACTTTTTAAAGATCAGGTGATTATATACAACTGTGTTCATTTCTAATTATGTTCCATTGGTTTATTTTTCATCCTTTATGCCAGTACCATATTAGTTTAATTACTGTAGTTCTTCAATATATTTTGAAAATCAAATCAATACTTATACCTTTTTTTCCTTCATCATTAAGATCACATTGGCTACTTGGGATCTTCTTCACTTACACACCAATTTTAAGATTTTTAATTCAAATTTTGCAAAAATATCATTATGATTTTGATATGTGTTATATTGACTCTATGAATTGACTGGGGTATTATAGACATTTTAACAATATTATTCTGGTCTATGAATACAATATTTTCATTTGTCTTTATTTCTTTAGTGTTTTATAATATCAGTGTTCAGTCAGACATCTCACTAGTTACATTTTTCTAAATCTTTATTTTTTATGCTATTAAAACTGTGACTATTTTCTTATTTTTACTAGTTCACTATGAATATACAAAATGAGACTAATTTTTATATGTTGACTTTGGATCCTGGAATTTTGCTGAATCTGCATACTAGCAAAAATCTTACTTTTGAGTGGGCAAAATTTTAAATAAACTTCTCAAAACATATAAATAGATACTACTACCATGGAAAGACAGTCAAAATCTCTAGCTAAGGGAGCAAAAAACTAAACATGGCAGAGAAACATTATGGTTAAAGCAAAAAATGACTGATAATATCAAGTTCCAATATGAATGGAAGCAACTAGATCTCTTATTCACGTGCAGTGAAATTAGAATATGGTCAGATTAAAAAAGAATGAAGCCATGTCTTATAAATTGCTCAAATACTTACTGTAAGTCTCAACAATTCTCCCTGGTATTTATGTAAAGGATACGAAAATATGTATGTCTACATTATTTATTCATTTTTTATAGCTAAAACCTGGTAAAACCCGTAAACTCTATCATCTGGTGAATAGATCATCAAAGTGTAGTGTATCTAATGAAATACTACAGCACGTGAAAGGAATAATAATTAATACGCAAAGTACTAGGAATGATATATTGAAGGAATCAAACCTATGTATCACGGATCCATATACATTTCTTGAAAGATCATAATATATAAAAAATAAATAGTTACCTGGGTCCACTGGTTGGTAGAGAGAATTAAATAGAAAAAGGGAAGAAAATTTAGGGACATGAAAATATTTTATATTTGAATTGTGACTGTGGCCATGTCCTTGTACATAATTATCAGGCAGGGATAACAGGAAAAAATGAGAACCAAGACCTGTCATGTAGAGGTACAAGATCCCAGTAATGAATGTAACTGTACTGTATACCTAAAATGTATCAATAAACTCAATGAGGAAAAAAAAGAATTTATCAATTTCTATGTCCCCATATTTGCGAGTATATTATTTTCAATAAAGCTGTTCTCAACATTTAATTCCTCTTCTTATAAGGATCAGTAGCTCTGTGAAGCTATTTGGGTGGAATGTCAACCCCATTAGTCATCAAGAATATAACATTTATTATACGAAGGAGGCAACACAGAAGGAAGACAGTAGCCTGGGTATATTTCCTCGGTGTCCGCTGTATGTGTCCTCAGGTGTGCCGATCAGGTAGAGCAGTGGCCTCATCTAGCGAACATGGGAAGCTGTCTTACAGCTCTGTCCCCCTGCTGGCATTGGCAAACGCAATGAGTATTTCTGACCTTTAAAGGTCTTGTGTTTGTGTGAAATATCATGGTAACTAAATATTTGAGAATCATGCTTACAAATGCTAAACACTGTGCAAACCAAATGAAACTTCTTTTCCAGTATTCCGGAAGCTAGCTCACAATCCCAGCACAACATCCAGTCTTCTTCACCTGGAATATCCCGATGTCTATTCTTAAGTATTTATCTCAGTATCACTACTGAGGAAGCCTTCTCTAATTGCCTTTTTTATCAAAATGTGTTTTGTGGATGCTATTTGTACTTTTAGGATAAGTAGTTAATACTTAACCAGGTGTTGTGGCACATGCCTAGAATCTCAGTACTAGGGACACTGAGGCAGGAGGATCTCCATGAGCTTGAGGCCAGCCTGGGCTATATAATGACTTTGCAGCCAGTTTAAACTACATTGTGAGACCCTCAAGAAAAAAAAAAGCAATAAAAGAATTAGTTGACATGTATTGACTTCCAGGGTAAATACTTAATATTTCTTGTTTACTATGATAGATACAGTTCACATAATTTTCCTACCAATACAATGAGGTGAATGATTTCATTATTTCCACTTTACACAAGGTGCAAATGGAACATACAGATTTTTCATAACAATTCTAAGATACAGAAGGTAAAGAACCAGGTCAGGATCGAAATTAAGACAACAGGAGAGTCCACATTATTAACAAGCATGTGATAACAACTCTTGGACTTTAAGATACAGTCCTGAAATACAGACATAGAGGGTTATACATCACTTTACTCAAGTGCAATTTTACTCTATTATAAAATGTATTAACACTGAAAATAAGGCAGTAATGCTGCTACATCAAATATCCAAACGAAATCTCAGGACAACAGCAAACATATTCTATGTCTTTAGAGTGCATAGGTCTGAAAGAACCTGGATAGTATTCAGTAGTGTCTGCAGCCTCGCTAAGAAACTTTGTCTAGTTACCCATCGATCATGTAATTACTCAAGGATCCCCTGCAGTCCACCTCCACAGGGAAGTATCTCAACACCTCTGCATCTGAGCAGGAGTATGTGTCAGATCCATTTTTTAACAGAATGCCAATGCTGCCATGTGTATGCGTGTCTAGGACCTAAAGCCCTTTGCTCTTTTCAGTCAATAACACCGATAATCAGTGCTTTGGGCTTCTGTCAGGGGTTTCAACCATAAACTGACAGAAACGAGGTCTTGCCAAAATCTTGTGGGCAACATGTCTTAGTTTTAGGAGCCATTTAGCTATTTATTAAGTACCATTTAGCTACCAAGCCACATTTTGTGAGAAAACAGCAGGAATTATAAGAAATGTAAAAAGTTTTGAATGAACAAAAGTCTCAATTCACATATATTTGTAGAAGGATCAAGAAAATAAGCGCCGGGGATTTAGCTCAGCAGTTTGGTGGCCTGCCTTGCAAGCGCAAAGACCTGAGTTCAATCCCCAGTACCAAAAAAATAATAATAATAATAATAATAAAATAAGAGTAATTCAGCTTATAGAAAAAATGACCATTCTAAGCCGATTACTAATTTTAAATTATATAAAATATTCCATTCAAGGAGATAACTTGTTGTTGTCTAAATTTACAAGAAAAGTGAAAACAGAGGTTTCCATATGGCTATGTCAATATGGTAGCACTTTCTACAATGATATCATAAAACTTGTAAGTTTCTTGTAGGTATAGTCTGTATCCACATTGTGCTACTCCTGCTTTTGACTAACACACCTAATGGAATATTTTTAAAAATGAAAAAAGATATTCCCATAGTGGAATGGAATGACAAAGGCCTGAAAATATTTCTTCATTCAATAGCTGTTTATTGATTAAGCCCGATAGTCTAAGCACTATGCTCTATACTGGCATGGAAATACAGTATGAAATACAGGAATAATCTCTTTTCATGCAACATACAAGTTAACGTTGAAGACAGATAATGTGGTGATGATAAATAAAATGTTCTATAATGGAATAACAGAACTTATGATAAATAATAGTATAATTGTTATAATGTGTCCACTAAAAAGTCTTTCTCTCTCAGGACTTGCCATTTAAAGATGAGTCAGTCATGGGTATCACAGCAATAATGGACAAGGAAAATAGCTTAAGAGGTTAGGTAAGATTTTTTTTTTTATAACTCTAAGTTGGTTTCCTTAAAACAGTACCGAAGTTGATATGGAGGCTACATGTTACATACATGAAAACAAAGCAGAGGAAGCTTTGGAAATAAGGGAATGGGGACAGAGCAGTGTCTGCATTTCTGTCAATTCTGTCCTGATATTTCTAGGAAGTTGTGTGGATTGCAGATGCTGAAATCTGCCAACAAATACTTCTCCCTTTTCCTAGGGATGCGGGTACCAGGAAAGAATAGTAAAGCCAAACATTTTAGAAATCAAACATTCAGGTGGCTTCTGCTGCTATTTTTAACAAGAGGATATGCTGACATGTATTAAGTAAATTAGTCTCTCCTTACCACTAAAATGCCGTGTCCTTGTAATACTTGTCTTGTGCTCTTATCACTCTGTTGGCACTTTCTGTACACTTCTCTGTGTGACAACTACATGTACATAAATATTGTTTTTTCCAAAAAGTTGCAAGCTTCATGAATGAAAGTACTGGATGCCAGTCTTAGCAAGAACAGGGACTTATTGTTTCTTTCGGATACTAACTACATCTGAAAACATCTATTTAAATGCAGAATAATTTGTGCATAGCAACAGAAATGTCCAAAAAGATATATTTTTCTATTTGAAAATAAATATAGCATCCTCGAATAGAGAAAATAATTTATCTCTAAGTGTCATCATCCTACTAAATATACAGTAGTTTGTTTCAAGGAAATGGAAACTGGTCCTTTACCATTTTTATTTTATTTTCTGGTACAATTTAGACAAATATAAAATTTACATCTGGTCTCTTATGCTGTCAGAGTGATTTGGCTTTTCTCTGAGGATTTGACAAGAGGGAATATTCTTGTCTTGATTGCCATTAATAGCAATGTTACACATGTACATCAACTATGAATGAATCCCAAGTGCTTTAAATAGGTCTATGTAACGAGATGCACGAAACAAAACATGAAAAGAAAGTGCTACCAAAGGAAGGAGAGCTGCAATTTTATGCTGTTATGTTCTTAAGCACAAATTGATATTCAGATTTGACATGACTTTTAAAAATTCAGCTAAAACATCCGTCCTCTGGGTATGAACTACTAAGTGACAGATGACATAAGACTAGCTTCCTTTCTTTTTATACATGGATTTAAAATTCACCAAGAATGAAAACTTGCACAACTACCTTTGATTAAGAAAACTCCTGTCTCATATCAATTTTAATATTCACAATAAACAGGTGCCAAAATTTATTTTCATCTTGACAGTACCTACAAGGCGATGGTCATGAAGGTAAAGTAATGCAACAAGAATGGATTTTAGGGTAGGAATGTCAATTATGTTTGTTCTAACAATTCTGTACCATTTTACTGCTGTTATTATCATCATTGTCATTTGGTCAACGCCAACTGGCCAAATTTTAGTTTTAAGGTATTAATATACCACAAGTGTTCAAATACAATGACAAAATGTATTTTTAAGTTATACATAGCAACAGAGTACAAAATTTAGAGAACACGAGCTTATACTTGGTTAACCTAACACTTAAAACGTTTTCCTCAACTATTCATCATGTGCATCAAAATGAGCTAGGTCATATAGATCCTTGGGTAGTATATGATCACTTTTTCAAGGTGAAGAAGCATCTCTTACTTCTGACATGAAGGAGACCAAAGTATTGTGATCCTACTCTTAGTAACATTAAACATTTAAACACACGTGCACTTGGATGTGTATCAGATTTCAGCCATTGGCTTCCAGTATTCCACATCCTTCATTAAATAATTTATCTTCATTTTTCAGTCCCTACACCTCCCTAATTTGCTCATCTAGTTTTTTTCCAATTTTCTCCCTCATTCTGAGTAATTTTTTCTTAAAAGATGCGAACACCTTGTTCTAGTAGTTAATGGCACTTGACCAGATACATACAATGGAAGCTCAACGCCTGTTTCTAACTCTTGCTATTTGTGTTTGCTTGATTAAAGTGTTAATTCCTTTAGTTTTCAGTTTCCTTATCTATAACGTGGAATAGAGATGAATTTCTCTCATGAAGTTATTGTGAAGGTCAAGGAATACAACATTAATGGTATGTGAGGGATGAAATTTGTATATGTTCTATGAAATTATCTAGTAATTTTATTGTTGTTATTATTACAACTGAAAATCTGAATATCATGTAAATGGAGGCTGTATTGAGAATGAGTCTTTTAAGAATGTTACCTAATAAAATTTTTCTTCAATACACTAAAGAAATGATTTTCAAGTCAAACTTAAAATATTTTTAAAAATTGATTTTGTAGAGTTTGTTAATTTTAATATATTCAAACTATTTCAATTTCTAAAGTTGCTTTCCTGATAAGAGAGATACAAAATGTACTACGCTTTTTTTCTACAGGTTGTTTCCATTTTTAAAACATAGATTATTTTTTTCAGAAAGAGTAAATGTTACCAGTTCTCTCATTTCCTCAAAAGTAATCTATTTTCACCTCTTAGTGTAGAATTTAAATCTTATTTTTCAAATCAAAATGACCTGGTGTAAATTATGCTAACAAAGGTTAAATGGAAATAAGAGAAGGAAAATTAGTTTTCTCTTTAATGCATATTTGAACTTATTTTCAATGACGAAGCATGGGAGTGATCATGAACTTAAATTACATAGTTCATCTTGATTTCAGACAATAAGGTGGTATTTTTGCCTATTTGATGGGAGCGATACTTGTCATATCTTGGGTCTAGATGTCCTCCCAAAGGATATCTTGCGTGGTCATAGGTGAACCTTTCTGGCAGTGGCTGGATCTGGAGTATGTGATGATGGGATTAAGTGTGTGCGATTACTAAATCAGTCCACTGATCGAATTAGCGTAGTTCTGAGTAGGATTAAGGACGCCACATGATGGATGTGGATAAGATTTAAGGGACAAATAATGTATAAGGGACAGAAAGAGGGTCACTGCATGTGGTGTGCTGCCTTCTACCTGCCTGCTCTGCAATGCCCCTCTGCCAAGTCACCCTGCTTGAAGTTAGCCAACTATGAACTATGAACTGAAACCTCTAGGAATTGTGAACTGAATAAACCTTTCATTCTTTGACTTTGAGGGTCAGGTATTTTGGCTCAATAACAAAGAAAGTAAGACGCTATTTTATAAAGATGCTACATAGTTGACATGTTGTTAAATTGGTGAATTTCCCACTAAATAATCAACTACCATATAGAACTTATGCCATATAGATCTTACAATATAAAATATATAATAGAGATATGCATCAAGATCTTACCTCACAGGGTTATCTATCAGTTTTTTTAAAAAACAACTTTTTTTTTTTACTTTGTCACAGGAAACTTTTTTTTTTACTTTGTTACTGTCACAGTAAAAAAGCGCTTTTTTATTTTTCATTCATAATATGATATCAAGGCCGGGCATGGGGGCACATGCCTGTAATCCCAGCACTCGGGAGGCTGAGAAAGGAGGATCGCTATGAGTTTGAGATGAGCCTGGGCTACATAGTGAGTTCCAGGTCAGTCTCAACTACATAGTGAGACCCTGTCTCAAACAAACAAACAAAAAAACAAACAAACAAACAAAAAACATAATATGATGTCAAGGTGAAAATAAGACATATGCAAAAGAGTTCATAAGGATTTCTCAGGAATTCATAAATTATCATATTTGGTGCTCAATCCGTTAGATCACAAAATAGCAGTTACCAAAATATGATGAGGAGGAGGAGGACGATGACAAAGAGGAAAAAGACAGTTCTAATAGTAAAGCTAGTATGTAGATGTGTTCTATTTATCTTGCACTGTACTAAATGCATGTACATATACTTTTTCCATCATGGAAACTTTATATGTATTTTATCAATCACATTTTACAGATTTTACAGAGAAGGAAATTGCCATGGTTTGAATGGTTGTGTCCCTCCAACATTTCTACCTTGGAACTTCCACCCCACGGTGATGTAATTAAGCGATAGATCCTTTTAGAAGTGATTAAGCCAATAGGACTCTGCTTTCATGAATAACATTAAGGCCCTTATATAAGAGGCTTCAGTGAAATGTTTGGTTCCTCCATGACTTAGGCCATGCGAAGACACAGTAGGTGTATCTTTTGCTCTTGTGCCATTCAACCATTTGGGGATGTAGAAGGAGCACCATCCTGGAAGCAGAGACACCACTACTGAATGTCCTGGTGTCTTGATCTAGGATTTCCAAGCTTCTAGATCTTTGAGAAATGAGTATCTGTTGTTTGTAAATTATGCACTCTAAGATATCATAAAAGTAGGAATGGACTACGAGAGAAATTACGCTTAAAGAAGTTAGTCAAATTGTCTTTAGTCATCAAGTGGAGTAGTGACAGTAGTGGTATTTGAAAGAAGAAATGTAGGTCCATGAGAGTTCAGGCATTAACAAGGAATGTCTTATAGTTACAGTTCATTATTAACGTTGAGTAGAAGAATACTGAAGATGGCAACATTCAGATGGTACAGCATATCTTTGGCCATGCTCATTCTTCAATGGAAAAGTAATTTGAGTTGTATGTTACTTTTTTTTTTGTAATATTCAAGGTCCTAATAAGACCTCAAGCTCAACATATGAGAGGCCTGCTATGGATAGTTCAATTAACTCTGCCCTCATCGGAATCCCTACAAGACCAGGAAAAAAAAAATGCTCACTCCTACTTGGAAGTGACTCAAATCACTTGGCTATTTTGAGTGCTTAAGGAAAGAAACACACTCTGTCATGCCAATTATCCATTCATGGTTTTTGGTGCTGGGACACAACTATGATTCAGTGTAACTTGTAATAATTTAAGTATCATTCACTTACCAGATGGAGATGTTAGTTAAGTTACCATCACAGATTCAGTCATAGACATGGCTATTTTTTTAAATTGATTGAATATGTAACTTTCCTGAAGCAGTATAGCTCAATCTTCACCAGAACAAATCTGTCATGATTACACATTGCCATACAATTTTTATATGTGTTTGTCTATTTTCAAAAAATATATTATAATTCCTTAATTCCCAGGCCTTGGTGGGACCTCTAAAATTTCTTCCATATCCCCCACAGCTTGGAGTTCAGCTCAACAGGTCTTAATAATAATGGCTGATGATTTCTCAATCCCATATTTCATGCTGCCTAACTCTCAATCAAGATAATGTTAATGTGTTGTGGTTTTTACTTTCATACTGACAATGCATATACTGAAGTCATGTATGTACTGCTTAACCCAGGCTCACCTTGAGATATCAACTCCTATTTATAAAGTCCTGGCCAGCATGAGGAATGTGCTGTCTCAGAACACAGAATATCCACCCAAATTCAGCAACTCAGGCTCTTGACTCAGATGTCAAAGTAGCTATTAGGAGTTTGACAATGCAATGTCTTCAAGTTATGATCTAGAGCGCTGTGAAGAATCTATAATCTCACTGGAGGGCTTGGTCACATTTTAAGAGAAACAAATTACCCATACTATGGAAAAATATGTCAAATCTGCTGAAATACGTCAGCTCCCAGTGATAAAAAAAGACTATGTAAACCTACTGAACTATTTCTGAGACACTTGGGTCAAAGTTTACAGCTTTAACTCATAAAACACATCATATTTGATTATGCCTTTCCTGGTTTTGTCCAGTGATAGTTTATCCACACCAACTTGAAGTTGTTTTCTGGAAGTCAAAAGCTATGCTTCATTTTTCAGTTGAGCTGAATAACATGATATCCTAGGGTTGAATATCCAAATACTTCTATATTAGTTTATATATAAGAAATTGTATTTTAAAATGCATATCTTAAATAAGTGGTTGGAAAACTACCACCAGTGGTTCAAATTTGTTCTTTCTGATATTTTGCAAATGAGATGCTTAGAAACAGCTATAACCACTCATTGATGTACTATTTTATTTCTGCTTTTATGCTTGAATATATTTTAAAGTAGATAGAAACAGAGGCCCCATGGACTACAAATTCTAAAATAGTCATTCGTTCCTCACAGAAAAAGTTGGATGTACATTTTCTTAACATTCAACCCAACAAAAGTAGAGATGTTCATTTTTCCAGAAACTTACTCTCTATACATATTAACATAAATTCTAAAACCTGTTTCCTAGCATGCAGAGAGCCCCAGAAAACCCAAGTAGAACAGCCATTCACAATTGTTTGCTATGTATAATTTTCCATAAAATATAAAGCATTTATACTAGGTTTTATATTAGAAAAAGATCAAATAATAACCATTTTAATAGCTTGATAATTTTAGTAACCTCCACCAATTTCACAAAAACTGAAATATTTCCTGTTGGTGACATGTGTTCGGCCAGATTCCAGAAATAATAAGGTGAGTAAATTAGAGCTTGGTGCTTGAGACTTCTACAGGTTAATGAAGACAAACAAGCTGGAAAACAGTATTTTTAATGGGACAAAACCCTAAAGAAAAATAAGAGAGAAAGTAGTAACTCTGTCCTGGGGAGTGAAATGTGATCAATGATAATCAGGTACAGTAGAGATGGGAAAGTAGTCTAGAAAGAGCAAAACAACCAATGGGTACAGGTTACCTCAGACACCTGGTGAGGCTTGTTTAATGGTTGGCCCCAGAGGACGGGAAAACAGGGAGCTATAATTACCCTGTTTATTCCCTATCAGGTTCTATTAGGTCAGCTCTCTCTCTTAAGAGAAACTTGCTACTACTCTCTCAAAGCAGCTATTTTCTTACCTTTGTATGCTTTTGTGTAGGGAAAAACACTCCTTGCCCTTTTGCCTCTTGGGCATAGAGCTGTGGATAGCTGTACTATTTCTAGTTCTGGGTTTCTGCTCTTTCTTATCATTTTTATTCCTACATAAAAAAATCTTCCCTGAACTATCTTCATTTGAATAAACTTTTTATTTCCTATTGGGACCTACTTTGTGTCACACTTCTTCTAGATATTGGGAGACAGTATGGAAATAAATGAGGTCCCCGTTCCCACTGTTTCTAAGATATAGAGAAGATAGAGCACAAATCTCTGAGAAGCAGGCCTCTTTATTCTCAAGGAAACAGTATCATTATAGCATAGCAATAAAAGATAAACCTTTGACAAGAAAGACAGCAAGAGAGGACTAATATTAGATGAACAAAGCCAATGAACTTCCAGATGACAGAAAAGAGGTGGAAACACACAATGAATTACGATAATGTTGTAGCCATCAAACTAATGACACCCATTAAGGTCTACCTCCACTTCACACACGAAGATCCATACTACACGTTACTTAGAAGTATGATGCAATGTGCTTAGGGATTTTTAAACCCTGGCCCAAGAAATTCCAGGAAACATTGACACTTCAGCACAGAGGCAGCTCTCATGGATACCTAAAACCAGTACAGACCACGATCCCAGAATATATAACCCCAAATGCCATACTCCTAAATGTTGATATTTCCAAATACAAAAAGCCCTAAAGTTTAAAGTTCCCCAAGTTACAATGCCAAAAACTAAGGAACTCAGACACCAAAATCTTGAAAACTGGTTCCCACCAAAAAAACCCACAATACTATATAAAGGCTAATTCACGGGGAGGCATTAGTGTGTTTTGAGTTGTACAGAGTACAGTTACATCTTATTAGGTAAATTGAAAAAAAAGAAACATTTTGAGTGTGCCTGAAAGGATGCTATCAGAGAGATGTGTGAGTCAGAATAGAGTAAGTGAAGATCTGGCATTCAACAAAGAAAACAGCTCTTGATAGCAAGTGTAAGACTTCAAAATATTTAGTTAATGATGTAAGAATCAGCCTGCTCTTACAAAATACTTCTGGTCAAGTGCCAATAACCCACCCTATTAATGAGTTTGTTCATGTCAAATTTGTTTTTAAGAGTTTTCCCAAAATTTAATTTGCCAGCATTAATTTTCCCATTCACTATCATAACATACTCGATCTTCACATCGTTGTTAATACTTGAGTAATAAATTGTGAGACTTTTACAAGTTCTAGTTAATTTTATTCAGCTTTTGCAGAGTTGATCACAGGAAAGCGCGTTATCATATTTTGGACTTTGTGTGCAAAGATCTTGTGTAAGTAAAAACTTTGAAACATCCTTAATAAGGGAAAATATGTCCTTTTTGTACATCTTCATTTATGATAGATTAAACTTCTCAAAATGTTGAATCTGTAGACTCAATAGTAGATTTGGGTTAATTTTATCTGTCCATCATGGTACTTCAGATGACTACTGTTATAAAACTTATGCACATAATCACCAACCATAGTGATATTACTTTAATATTACAGATTAACTCTTTTTTTTCAGCTTTGAGTTTATTGGTACATTTTAGGGATACAGTACAGTTACATTCATTGTTGGGATCATGTACCTCTACATGGCAAGTCTTGATTCTCATTTTTTCCCCTTACTATACCTGTGCAAATATCATTAGTGTATCTCAATGCTTATGCTTGTAAAAAGTTATTTTATTGTGTAATCTGACATATGATGTGTTGATTTTTTTTTTTATGATTCTCAAATCCCCTCTTGAAGATACATGGAAATGTATACTAAATATTTTATTATTTTTTCAGAAGTATATTTAATGTGAAATAGGAGGAAAATGTTCAAATGGGCAGGGGCATTAGGGAGGGTGGGGGAAGAGGAAGGAAGGGAAAGGGAAAAAAGAGAAAAAAACAGAATTAAAGCTTTTGCACATAAGGAGGGTAGAAGAGGGGATGACGATAGGAAAAACAAGAATTAAGATATAACATGTACAGGTAAACATTTCCTATGATGAATGTGGTCATTATATATATCTAAATTATATCAATAAACTTAATACAAAAGTACAGTATACCCTCATGTTTTGACCAGTCTGGCATACGAACAACTTGGGCTATGACTGGAATTTTAGTTTTAACTTATATCCAAAGTCTGGAATTATAACCCAAATGCTGGCTCCCTATGCTTCCAGATGGTTTTAGAAACAGATTTACCACTTAAAGAGTTCTGGAAGGAACATGACAACATCCTTTCCTGTGTGGGGTTGAGAAATCCGGGGCCAAGGTGTCCCTAAGGACACTGAGAACTGCCTGTATACAGAAGAGAGGCTTTGAAGTATTTGAAGAGGAGCGTGATCCTCCAATTGACTGACTTTGAGTTAAAACCATCCCTCATGAATGAATTGAGTTTGTAAATCAAGGGTCCACTGTATATTTTCAGGATTTTGAGCCTTTGAGATTTTAGCATTTAGGGATTCGATCTTTAGATATTCTGATACGTTTTTGTTTCAACAGTCAGGATTATGGTATCAGGAATTGTGTCTTTCAGGATTGTGGCCCAGGCCCCGTTGAAACAAAGCTTGTCCTTAGAAAATCTTAATAAACTCCTATTATGAAAGAAAATTGACATCTGAACTGGACCGAATATAAGCACCAAAAAACTTGACAGAATGCCCCCAATACCTGGGAATCGTCTCTGGATAGTCTCTCCCCACCTGACTTATGCTCCTGGGCTGCTGCACCTGTCTATGTTACACATAAACACTTTCAGAATAAAGTGCTTGAGCAGCAGTTTAAGACTCATTGTGGATCCAGATGCAGCTAAACGGGAGAAATCAACCCCACAGAAGCTGGTTAATTAGGACCACCCAAGTGCACTAGAAGTGGCAAAAATAGAATTACAACCATAAAAGTTGTAAATATAGAAAACATACAGCAAAAAACTATTAAAAAATTGAATAATAGGCATTCCTGGATGATAAGTAGATTCATTTCATTGGTAAATTTAAAGGGTACAAAATAATGACATTCATCATTGGAAATTTGCACCTTTACATAATCCATCTTGGTACTTATATTTTCCCCATACCCTTGCCCTTCCTTCAACCCCTGCACCCCTCCTATCTACAAAGACTTTGCTTCCATTTTTTTTCTCATATTAAGTCTGTTTGCTTCCTTCTTTTCCCCTACCCCTCCTACTTCCCCTTTCCCTTTGCATCTTTTCTTCCTCTTTCACATCATCTATTATACATTTTAGTCCTTATTTACACTTTCTCACACTAGAGAAACTATTTGGTATTTACACATATGCGTCCTATTTATTTCATTTCAAAGTATCTCCTTAATGTGCTTCCATTTAGCTATACATGTCTCTACTTTCTCATTCATAATGGAAGGGTAATACTCCATTTTATTAAAAAGAAAAACCACACACACACATTATCTTGATCCTGTCTCCTGTTGATGGGCAGTTGGACTGTTTCCAAGTGTTAGCTATCACAAATTATGCTGCTATGAACATGGGTGTACATATATCACTGTGATATGATTCTTTTAATTCTTTGGGGAAGATACCCAGCAGGGGAATAGCTGGGGCAAATGTGACTTCCAATCCTAGTTCTCTGAGGAATTTCCATATTTGTTTCCACAGTGGTTGCACCAGATGCAAAAGAAAATTTTAAAAGAGAAATAAAAGGGTATACTTCTAGAGATGAAAAAAAAAGCACAAGCTTCCAAAAGCCCAATTTTCATTTATTCATTTTTTTGGTACTGGGAGGACTGAACTCAGGACCTTGTGCTTGCAAGGCAGGCGTGGCGCCACTGAGCTAAATCCCTGGCACCCAACAGCCAATTGCTGATACTACCTTTAATGAAAGAAGCCACCCAGCTCAACATGGTAACTTGACATTTGAGAATACAATACCAAGGATAAAGACAAGATCTCAAAAACTTGTAAAGAATAAAGATAGGGAGGGGAGGAGGAGGGAAGAGAGGGCAGGGACAAGGGGAAAAAATGAGAACCAATCATGTAGAGGTACAAGATCCCAACAATGAATGTAACTATACTGTATACCTAAAATGTACCAAAAAGCTCAATTAAAGCTTAAAAAAAATTCACTGGTGTGAAAAACAAAGAATAAATTCAAAGAGGTAGATTAGCAACCAATGAATGAGAATAGGCCTGTAATCAAACTTGTAACTAGCATAAGCACATGGTTGTCTTCAAAGTTCCTTCACTTTGAAAAGAAAATATTATGCACATTTAATTTACCTATCAAGGAAAAGGGCAAAGATAATTCATTTGCTGAATTATAAAATATGGAGAAAGTTACTTCACATGCACCCTCTCTGATCTACTTTGCTAAGCAACTAGAGGATGGAAACTAAGAAGCAGGAAGAACCATAAGAACATAAATGATGGATTCACCCAGGTGTCAAATGGAGAAAAAAAAATTCCTTCCAAGTTAACTCTAAAGTAGGGTCAGAAAGTAATAACACAACATTAAATGGACAGCCAAATATCTGTAAGAATTACTTGTTTCAAGAAGATAAACAGAATGGATTCTAACAGTAGACAGAATATAGATAAGGAGATGCATGTTTTAATTATGCTATAAACCAGGCTTTATTCTTAATCTTAACATAGATAAAGAAAATAAATGAACTCAGGAGTAGGTGGTGATTTGTTGAACATAATGTCAAGATTAAACTGGGAAAGGCAAAAAAATGTATCCTGGCTCACTTAAATGCAAAATATTATGCCCAGCCTAGATATTAAGTGTGTTCATTGTAGCTGGCTAGTATACTGCACATCTACAATCCCAGCACTCTGGGAGGCTGAGCCATAAAAAATCACAAGCTCAAGCCTTGTTGGCACAATTTAGTGAGACTTTGACTCAAAATATAATCTAAAGATATAATAAGGGCTGGGTATTCAGCTCTGAGTGAAGATCCTTGGTTTAATTCCCAATACCGAAAGAAAAAAAAAAAAACTCAAAACAAGTGCTCCTTGGCAAATAACACTAAAAATATGAGACATGATTTATGCAAATAAAATACAATTTTAGCACAGTGCATTGCTGCACAGTGAGTCATCAGAGTCAAATTCATCTAATTACTTGTTTGCAATTTTCAAAATCAGCAAATAAGCAATGCACAGATTATTTAAATATAGTTTCAAAAATAAAAATAATGCTATTAACTATGATAAAAGATAAATTAGAGAATAAGCAAACAATAAATATAAAAAAGTGAACAGAAGGGTAGGTTTGCTAATCTTTTCATCATCCATGAAGGGGAACTGGAAATTCTAACAAGAGTAGTGAAATAAAGCAATGATTATGACTATTTATTTTATTCCAACTCCAAGGGTAAAGAAAAAAATAAATCAACAATGTAAACAGTATGAAGTAGACTGCAAGGTTAAAACAAGTGTGGATTATAGTCTATCTTTGTGGCAGGGGTGTCAATAGATATTGCCCAAATTAATAGTATAATTTTTAATACACATATCTCAGGTATCCGGAAAGATACCCAGTAGATGAGATACCTCAAAGAGCTTGCACTGGAGATTCGATTTGACCCAGCCATTCCTCTACTGGGTATCTTTCCAAAAGAACTAAAAGAATTATATCACAGTGGTATATGCACACCTGTGTCTATAGCGGCACAGTTTGTAATAGCTAAAACTTGGAAACAGCCCATTTGCCCATCAGTTGGAAACTGGATAAAGATTTGGTTTCTCTATAAAATGGAATATTACTCAGCCATAAAGAATGAGAAAATAGATTCACTCATAGGAAAACGGATACATATTGAAGATATACTCCTAAGTGAAATAAATAAGTCACACATGTGTAAATACTGAATAGTTTCTCTGTTGTGAATAAACTGCAATAGTACATAAGATCATAATAAGATTACTGACATTGTGAAATGGGAAGAAAGGGGCTAAAGGTGTAGGGAAGGTGGAATGGGTAGGGGAAGGGTAATTAGGGAAAAGAGAAAAAAGTGAGATAAAGAAAAGATGGAAATAAAATGTTTGTAGATGGGGAGGGGAGGAGGGGGTGAAGGGAGGGCAGGGACAAGAGGAAAAAATAAGAACCAAGACCTGTCATGTAGAGGTACAAGATACCAATAATGAATGTAACTATACTGTATCCCTAAAATTTACCAATAAACTAAATTAAAGATGAAAAAAAAATCTCTCAGAATTAGGAAGTTATTCATCAAAAGAAAAATAAAGCAGTTGAAAATGTCAGGTACTGGGAGGTGGAAATAGGGTTTGGGTCAGGGAAGGACAGCACTATTGGTTACTTTATGCAGTTATTAGTTTAAAAATATTTTCAAAGCAGAAAAATATATTTTGCACTATGTGGTTCTATGTAAAGTGTATGGCAAAGCTGAATTTATACTGTGATGCTCTTAATTTTGAAAGTGTCTGAACTAATTATGTTTAAGTGAAAATCACACTGCCTTCATAGAAATAATCATTACATTCACCATCTAAAACTATATAACTAAAAAAACCACTATATAACTCACAATAAGTAATGTATTAATCTCTCTATATATATTAATAAATAGAGATTTAGAAATATAAGCTATATTATAAAGCAAAATATTTACAGGGTAAAGAAATAAAAAGTGAAATATTTTTACTATGAACTATGTTTTTATTTGAAATGTCTAATAATTTTTAAGTCTATGAAAAATTTATGCAATACTTGTAAAATATAGATAATGTTATCTATAAAGGGAAACATTGGTAAAATTAGTTTTCTATTATAATATGATTGTAGAATAAATTCATATAATTTTGGCCTAGACAACTACAGAGTAGAAGTACAAGTTCTTTTAAATTTTATATTTCTAAAAAGTAGAGCAACTTTATCCCAAATTTATTTAACCTCTGCTTTCCCCCAAAGCTCTTACAGAATAATAGATACTTTGACTCATTAAAAATATTACAATGTTTTAATGTAGGAATATTATGAGAGATATTACTCCATAATCACATGAAAAGGAAATGAAAATCCAAAATATATACTTCATAATCCTAATTACAGTAAATTATTACTAAAGAAAAATATATGTTAGCTAAATAGTCAAAAGACATATCTTAATCAAACGTGTGAACTATTGTCCTGATACGTTTAATGGACTATCTTAACACTATGACATTTTTATCATTAAACACACATACATACACCTACCTCCCACCCCTTCCTCTGTTTCTAAATCCTTCATTCTGACTCACCAATTTGTCTCCAATGCAAAGAAAACAGTGTCTGAATAGTTCTGTAGCCCATTTTGATAATCTGGTAGGTACTCCAAGCATCACGACCACCTTTGCTTCTTCTTTGGTCCTTCCGGCAGAACTTCATTCACTTATCCATGATCTTCCTGGAGATTTGTCCAGACATAATTATTAATTTCTATTAAATGCCTATTAGCTATTGTGAATCGCACTGCTGTAAACATGGGTATGCATGTAGCACTACAGTGTGATGTCTTTAACTGTTTTTAGAATAACTAGGCTCTGGAGACTGCCTAGATGCCCATCAACCGCCAAATGGATAAAGAAAATGTGTGATATATTTACAATGGAATATTATTCAGCCATAAAGCATAAAATCATGTCATTTTTAGGAACACAGATAAATGTAATCTTAAGGTGAAGTGAAATAAATCAGACACAGAAAGTTAAATATCACATGATTTACGAGCCAGGGATTGAGCTTATTGGTACCACCACCTGCCTCACAAGTGCAAGGACCCCAGTTTGATCCCCAGTAACAGGAAAAAAAATCACATGATTTTGTAAAAATATGAAAAACCCAAAGTGTCAGTAAAGAGTTAAATTAGAGAGAAATGGTGGAAATAGGGAGGAAGACATTTTGGGGATGGGAAAGAAGATCATGGAAAGAGGGAATGGAAGAGAAAGGAGAAGGGGAGTAGGCAGACCAAAAATGACCACACCACAATATATATGTGCTCAAAGTCTTACAAGGAATCTATCATCTATCACACACCAATAAAAGTACTCATTGCAATTTTAATTAAAATCTCATGTTAATCCAACTTATGTATTTATCTGTCCCATTGAATGTTTCAAATGATGCAATATGTTTTAAATTATAATTTTTATTAATAAAGTCTATTAAAATAAATACATACTATTGGTAAGAATTTATTTTAAAAAGAATCAATGTTGAAAGGAGAGTTAAATACTTTTTTTCAAGAAAATTCCCGAAACTATAATGATAAATAGCAGGGGAGGTAAAGATGATAAAAATACTCTTTAGATAAGAAAAGAGCTTTTTGCTTTCATTTGCATCTTTTTTGAGTGTTTGGAAGTTTAAAGCAGAGCCTTTTCCTTGCATGTACACTAATTTTAGACACACATTTCTATATGAAAATATGTTCAACACCAGTATTCAGGAGGGAGATGCAAATCAAAACAATGAGATATCACTTCATCCAGTAAGTAGTTCTATTTTCAAAAAACACAAAAGATATCAAGAATACTGGCAAGGAGATTGGAGACAAGGAAACCCTTTGGAATTTGAATTGGTATGGTTATTAAGGAAAGAAGTAGTGGTAGGGAGGTTCCTTGAGATATGAAAAGTAAAACTACCACATGACCCAACATTCTTACTTCTGGGCATGTATCCAAAGGAACTCAAATCACTTGGTCCAAGAGACCTCTGTGGTTTCATATGTTTTGCAGCAATATTCAGAATAGGTAATAGATGGAAATGACCTAAATGTCCACCAACTGATAAATGGCAAAAGAAAATGCAGTAAATATATGCAACAGAATACCATTCAGCCACAGTCTGTGATAACACATAAGGAATTGGAGATTATGTTAATTGAAAACTGCTAAGCAAAATAAACACTACTATACGATGTCACACAAATAAGAAATACAAAAATGTTGATCTCATAAAAGTTGAGAGTAAAATGGTAGTTCGCAAATATAGCAAAGGAGAACAGTGGATTACAAAAGATTCATAAATAGGTACTAAATCATAGTTAGGAACAAAAAGTTCTGATGTGCTTTTTTACAGTAGAGTGACTTTGGATAATAAATGTTCTGTCCATTTCTAATGGCCCAAGCATTTTGAATGTTTTACCATAAAGTTAGTGTTTGTGGAGACATGTATGTTTCACATGATTTAAACATTACACAATGTACATATATATTGAAACTTCACATTATTCCATTATTAAATACAATCATATTTTATATATCAGTTAAATAAATGTAAAGAATAAAAAAGAGGTTACATGCTTGTGGGAGTATAGAATAAAGGGAAACTTTACACAACAATAATGTTAGCAGAAATGCCTATGTGTACAGTCAATATGGGAAACAGTATGGAGATTCCTTAAAAATTAAAAACAGAACTACCATGTGACACAGCAATCCCACTTCTGGGCACGCATCCAAAGTGAGTGAAATTGGATGTCAAAAAGACTTATGCACTTTCATGTTTATTACAGAACTATTCACAATGGTCAAACATGTTATCACTTTTTTCCATGAAGTATGTGATGGTTCCTATTCTGGTTATCTATTGCTGTCTAAAACAAAACAAACAAACAAAAAAAACTTCTCAAAATTTTGCAGCTTGCTTAGTTATGTTCACAAGGAATTTAGGAAGAGCTCACTTGAGCAGTTTCTGTCTTATCTACTGATGTGTTGACATCAGCTGTGGCAGCTGATGCTGCAGGGTCCATGTGCAAGATACTTTTAATGTTTTTTGATGTGTTTAATAATATTTGGTTCCTCAGTGTTTCTTGTTCTGCCTGTTTCTGTATCTCTCTATCTCTCAAAGGCATATCATCCTCCAGAATTCTCTATGTGCCTTACAGAAGGGTGGTTTTAGAGGAGACATAGTTTTTTGTTTTGTTTTGTTTTTTGGTACCGGGGATTGAACTCGGGTCTTTGCGCTTGTAAGGCAGGCCACCGAACCGCTGAGCTAAATCCCCGGCCCTAGAAGACATAGTTCTCAAGTGGTAGCTAAAACCTCAGGTGCATGTAATGTTCACCTATCCTCCCTTCTTAGTCTTCAAACTTTCTATGGTCATGTTAATGAGTTAAGCTTTGCCATACTATTATCTATTGGACTTTGCATTGAAGCTGATTACAAGCTATAGCCACTATATTTCCAGAGTCAATGCTTTTGCCAAATCAACTATGCTCAACTCTCAATTTGAAGGCTATGTAGTAAAAATTATTCCCTCTGTTTAAAAGTATTTTTAAATGAGCAAAGTTAAAGCTGTTAAAATCAGCATCCAAAACAACATGTTACAGAAGGAAAAACAAGGAGACATTTAAAAACATATCTTTTATGTATGGAGAGTTCTTGTCTTCCTAGTGAAATTTTTTACAGCGAACATGTGTAGCTTCTGAATACACAGCTATGGAGTGCTAGGGTAATTCACCATGAAACACCAGGAAGAAACAGAAAGATATCTCTAAGGTAAAAATAGGATAATTGTGATTTGAAAACGTGATTATAAATTGATAGATCATTGTGAACTCTGTCATCACATAAAGCTTGGTCTTCTTGAACATGGAAACCTCTCATGGAGTCAATTTTTTTTTTTTTTTTT
>NW_022900951.1:28991316-29141059 GCF_012274545.1 Fukomys damarensis
TTTTTTTTTTTTTTGGTACCTGGGATCCAACTTGGGCCCTTGCGCTGGCGAGGTAGGTGGCAGATCCACTGGGCCAAATCCCAGCTCCTCAATATTGAATATAGAAATGCTGCCCTGGGCACTATGTCTTACAAAATACTAAAGTTCCTTTTGGTCTTTGACTTTAACACAGCTTATAGTGAAAGAAAGAAAAGCTTCCTATACAACCACACTATGTATAAGGATAACTCAATCATGGAATAAAAATTTCTTAAACATCATAAAAATTTATTGGGGAGATTTACACATTCATATGTATGCTCATGCATTCCCAAGGAAAGTTAATCTGAACAAAACACCTCTCTAATTATGTGATTTCATGTTACATAAACTTTCTCTCAGTTTCTTTCTGTTGTGAACTAGCCATATAGCTATATACACATTTTGCTGAATAGCAATTACATATGGATTATACAGATAAATCTGAACTCATTTGTGCACCTAAGAAGCACAAAATACTCTTCAGGATATGAGTTTACAATGAAATAGTGTTGTGCTTCTAAATATGATTTTGAAAACATCTGCGATTATTTGAACAAATGTTAATATGATCCAATTGATTTTTAAAATATAAATCAATGCTCCTACAATCAGAATAATTTCAAAGATCCTTAGGTATACTATAATACATTTCACAACTCTCTCATGGGTTACCAAAATTCTTCCATGCACTGTAAAGTTTCCTTCTACCTAAAAGAAAGCAGATAAATTATCTTAACACTCTGTACAATGGTCTTTAGACCTTAAAATGTAAAATATATTGTATGTCAATATTAAATTTTGCAATAAAAAGGTAATCCATGTAAAATTTTCATTATCTAGTTTCAACCAACTGTCTGTATTAAATTTGGCTATTCATATTTTTGTTGTTATGTCTTCCTAGACTCCATTTCCTTGCATCTGACTTCCCTCAGGAAACGCTAAAATATTTTTAAAATCAACAATCTTACACAAATCTAAACCGTTTTCTAATGTTATTTTTGTGACGATATGACAGAAAAAGCATTCATTCTAAGGCAATTATTGCTTGAAAGCTATAAACGGTAATATGATAGGAAGCACAGATAAAAGATGTCTTTTATCTTTAACAAAAGATAAAAACTTCACGCCTTGACTTCTGAGACTGTATCTTATGTATCAATGGCCAAAAGGATATATGGCTTGGAAAGAGTTAGAAAAGCAAGAAAGTACAAGAGATAGGCAATATAATAGAGTTGAAAACATTGAAACTAGAGAGAACACAAAAAATGATACTGAACCCTTTGTTTAGAAAAGACTCTAGAAAGCAAAACACTTAAAATAGCCTTTGAAAAATAGACTTTGTCATGTAAAGGAAGGAAAAAGACTCTTAGCAGCACATAACCGTCCCCGCCCCTGCCCTCCTCTCTCTCTTCTCTTCTCTTCTCTGCTCATGTTCTCTTCCTTTCCTCCTCCTCCTCCTCCTCCCCCCTCTCCTCCTCCTCTTCTACTTCTTCCTCCCCCACGTCTCTCCCCCCTGTCTCCCTCCCTCCCTTCCTTCCTTTCCTTCCTCCCTCTGGTACCGGAGAGCAAACTCAGGACCTTGCACTTGTGAGGCAGACACAGTGCCACTGAGCAAAATTTCCAGCCCCTCTCATACTTTCTGATATCAATAAGCAGCATAAACTTTAATGAAATGATCTTCACTTTGAATATAGTCCTTGAACACCTTCTCAATTATCTATTGATGTATAAAAATTATCCTAAAACATAAGGCCTTAAGACAACAATCTTTATCTCATGAATCTATAGAGTTTGATGAAGAATTGTAGTTTCTAGCCAGGGATTTAGTTCAGTGGTGCCGCCACCTACCTCACAAAACCAAGGTCCTGAGTTAAATTCCAGTATAAAACAACAACAAAAGAAAACTCAGAATTCTAGTTTTTGTTCTTCTTGGCATCAGCTAAGGGGGCTTGATTGATGAGAGTGAGAACAGAGAAGCTCCTACAAGACGGCACACTCACATTTCTTCCTTTTGGCCAGGTGCTCAGCCTGGACTGTAGCTTTTGGTTCCTTGTCATGTGAACCTTTTAGTTCCCCTTGTGGTTCCTTATAGCATGATGACTAGATTCTAATGCCAAGGGTACCTAGAGAGAGCCAGTTGAAAGCTATATGACTGATATTATCACATAGTTGTCATACATTTTAGTTGTTGCCATCTAAAAGGCATGTGTAAATTCAAGAGAAGGGAAAATATACTATCTCCTGATGGTTAAGTGGCAAGGTACTGGAAAATACAGTTTGATTTGAACACCAAAGGTGAAGAAAGATCTAAATATGACATGATATGGTAAATTATCTAAATGGAAAATCGGTTCTAGATCCAAAATTTCATGCGAAATTGACAAAACAAACCTCAGTGTATGTTTCAATTCAACTTTTCAGAATTTTGTCTACCTGTTTCGTATTACCTTTCATGTACAGAGCTTGAGAGGTGGACAAAATCTCATAAAGCCCTGAGAACTACTGATGTAGAGTTTCCAGGCTGATATGAAGCTTGGCCATGTACACTGAAAAAGTGTGGCTATGTACATTGGGGCTTTGGTTTCTGATTCTCAGTTTCTTCTTTGATTTATTGTTTTTGGAACTAGGGATTAAATCCAGGGCTTTATATATGTAAGGAAAATGCACTATTACTAAGATACACGCTAGCCCTGGGATTTCAGTTTCTAAAAGAACAAAGTATACTAATACCTATTGTCAGAGAACATTAAAATACAGTAACTTTTAGGCACCTTCAAGAAAATCCATAAACTCTTTTTATTGAATTACTTACACATTAATCTAAACTAGAATCCAAAAATAGATGCAGTTGGTGTGATCAATTTAAACATTGATTTTCATTGATTAAATATTAAGGATACACTCTAGATATGTAGAATGAAGTTTGCATAAGACTTACTTTCCTGTTCCAGAGAACATTGTTTAGGATGAACAGAAAATCAGACAATTACAAGAGAATGAGTCAAGCATTAGAACATGGTTAAGTATATATGGTGGAAATTAAACTAAAAAAAAAAAAAAGGATTGCCATTTAACAACACAGGTGAACCTGGGAGACATATTTTCACTGAAATGAGCCAGACACAGAAGGAATACTGTATGATCTCATATATATGCACAACCCTTAAGAAGTCTTTAAATACATAGAAATCGTTAAATATGTAGAAACCGAAAGAAGAACAATAATCACGAAGCAAAAGAAGGAGAAATGGGAACCTATCTGTCAAAGGGTACAAAGTTCTGTTATATGGCATGATATAACCCCAGAAATCTAATGTGCAGCGGGGAGCAATTTGATTAACATTATCATTTTTTGTCATTTAGTACAAAATCATTAGTTGTAAGATTCTGGAAACATTAGAAGTTTTTTAGCACAAAGACCATGTTTGATCTGACTCCATTCCTTGGTCTTGGACAAGCAAATAAGTAACTACTATGTAGTGACACCAATGATGACAAGGGAGACAGACATGCAGCTTCAAACTTTAAATGATCTTGACTATAGAAAAATTCACAGCAGATGACCCAAAGAGAAAAATAGCTTTGTGAAATGACTCTGAAAAAACCTACTCCGTTATCAAGAGGAATCACATTGCCAATCAGGTTTTCAAGAGCAAATCTTTTAAGAGAAAAATGCACAGAGAAGTAGACATGTTGACATGTGTGACAGACACACACATTCACACATACAAATAGTAACTGATTCACATTCATCTTCTCTTTGATGTTTAAAAAAGGAAACAAAATTATGAAGGTTCATTTAGAGGAATAATACTGGATAATGGAGAAGATAAGACTGCATGACTTAGACAAATGAGTCTCAAATTTGCAAATACATCAGAATCTTTGGGCTTGTTGCAACACAGACTTCTATGTCATACTTCATACTCCTGGAGATTATGCTTCAGGAGGTTTGGAGCAGAGTGCAAGAGTATGGAGTTTTTAAATGTTCCTAGGAAATACTGATCCTGTCCAGCTTCAAATACTGAATAGGTATCTTGCCTCTAATGCTTAACGGTTTTTAGCCTTTGGGAAAGTTCTTTCTGTATTAAATTTATCATCTGCACACTGATGATACAGCACTATATTGAGGATCCACCCTCGTTCCTCTTTGGCACTCATCACTGTCGTTCAGGTTTATAGAGTTCTGCTGCAGAAAACCCTGCCACTTTCAATCCTAGGGTCTATGTTAGCTACATGTTCAGGGCTGGTGCACAGTGCTAGGAAGTTCATGCCCAAGGAGCATTATCTAAGCCAATAACGGCAAGGAGTTGAAAAATAATGCCACAACTTTGGGTCCTTCAGATGCGATAACTCTAGAAATGTTTTCAAAGTGTGATATATATATATATATATATATATAAATCAGCTGATCAACCATTACCTAGGGCCTTGTTAGAAAAATTGCAAAATCTAAGGATCAACTCAAGATACACTGAATCAGAGTCTGAGGGCAAGTTCCATCATGGGGCTTAAACAAACCTGGTGGGTGATTGTCATACATTTCAACAGTTGAGAACCACTGCTGCAATCCTCTCCAAGAGACACATATAGGCTGGCTTCCAAAATGTCCTGAGAAGCAACATGCTTGTTAAAATACCCTGTATCATCCTTCTTTTCTTCCCAAACTAACCTCACTCACATCCTCATCTCAATATCTGCCTCTGTGAAAATCTCAGTAATGGTGCCTATGTCTCATAGGGACAGGAGAGAACTACATGAAATACTGTAATACAGGAAAAGTGCCTAGAACAATGAGTGGCTCATACTGAAGTGCTAAAGAAAAGCTACAATTGGGCTTATGTTGAATAATGGGAATTCTTCTGTAAAACATTTAATATGTGAATTTTCTAACTAAATAAATCTCATAATTGGATTCCGAAAATTAGGAAGTGCCACAATTTCACCATAGAACATTAGTTTTCCATAATAATTATTCATGTGTCTTATTTACAATATATGTTATAGTTTAACTCTTTGGGCACTTTCACCAATTTTATCTTGTAATTTAATAATTGTTGCCACTTTCTGAAAGTGACACTTCCTAAATATTCATCTGTATTAATTTAAAAACTCCTATTTGCCACAATTTACTGCAACGTGTTAACTTAGGTGAGGATTTTCTTCTTCTAGTAAAGTATCATGAAGAAATTACACTCAGGGCAGCGTCACTGTGGCTTTCTAATACATCTGACATTTATGTAATTTGAGACAATTATAAACAGCGACTTCCTTGAAAGTGAACCCCAAATTAGCCACATCTCTTTTTCTAATAGCATGATTTTTTTCTTTTTCATTCTGGCTTAGTCTCACAGTGGCCTTTGTCAGAATGAAGATACACCATTGGGAACAGTATCCAGGAGGGGAATAAGATCCATTTCACATACCCCCTCAGCCAATTCACATAAAATTAACTAAATCCATAAAACAAGTATATTTCCAGAAATGGATTTCTGAACCTAGCATCTTAAATAGTATGGGATATAATGAGGATTGCTCATTTCATTTGAATTTGTAAGAATAGCTCAATGAACTCGTACTCTTTCACCTGTGTTAGCATTTTCCCAAATTTGCTTCATGTTTCCTGATAAATAGTCTCACACACTTCATTCCACCTACACCCACACATATGCAAACTCTCTCTTACATTTTTCTAAATTATTTGCATTTTAAAGATGCCAGAATCATTTACCTCTAAATTTTTCAACATTTATGCGCTAAGCTGAGGACATTCTTTTCACTTTTTAAACAAATATTTTGTCATACCTTTTGATAGATTTATATATAAAACACTATCTAGACATTAACTTAGGGGAAAATACATAATTTTGAAGTGAACTCTCCTAAAAATATTAGAAGAATGAATATAGTAGAAAAGTGAAACATATTTTCAAATTATTCAAAGTTTAATTCATATGGAATTACAAAAGACCCAAAATAACCTAGGTAACCTTGAGCAAAAACTAGGAAGCTGAAGGCTTCATATTTTCTGATATCCAAATTAATTTGTAAATCTATAATAATTGAAACAGTATTATACTGACAAAAAAGATACATACCCAAGAATCAAACTTTTGAATATGTGTTCAGCTAGATTTTCAACAAGGACATCAAGAATAATGCAATTAGGAGTGGATAATCTTTTCAATAACCAGTGCTTGTAAAACTGGATATCTACATACAAAAGATTAAAATTACACTCATTTCTTACTATTCAAAAATATCAACATATAGCACATTAAATACTTAAACTTAAGACCAGAAACTATAAAACACTTCTGAGAAAATACAGAATTAATAAAGTTCTACACTGAAGAAAACAAAATACAAGTTTCCCTGATTATATACAATCACTGAATTACAGGAAAGTAAATGGAATATTAAAACAGGAAAGTACTTAGGAAGTACAACTCTTATTAAAAATAAGTGATTTAAGCAAAGCAGAACAAAGATGAATTATTATTTATAAGACTTTAATTTATAGGAAGCACTGTTCTGCCTTATCTCATTTATACATTTTAGTCAACAAATCATCAAAATTGCATTTAATTAGAAAAAAAACAAAATATAAGGCTGGAAACATCTATCTTACCTGTAATACTGATAACTAAAAGCAGAATTTTTTTCTATAGCACCAGTGGTGAGCCTCCAGATGGAGCATTAGTACAAATGATAAAAGAAAGAGCAGATGGTTCAAGACTAGCTGGATTTGTTCAGTATGATCATTTCACTCATTCTGCGCCTCTCTGTAACAATCCCTTTAGAGTTTTTCTTAAAAATTAAGGTAGAACTATCTTTTATTTTGTCCCTAAGAAACTTATTGTATCAAAATAATAATGTGGTCATAAGCAAATATGTAAAATTATATATCTAGTACTATTTTACTATACTAATTTACCAGTAGGATATAATGAATATACTGAACTTGAATAGGAGCTATAAATTTTGTAAATTATAACATTCCCAGTGATCATGGGTAAACTCGGTGTATTAACTGCTTTTCATGATGATGATTTTATATTCTCTTTCCTTTAAATCTATATTTTCTAAAACAAGTTTTGCAATACAAAAATCATTCCACAATAACTTTTTTATCCAATGGGAAGTTGTGAAATCACACAATGTATCAAATAACTTCTAGTAGTACCTATTGTTTAAAAATATAAAGGATATAAATCATGTCAGATTGGATTAAAATGTTCATTTTCATATATAGCAATTACAATCATAATCACCTGATAGAAAGTAAAGAGGATTCTTAATTATAAAATAGCAAAATGTTCCTCCCTGAGCTAATTTAGGTGTGACTATGTAGTACACTTATTTCTGTACATGTAACTTTCACACAATGTAAAAACAACACAAAGTAAAATGATTTCAATTTTTCAATATATTGTAAAATTTTAAAAAAATGTTAGTGATATGTATAGCCACTGAGTTATGACTGGAAAATGATAAGATCACCAATACAATGCAGATGTTTTTGTACTCTGGCTAGTGTTTGGACAAAAGAGAGAAAAACAAGCTTTTGTCTAATAACCAATAATACAAATGTCACTACAGGAGACATATTGTAATACAGTTTAAAATAAAATACATTCTCTAAAGCAAAATTCCATAACAGAAATACATGAGCTTTATGCAAATTACCAACTACATACTGAAAGATATTGTAAGTCATCTGACTTCAAAATGAACATTAACTCTACCAAAATATGAAATTTCTTTGTAAATCTTATATCTAACAGTAGTATTGCTATATTTTCTCCACTATAAATAAGCAAAGATATAAGCTTTCAAGTTAAGGGTATGCATATTCCCTTAAATCTCCTTAGGAAAACAGAACAGCCCAGAAAAATTACCATTTTCATGTATATATGGAAGGCTAAATGCACTCACACCAACATGAAAAAGCATATCATAACTGAGTCTCTCATCCATTCCATATAGCGGCTTCCTTCAGCAATGTCAAATGTGATTATATTTTGTGTCATATTACCATTGGATAGTAGATTGAGTGCAACAGCTTTTAGAGCACAGGCTGTGATACAGCTGTCAAATATAAACCAGAATCACATTTGAATTTACAACCTAGAACTGAAAGGTCTTTTCAACCCTCTGAACTGAATGAGGGAAGAAAAAGATTTTAGAATGCATTTTGACTTTTGAGAGTCAATAATAAGCTTTGTTAGAAGAAAATAGTTGCGTATAAATATCATATTCCCAGACATGGCTAACTGAACGTTTCTAACTAGTATATTTATAGCAGGACTTCATACATCACTGCAGACTATGAAAGTATTGTAGGTAAAATTTTCCCAAAAGGACAATTTTATAACAGTGAGTACTGTTTTTAAAAGCATATAATGGTTTTATGTATAGTCACACAATTATTTCTAGCTGTAATATTTAATTTTAGTTAAAACTAATATGTCTACACACGTACCTTAACAAAAAACTACCAGTTAGTGGTTTAGTCTTAAAATCAAAGAAATATTTAAATGTAAAAAATATTATAAAACCACACAAAGTATACTATTTAAATGTACCTAAAGAGAATATGTAAAAATATTAAAACATCAATAGAATTTCTATATGATGGTGAAATTATGTGATATTTTTCATGCTTACATTCATTTCCAAATTTTTCTACAGTAACCCACTGCTACTTTAGTAACAAGAAAAAGCAAAATTATCTATTAACTATGAAACTCTACTCTTACACTCTCTGGATATGTAAAGCTATATAGATATGTTCAACTTAGTAGTAAACCTAAACTTACTATGAGAAAGGCTAGAATCATCAGAATCAAGGAACTTTTATATCGTTCTCCATTGCAATGTTTTAAAGTTTGTGTGTATATTATGGGAAGGATGGTAGGGGCTATGTTATTGCCTCTGCATTCTGAAAAAAAAAATGATTGGTTGAAAAAAAAGAGAAAGCACAAGTTGTACATAAAAACCAGAATAGAAAGTGGACATTCTATACGAAGTCCTTCTCTAATGCGCCAGTTGGGATATTTTTAGCAGAATCCTTAAAATCATTGTCACATTTATCATTGGTTTGCAGAAATACTGGAAGAAAGCTGTCTCTAGTTGCCAAATGTTAATGGATTTTTGTCCAAAAATCTTGCTACAATCTGTGGAACGAACGTTCAGTACCTTTTCTGTCCAATCAGGTATTAGACACATGTGGTTTATGAGCAATTTACATGACTCAGTATTACTAAGATATCAAAATTTTACTTTAGTTTGCACTTAAGTTACTGTATGTTATTTGTATATACACAGAATTTAATATCATACCTATGTAATACCCTGACCCAAAGGAAGAAAGTGAAAGGGAAAAAGTACAAAAATTAACAAGGCTTATTTTAATGGCTTTATTGATAAGTAGTTTGCATGTCATAAAAACTACCAATTTTCAATTGTGTAATTTGGTGGTTTTTACTACTTTAATGTTTATTATACATATAGTGAGGAGTGGAATTTCTAGGTTATACAGTAACTCAAGTTTAAAAATCAAGGAAATATCGAATCCCACTACTCTACTGAATCTGTCAATTAAGTCTATCAGTCTTCTGGAAGAGTTTTTTGGATCTTCTATATAATCATATCATATCATCATCGAATAGTGAGTTTAACTTCTCCCTTTCTTATCTTTATTCCTTTTCTTTCTTTCTCTTGTCTAATTGCTGTGTCTAATGTTTCTAGAACTATATTGAACAGGATGGTGATAGTGGACATCCTTGTCTTGTTCCTGATTTTAGTGTGAAGGTGTTTGGTTTTTTTAACATTTAGATTATTGGCTGTTGGTTTTCATAGAGAGGCTTTATCAGGTTGAGATAAAGACTATCTATTCCAAATTTCTGCAGGATTTTTATCATGAATGGGTGTTGAATTTTGTTGAATGCTTTTTCTGCATCTATTGAGATAATCATGTCTTTTGTCCTTAATTTGTTGATATAGTGTAGTACTTTTATTGATTTATGTAAGTTGAACCATCCCTGCATCCCTGGAATAAATCTGACATGGTCAGGGTGTATGATCTTCTTAATGATATTCTGTATTGTTTGCCAGTATCTTATTGAAGATTTTTGCATCTATGTTCATTAGGAAGATTGGCCTGTAGTTCTCTTTTGGTTGGGCTTTTCAAGGTAAGAGAACCATTGTAACTTCCTATCTGTAATATATAATAGATCGTACTTTTTCTGTATGGTCAGCAATACTTATATTTTTGTCTATCAAAGCTGTCCTCGGGAGTGTGAACTAGTACTTTATTGAGAATTTGATTTTTCAATTTTCTTTTACAAATGATGTTGAACGTCTTTACATGAACTTAGAACAGTTTCTTTGTGAGGGCCAGGGTTTTAGCTCAGTGGTTCTGCTGCCTACCTTGTGAGCACAAGGGCCTGCGTTCGATCCCCCGTACAAAAGAAAAAAATAGTACAAATAAGAACAATTTTTTTGAGAAATGATTCTCCAAATCCTTTACTTATATTACATTGTGCTATTTTTCCAGCATTAACTAATAAAAGTAGCTTATACATTATAGATATTTGGCAGATATTATCACAAAGATATTTGGCAAATATTTTGCACATTCTGCAGGTGCTCCTTCGATTACTTGATGGTATCATATGCAAGACAAAAGTGTTTAATTTTTTCAGTATTTTTAATTATCTTGTATTAATTATATGAATGGGGTTCAATATATTTTACATTTATTTAACATTTACTGATCAAATCCAGCAGACCTTTATTCACACTCCAAACCACATTCTATCTTTCCCAACCTCTAGCAATCACTTTTCTCCATTCAGGTGTGCTATTTTTTAGGTTCTATTTATGAAAGGACATGAAGTGTGTGTCTTACTGGTCTGACTTATTTTATGTAAATAATGGTCTCCAGTTCCACCTATTTCATTGCAAATGATAAGATTTCATTCTTCACAATAAATAATATTCCATTGGATTTAGCCCACATCTTCTTTATTTTTCTATTTATGGCCTCTTAGATTGATATATTATACTAGCTTTTATAGAGCCAAACTAAACATGAGTGGCAGGGATATTTCCCATATACTGATTTAACGTTCTTCCCATATATGCCGAGAAGTGTGATAGCTGGATCATATGGTACAGCTATTTTACTTTTTGGAGGAACCTCTATACTGTTCTCCATAGTAGCTGCACTAATATGTACTGCCACTGTGTATGAGAGTTCCCTCCTTTCATATCCTTGAGAGTATTTTTTTAATGATAGCCTTTCTAAGGGGGCGAAAAGATATTGTAGTTTTGATTTGAAGTTCCCCTATGAATGATCATATGTATTTTCACATCTTTTTGGCCATTTGTATACTTTCTTCTGAAAAATATCTATACAGATCATTTTCTCATTTTAATTAGGTTATTATTTTGCTTTGTAATCTATTTTATTATTATTAATTAGATTATTTTTGATGTTCAGTTTTTGAGCTCATTATATATGCTGGATATTGTGTCCTTACAGATGGAGAGACAGCAAACATTTTCTCCCATTCTGTAGGCTTTTTACCTTGTTTCCTTTGCTGTTCAAAGGTTTTTTTATTAAATCAACTCCATTTGTCATTTTTTGCTTTCAGTTTCCAGAAAAGCATTGCCTGTACCAATGTTCTGAGGTGCTTCTATGTTTTCCTTAGTACTTTCATAGTTTTACGTGTTATTTACGTTTCTGATTCATTTTGGTTTGATCTTTATATATAGTTTGAGAGATAGGGTTTAAGTGTCAATCTTCTGTGTGGATATTCAGTTTTCCCAGCACAATTTGTTGAAGCTTTTTTCCAATATATGTTTTAATAACTTTGTCTACAATGAGTTTATTGTAGATGTGCTCCATTGGCCTAGGGGTCATATTCGTTCATTTGGCATTATTATGCTATTTTGATCACTATGGCTCTATGGCTCTAGTGTGTCATGAAATTAGATATTGTGACATAACCAGCTCTGTTTATCTTGCTCAAGACTGTTTTAGATATGCAGAAATTTTAGCTCTTCTAAATGAACTTTAGGATTTTTGTTTGTTTTTAGTACTGGGAATTGAACTCGGGTCCTTGCACTTGTGAGGCACACAGTGGAACCACGAAGTTAAATCCTGGGTCTAGGATGGTTTTATTCTACAGTAGATATGTGAAGACCATGAAGAGTTATTATGAGGTTTGTATTGAATATATAAGTTGCTTTGGATTATATACACGTTAACATCAAATTTCAGTCCATGAACATGGAAAGGTTTTAGTCTCCAATACACTTCATTAGTGTTTTATAATTTTCATTCTAGATGTATTTCAATCCCTTGACTTACTCCTAGGTATTTGTACATTTGTATAGCTACTATGTATGTGATTGCATACATGATTTCTTAGAAATATTGGTGTAAAAATTAATCCTCCTGATTTTTGCATATTGATTTTGTATCATGCAATTTTATGTAATGAATCCAATTCAATCAATATTTCTCTTTTCACTCAAACTGTTCAATCCAAAAAACTGTTGCCTGACCAAGGTCACAAAGACTTACTTGTATATCTTCAACTAATTGTTGTGAAGTCTTCACTGTATATAGATCTTTTACTTACTTTTATTTAAATGAGTGCAGATTGACATAGATAAAAATTTATTATTTGGAAGGTGAATATCCAGTTTGTTCAGCAGCATTCACTGAAAATGTTATACTTTTCCAATTCCATTATCTTAGGCCACTTGTTGAAATTGAGTTTATCATAAATGTAATAGATTTTTATTCTATTTTGTTATTCCACAGATCTGTCTTTGTTTCACTACCTATGCTGTGCGTACTGTAGCTTACTAGTAAATTTTAAATTCTGAAATTGTAAGGCTTCCAACATTAGTTTCCTTTCAATATACTTTTGGCTATTATTGGTCCTTTGTATTTCCCCATGAGTTTCAAGTTCAGTTTATCAATTTACCAAAAAAAAGTATGATTTTGGTAGGAAATGAATCTATAGATTATTGTTATATATTTTATCATATTGAAACTAATACATCAAGTTAATATGTGGGTGTTTTCCTATTAGGCTTTTTAAACTTCTAAGAAATAAATTTGCAATAGCTCTGAAAAGAATAAAAATACTTAGAAATAAAATTAACAAATGAAGAGCAAATAATTTTGCTGTTGAATACAAATCGCTGAACAAAAATAATAAGATCTACATGTGTTATGTATATTTTGATTCTCCATTCCACTTTTACTATTTCTAATATGAGTACTTTTTAGTATAGCATTTTAATTCATTTTGAATGAATTCAATTATATATTTTAAACTAAATATTACTGTTACTCTCTAGTGGTTAGTGTCCATGTTAATTTATAAATACATACATAAGATTTAGTTACACAATTATATTGTGATATAAAAACTTTACTCTTACATGGCTCTGATTTCTACCTACCCCATTTTGTAATAAAGATATTACATTTGTATATGGTTCAAACCTAGTGATGCATTGTTATATTACCATATATAACTTAAGACAATATAGAATAAGTATATATTTATGTAGTTTGTTATATAGATACTCTTATTTACTATCTCTCGTTCCTTTCCTCATTTCGTCTTTCCTTTCTCTTTCCTCTCTTGACTTTAATGTCTATCTGTTAGCAGTTCTCTACTTTGCCAATTGTGTCACCCCATTCCCATGTGTCTGTGTGTGTGTGTGTGTGTGTGTGTATACCTGAGTGTGTGTTTGAGATAAGTATCTCACAACATTACCAATGGTGGTCTGCAATTTCTAAGCTCAAGTGATTTTCCTGGTTCAGCCACACAAGGAGCTGGGACTACAACCATGTACCACCATCCCCAGATTTCCTTTGTGTTTTTAATGTCAAATATATGTTTTTTTTGTGATAAAACCTAATAATACAATTAAAGATATGTCATTTTATGTGAATGATTTTAGGGTGGCTAAATGAAAAAATGCATATACAACTTTACTGTCATGCTATGTTTACCCATACAGCAACTTTACAAACCTTTGCTTTTTTTGTGCAGATTCAAATCACAGGTTTCATGTGCTTTCACTATAAAAATAAATCTTTTAATTTTGCTAGTAAGGCAGGTATGGTAGTAGTAAGCTTTATTCACCTGATAATAATATTATCTTTCATTTTTCAAAGCTGGTTTTGATGGATATATAATTTGTATTTACAAGATTTGTTTTTTCTTGAGAGTATGGTATTCCACCATATCCTGGTCTCAGCTGTCACTTATGAGGAGTCAGCACATGGTCTTACTGATGTACTCTTATATTTGATGTACTTTCAGGACTTTAATGCTTTGCCTATTATGTGGCTCAGTGTAGCACTTGTGTTTGATGAAGTCTGTGGAACTTCTTGGATAATTATAATATTGTTTTTAAGTTTCTTATGTTTTCAACCAGTATATATTTGGATACTTTTCTGTTAAATTTTTCTTCTTTCTGGTTCCCTTCCAGAAAGCTATCTATATAAAACTAGCTGAACTAACCAGAGATAGCAAAGTTTGTGGATATTTCTCACAGGCTGTCTTAGTTACTTTTTCCTGTTGTTGAGACAGGGTACCCAACACCCATAAATTAAGGAAGGAAAGATTTATTTAGCTCATAGTTTGTAGAGGTTCCAATCCATAATTGGCTGGCTCTAAGGAATTGTAGCATGACAGAGGGTTGTTACATAGGAGAAACAGTCCATGGCAAGGCTGGACAGGCAGAAGGCAGCAAGCAGCAAGCAATGGCAGCAGGAAAAGTACCAAAGCAGCAGCCTGGGGTTCTTCCTATTTCTTTATATTCTTTCCAGGCTGTAAGACAATTGAGTGTGCTACCCATACCCAGAGTAGGCCACACTTAATCCTAGCATCTCATACTCTAGATCTACTCACTTTTTAAAAGCCCTACCTATGAGCACATGAGGCTTTAGGGGGACATCTAGATAAAAGGAATACAAAGGCTTACAATAAATTATGAGATAGTCATTCAGTAACATCTATGGAAATTCATGAATAGTGAGGCCATGTGATTTGAAAGAGATGCTTTCGGAAGAGCTCATCCACAAGGCTCAGCAGACAAATCCTAGTTCCTTTCTCTTTCAGCTTAGAGTGTAAAAGCTATCTGAGGATGTGGCACTCAAGAAACATCAGCGTATCTGCTTTACATAAAGGCGTGATCCAAACACCTATAATGTGAGTGTGGTGTTTATTCTTTGCACTGTAAACTACCATCAGATGGAGTACCTTGTTTGAAAACTGATGCAGTTTTCCCTTCCTGCACAGCTTTTTGTGTTGAAGTGTTCTGGTACACTTGTCAGTTGAGTGGCATCTCCTGTTTCTCCTGGTCTCCTAGTAAAGATATATATTTGCCTATAAGTGGACATTGGTTAACCCCAAACCTACAGCTCTAGGTCATGAAGCATTCATACTTTAATGTTACTCTTGGTTGGTAGTGACATCCAAGCTTTAAAAATCACACACACACACATACACACGCGCACACGCGTGCACGCACACAGAGGTTCTGATTTATAGAGAGGATCCAGAATCTGATGGGAGAGTCTAAATAATACAGCAAGCCCCCAACATTTACTCTCTAATATAGAGGTTATATCTACAGAAGTAGTAAAGCAACTTATTTTAAATTCTTAAAGACAAAGAACACCCTAGCCCTCCTAAGGGGAACACATTTATATTGATAACTGCAGAACAATTTCTTCTGAAAGTGTGATTAAAAAAGAGGTTTTGGTTAGCAATTAATGGAAGCTGACAGATTGGTGTAATGTCAGGAAGAAAACAACTAAGAAATTTAACTGGAATATCAGAGAAAGAGAAAGTCTACATCATCATCAGTAGGGGTTAGAAAGACTGTATATAAACCCAAGGACTTCTCTCTTTGAACTGAAATTTGAACTTGAGCAAAGCATATGAAATAGACTTGAATGAAATAATATAGGCAACCACTAAGCAAACAAACATACAAACACAGACCAAGTATGTGAAGGGAGAGAATTATATTACCTAAAATTTCCAGGATTCAAAAAAAATGTACATAGAAAACCTCAAATTCAGAAAAATAAATTGACCAAGGTTATAGATCTAGTGGCTAAAATTTATTTTCTTATATATTGGATGGTGAAACTCTTTAATAATGTTCTATCATTATTAGTGGGGTTCTCTATAAGACATTTGGTATTTTATGCATATTATTTCATTTCCATCTTCACATTCCTTCATAATAAACTTATTATAGTAGGGCATTTTATATAAGTTGAGATGCAAAGCATTTGCAACTTGCTCAAGTATTTCATTTACAATTTGATAAGTAGCTAGTTATGATTTTGATATAAAATGTCCACAAAAATTCCGTTTTGTGGAAAATGACTGGATTACAGGGACAATATAGCTAATTTGCTGTTAGGAAGTGGGGCTTGATTGGATGTTGTTCACTAATGGCATGACCCCAAAGAATGTACTCCAGTTGCTGGTTCCTCCCTTTGTTCTCTTTGCTTTCTGGGTTCCATAAATTCAATGCCTTTTCCTCTGCCATTACCCTCTGCCTTCTGTTTCTGCTTTGGTGCTTGGTGACCATGAACTGAAACTGTGAACCAAAATAAGCCTTTGATCTTGTAAGTTGTGGGTGTTGAGTACTGTGTTCACTGATGAGCAAAGTAAGACAGATTTCAGTACTAGAAGTAGTATTACTGCACCTAACTCTGTGGTTAAGAACTTTTTAAACTTGTTTAAATGAAGAGTTTAGAAAAATTTGGAGAAGCAGGCTAGAGAAATCATAAAATATTGTGAACACTCGTTAATGTGAAATGCTGATCAATACTCAGACCAAAACGGCAATATGAATGCACGGTAAAATCCAGGGTCTAGAGTTTTCAAAAGGGACCAAGGACTCCACTGTCTATTGTATTACAGCCCATGTGTGTTATCACTCTGGCAGAAAATTTCTCTACATTTTTCCATATTCTGAGACTTTGTGAAATATTGAGATCAAGCATGGAAGAATAATTAATCTGGTGGATAAAATCTGAAGGTAGCCCAAGATTCAAACTGTAGCATGGATACTGCTGGCTGGTTTGAGCCAGATCTACATTGAGAGTCAAAGACAAAGTTCAGAGCTGAATGATTTTAATATTTTAGAATTTTTCTAGAAGTGAAATACCTGCAAAGTTTGAGCAAAAAGCAACATGATTCCTAAAAAGATTTAAAGAGTATTCTTAAAAAAGCCAATAAACTCAATAGAAATGAAAAAAAAAAAAGAAGAAGCCAAGTACTTTGCATCCAGACAATAGCAGAGATGGCTGAAAGACATTTCAGGAATCAGCAATACCCTACTCTTCATGTCCTCAAAGGTACGAAATTATAAACCTTTACTTACTAGCCCTGGGTCCTTGGCTCAAGAAGGACAGTCTATGAAATTGGTTTTGGATAATCCATTTAACAGTACTTAGGTATCCAGGTATTCAGAGGCTTCTGGAGACATGATTTGGTTTGGGGGTAGGGTGACAGCTGACTTCATGTCATCCACTTTTTCAGGGATGCAAGAATTATAGGACCATGGAAGTTTCCTCCCAGATTTCAGGTAAAGGCCTGGGAAGCCAGGCACAATGCCCTTTGAATAGGCAGTACATAAACTGTGAATACTGTGCAAGTAAAGTGAAAAATACAGTTTGAGATGCCACCAACGTGGTATACATGCTGAAGCAAACTTTAGCCAGTAACAGAACAATCCTAGGAAAGAAACCATGAGGCTTGCAACTGGCAATGCCACCAGAACAAGGCCACCAAAATGGTTTGCATTTCACATCATACTACAACTTTCCCTGTATACTGGACATAGAGGTACAGTATTTAATATTTTCCCTGCTTGATTTTAGTTTTACTTTGTTTAAATTTATTCCTATCCCCATATTTCTCCCTCATGGAATGAGAAAGTTTACCCTGTGCCAAGGTATGTTAGAAGTGTTCAACTTTCTTTCTAATTTTTACAGGGGCTCATGGTTAAGTATGCCTTGAGATTCAGTGGAGACTTTGGAGTGTGACTTTGCAACAGTGTTGGAACTGTTAAAATGTTGGTGATTCTTAGAGATGGACTGAATGTGTTTTACATAATGAGATGCACATGAGAAAGATTGTTTTATATAAATTTTATTTTGCTATAGGGGATTTATTAAAGCGTACATTATTTTATCCACATTAGTTATATAGAATGATAATAGTAAAATATTAAACCATGTGCCTTTTCTCTCATGTAAATATTTTGATATCATTATGAGGAAGTTAAATTTCATAAAGTTTCACAACTAAATGGAAAACCTTGGGAATATATGAAGGGTTAGTAAAACAGATGTGAACACCATGGATATGTGCATTCCATTGCAAAATGTTGTTGATTTAGTCACTTAAAGAATCACTACACTTTAAACTTTATTAAATAAAATGAATAGGGATATGGAAAGATATCTGCTCAAATTATATGTGTATATATTATATATTGTGTGCAATATATACAATGTATATATATGTATATATAATTTATGTTCACAGAATATAGTAATAATTTGAATGCAACTTTTCACTATTAGAGAAACTAGAATCATTCATAGGAAAATGGATGCATATTGAGGCCATACTCATAAGTGAAATAAATAAGACACATTTGTAAATACCGAATAGTTTCTCTGGTGTGAAAAACTAAAAGTGTAAATAAGATCCAAATTGTGTAACTGATAATGTGAAATAGGAAGAAAAGGGCTAAATGTGCAGCAGAAGTGGGAAGTTAGGGGAAAGGAAATAAGGGAAAAGAAAAAATAGGAGAAAAGGAAAAAATGGAATTAAAGTCTCTGTAAATAGGGAAGGGAGGAGGGGGTGAAAGGGGGGCAGGGGATGGGGGAAATAAGAACCAAGGTCTGTCCTGTAAAGGTGCAAGGTCCCAATGATAACTGTACTGAATACTTAGAAAGTCACAATAAATTCAATGAAAATGAAGTACATATAGTACATTAAAATAATCATATTTTAAACAAAGAAGAGTGAGCTCCAGGGTATAAGTATGAAATGGATACAAGGACTGTAACACCAGGAATAAATGCTAATGAAAATGCAACTGTTTAAATTTTAGAAATATTTTTATTTTCTAAGTTTTTTATTAAAGATTAACATTGCTTTGTTTAGGGTTCTACTTACAATATTCCTTAACTTTTGAGTGGTCTGTACCTTACTCTTTTTCTCCCATGTTCTGGGATTTATGGTATGCAATGTTTCTGAAGAAAGCATGTTTGGTAACTCATATATGAAACTATCAAAGAAATCTACCTTAAAACTCTTAAGATTTGTAATTTCTTGAAATTAATTCTATTAAAACCCTCAGGCTTATACAGTCGACCTTTGACTTATGAACTCACCCCTTCCCTATGAACTCAATTGGTTTGCTAAGGCAGGTTGTAACTCTACTTGGTCAATTCAAGACTCAGGCTCTTCTACACAGCCTTCAAAGGCCCTTCTGTGTAAAGGCAGATCTCAGTGTCCTTAGGTAGACACGAGCCCAGGATTTTTCAATTACCACAAAGGAAAGGATGTTGTTATGTTCCTTCCAGAACTCTTTAAGGGTTACATCTGTATCTGAGATCATCTGGAAGCACAAGTGGCCAGCATTCAGATATTAACTGAAGACGTTATTCATAAGTTTAAATTAAAATTCAAGTTGTAACTGAAGTTGTTCCTATATCAGGCCAGTCATAACTCAAGGACCCACTGTACAGCTTTAATGTGTCACAGAATGATTGTTATTAAAGATTCAATAATAATGAAAATAAAACTCAATATAATTTGGCATAAATAAAAATATGAATTTTGAAGTTTTAGATTCACCAGAAAAGCAGTAATTCAATTCTATAAAGCTATATTTCTGATTTTGAAATATAGTTTCAAGTTAGTGTTAATAAATGGCTGGCCTTTTCCAACAAATATTTGTATTTTGTAGTTAAGTTATGATAAAAATAACATAAGCACAGTTTTGAGCCTTCTGGGAAGTCAGAATTTCCATTCCCACTATCACCAAGGATAGCATTCATAGATGTAGAAAAAATAAACCTCAGACTCAGAAGCACATTTATTCCCTAAATGAGAAGCTTCTGGACAAAAACATAGAATATTCCATTAGTTTGTTTTTCTCTTTTTTATAGGATTCTGAGATCAGCTGGAAATTTAAATGGATAAAGTTTACTAGCTATTTTATAAAGTAAAAAACTACCAATTTCACATGCAGTTTCTTTAAAATAGTCTCTAAATCACTGATGAAACTGATTTTGCGATACTGGTCAGGGAAGACAAAAAAAGATGTATCTGAAAAGGTGACTTATGTTCACTTGAAGGCAACTCATAAGAGGTCCTCAACAAATTGTGTGTTTGACAAGGAAAAGTGAGAATACAGAATCTTAGAATGGGTGCGAAAAAACAACTGGGAACAAATTTTGCTGTTACTGAACATAAGAATATAACTCAACGGAGTCTGGGGTTACATTCAGTGACACAGCACTCACTTAACATGTACAGCGCCCTCACATTGATTCCCAGTAAAGCAAAAACAAAAAAAGAGTAAAAAAAATATATTGAGAATATTTTAAGGCTGTGAATAATAATAACTGCAAGGCTGTTCCCATTCATAAAAGGGAAATACAAATTATGCAAAGTAGCTCCCTGTGTTTCTCCTTGGAAATACATTCCTTTTAGGGCCGGTTAATATAACCAAAGTCATCCCGGATGGGGCTGAACAAAGGAGGTACAGGCTCAAATTTTAAGATAATGAAGATCTTTGAATCTCTGCCAACTGTGGGTGACAGAGATAAAAGGTGTATACAGAGGGCAGAACAGATAAACCTACATGAGATTCACCATCACTCTCTGGCCAATGACAGCATTGAACATATTTGAAACTCTGAGAACTTTTGTAGAAATCACATATTGCTTTGTTGAACACTGAGCAGGGATCAAAGAGGTCATATAATATTTGGAAGTATTTTGGCTGCAGAGATTAGAGAATCTTCAGAAAGACCCTGGAATGAATACTTATCTTGATACACAAGGTGGGTGTTGCCTCAGCAGTATTATCCATGCCCTAGAATAGAGCCCACAGTTTAGGACTAAATTAAATGCTGAAATACTATGAAATGTATGAAGAATACAACCATATCCAATATATCCAAGAAAGAGCCACTAATAATTTACCTGGCTACGCAAAACCCCTTTAAAGGAGCATTCTCTGCAATATATTGCTCATTATATGTAGCACTGAAAGCATTTTTCTAGGTATAAAAAGAAAAATAAATACATATCTTCCAGTCACGATTTGGGAGAATATCAGTATCTTTTCCAGGAAAACAACTTATACTCGTGTTTATCAATATAAAGCTAATTCTCTCACCATATTCCTACTATTGCCAACCATATACCTGACTCATTTTTATTTTAGTGTTTTTTCTAGCAAATTACTGCACCTTTTCATTAAATTATTTTCAGCTATGTATTTGATAACATATCACTCATGATTCCCCCAAATCATATCGCTTAATCAGAAAATTTCAAAAAATGTTGATCATGCTGTACTTTGAACCTTCATTTTATGGGATGTTGTTGGAGTATTATTGTTTAAGTCTAAATGGCTCCCGAAAGTCTTGTGTTTACAGGGATTTTGAAAGGTGACTGGATTATGCAGGCATTATAATCATTGTATTGGTACATTAATGAGTTTATAACTGAATGTGCTGTTCAAAGGAGGGGGCCTGCTCAGAAGAGTTAGGTCACTGGAATGTGTCCTGGAAGGTGTATTCTTTACTCAGCTCCTTATCTTTCTTGTATTTCCTGTTTACCAAGTGGTGGACAGCTTTCCTCCACCATGCTGTTGACCCATGCTGCTTCTACCTTGGAATTGACTAACTATATTCTGAACCCACTGAAACTGTGAGCCAAAATAAACCTCTCTTCCCTAGAATGTGGGTATTGGTTACTTTTCCCCAGCAATGGAAATGTAACTAATACATGTAGCATCTTGCCCCAGTGGGAATATCAAGGCTGTCAGGAATGATAAAACAAGATAAGGAAACTGAATTTACACTTCTGATTTTCTACTATTAAATAAACTTTTAACAGGTTCTATTCAGCTGTAAGCATAGGTCTCTGACTCTGTTCTTTTGTCAACTAAATACCTACACATCTTCTAGCATCTTTATATAGTATGTCTTGCTTTTGTAACTTCCGTAACTTATTAACCATATTCTTACTATGATTAATCTTATAATTTAGTAAGAAATTTTCTATTATTTATAATATACTGTGCCTTTGTGCAAATTAGACAAATCTGTAAGAATAGAAGAACGGCAGCTTCTGTTTTCCAAGCCTAAATTTTCATCTTATTTTTTCCTTTTTTTGGAGGGGGGTGGATACTGAGGATCAAACTTGGGACCTTGCACTTACAAGACAATTGTGGTGCCAATGAGCTAAATCCCCTAAATTTTCTTTAAACTCTTTATAATCAGCACTTTAAAATCTGTGGGTAGAGCTCCATTAATGAGATGGCAAACCTAAAAGCTTTTTAACATATTATTGTACTTGCATTAATTCTGTTTCCACAGCTGTGTGGGAGAATATCATGTTTTATGTAACAATCATGTACAATAATTTTTGTTATATCAGAGTGGGAACATCATCTACAAATCTAAATCAACTAAGTTATCAAATTTCAGCTGCCTCTCAAATGCTATATGCTCCTAGGATAACACGCACCTAATTAACATATTCTTTCTCTGATTACATCAACTTAAAGTCACTCTTCTCTTATTTTCTGGAAATAACAAACACAAAAGTTTTTTCTTCCTTGAATGTTTCCATTCGAACATATACATTTATCTGTGTATTTGTCTTCCAGTAAATTAATATGAACTATTCATATTTTCTCACAAATTGAAAATGTCAAACTTTATATATGGAATCTCTTTCACCTAAATATTAAAATATGAGAACATGAATTTTATTTCACATTTCCTTGCATATCCTGTGAGCAACAAAATATTTTGTACTTCATGTCTTCCCATACACATTGTCTCTCTCAGAAAGTTTTAAATCAAGTCATGAATAAAACAAAATCTATGCTTCATAAAACTTTCCTTGGTCTCGTGTGTGTTTAAAATTATTTCTAAATGGATGGAAAACAAACTTTTGTACTTTCTTTACAATCTTCAAAATTGACTAAACAGTAATCATATACTTTAACATCATAACATATATTTTATTCCTTTTACTCTCTTTACTTTTTCTCAGATTCACCTTTTAATAACTAAAGACAAATTTAAAAGTTCAAAGCTATAATTATGAGATGGCTAAAAAGCATATAACAACTTGTTTCAATAAATCATCTAGTAAAATAGCTTTGTAACTCCAGTGATTTGCTCTTTTGCTGCAGAAATACCAGAGCAGCTTTATAGTAATAAGATTGATAGAACTTGTATTGACTGATAAAACCGAAAGCTTTGTGCTCACTTTTTTCAATTGTTTCTCATCACAGGACAGTATTTTCTTTTCTAATCCTTTGTCTGTTACATCTCAGTAGTCTATCCAGATTTTAAATGCCCTTTACTGAGTATAAATTCTATTCAGTGTTCAGGATTCTCTTATCTGCTGCTTAAAACTAACATTTAGTTGATTTTTTTTCCCGGAAGAAGCATATCAATAAAGAGGACAATATTGTTTTTTCAGTTTCCCACTGGGAAGATAAAACTTAGTAATCTTTCCCATTGCAGTGATAAAATCAGACAAATGTAGTCAAGCCAGAGCAATACACACAATAATTCAATTTGATGTCCCATAGGGGCCATGGAAAGGAGATGCGTGCATTCTCTCTGTTCAACAATTTAGATCCAATCAAGACAAATTACACTTTTACATGAAATGCCAGGGTAGATAAAACTAGATATTTACTCTTACTTTTCAGATAATTTTATACAATAACAAATATTAATCACAATACATTTTATAACACATTTTAAAGTATCTTACTATAACACACCATGTCTTCTCAGAGGAAAAATTTTATAAGTTTTTTAAAAACTAACTTGAATCCTGTCTTTCATGTTAAACTCCTATGTTATTTAAAGTATATAGTTCATCATTAACATTCAATAAAAAATAATCACACTATCATTCTGCATCTAATAGTATTCCTTTCTCCATCAACCCATGCCACCTACAAATTAAACCTTAACAGAGCCATTAACTGAAGTAGAGGAAAACTGATCATTTATGTTTCTTTTACTCCAATTGGGTAAGATCTGAAAAATGTTTATCTCTTCATAAACTTTCTTCATGGATCCCTTTCAGTAAATTACCATAAAAGCAAACCTAGATGAATTAATAGGCTTTACCCAACGTATCAGAAGTGCTGCAACAGAGACAAATAAAAAGCATCACACATCTTCAATAATAAATGAGTTTGACTGCAGTAGTGACATCAGGCCAATGTTAGGAAGGACTGACTTCTAAGCTATGTAGCTTCTCTATAACATAATTTAATTATATATAATATAATTTAAGCACAATGCAGTGCTTACCAGAGATCCAAATCATATATATTTTTACCATCATCCACTTCTCAAATTTAAGAATACTGTAAATTCTTCTTTCCACTCAACTGTTTTAGACACTGCTGCAAAAAGCAACAGGATCATTGTGTGCTGAAAGAATCATGAATCATTTTACGACATAAATTTCATAATATATTCTGTGAAGCCATAGAGGAATCACTGAAGTTAGGGGAGATTTGAAATGTGTAAAAAATAAGGCAGCATGACAAAGAAAAAGTGGGTGGAGGATGAATTTCAAAATTACAAAATGAAAGTAGCTATCTTTAAGTGAGCGATGAACATTTAAAATATTTTGAATAAGGGCTGAGGGTTTATCTCAGTGGTTCTGCCACCTGCCTCGCAAACACAAGGTCCTGAGTTCAATTCCCAGTACCCCCCCAAAAAAGTTGTATTTTAGGGGCAAGGGATTTAGTTCAGTGGTTCTGCTACCTGCCTTGCAAGAACAAGGACCTGAGTTCGCTCTCCAGTACAAAAAAAAAAAAAAAGAAAAAAAAGAATGAGTTATAATTACTGTAAAGTCGTCTCCCTGCTGCTCTTCTGACTTTCCGCTCATACCAGAACTTTTCACCAATCTTCTCTTCAATCATCTGAGTACCAGTGAAAGCAGAGGTGCACAATGAAGTTCATGGTCGTGTTCCTTTAAGGTCCTAAATTCTTGCAGGCTTCACATAAGTGTTTAAGTGGCAAATACATGGGTCTCCAGTCTTCCCAGGGCTATTGTCTCTACACCTTTATTATCAGATTTGTGATTTGTATCTTACATCCAGAGTCCTTGAATACCATCCTCAGTTTGAAAAAGTCTTGCATACACTGTTTTTGAGAATGTAACTCCACTCCTAGTATTAACTAACCCATAACTTTCCTACCACTTTTCCAAGTGCCCCTCAAAAGCAGAGGCCATTTTGGTACCTTGTATTGAGATTAACTACAGGGCTATAGTTCTGCTGCGGTTAACCTTGCCTTCGTCTTACTCCCGTGCTTCCCTCTCCTCCATTCATTCACTCATTTATTTATTTTGTTGCACTGGGCATTAAAATTGGAGATTTACGTCTGAGCTACACACTCAGTCTTTTAATTTTTGACTTCAAACAGAGTCCCAACAAGTCACAAAGTTGCTCAGGCTAGTTTCACATGTGTCATTCGTCTCTCTCAGTCTCCCAGAGTGTAGGGTTTATAGGCGTGCACCATTATAACTTGCTTGAGGTGATTATTCTTTTTTCATCAAATACAGTATCTATGAGAACCTCATCACATCATATAATCTCCTTGGCTCATTTTCCTTATTTTAGTCTTTACTACTTCTTGCTATTCCATTTTCATTAGTATTTGTGCTTGTAAGCCTTCCCCACCTCAAAATGTTTCCATCAAAATATAGGAGGTACATTTTTTTATCACTTCTCAGTCAATTATTAATTCATTGAAATAACTAAATTTATTCAAATCTTGCCAAAGTTTTCAATTACATGGTAATTTGCTGAATTTTATAACCTTGTTTTAGTTATTGTCTTATCACTCAACCTCTTTACTCTTCCCAATACAAGCCAATCAGACATTCTTAAAATTCTGTCATCTGGGATTCTACAAAATCAATTTTATGATTCCTTGCTTTCCCTCTGTTGCCATTTTCAATCATTCACTTGGTTTGCTCCTTATAAATTAATATTCTCAAATATTTCATTTTTATGTCTTACCTATATTCAAACTATGACTCCTACAGTTTTAATTCATCTTCATGTCTGTAGGAATCACTGTTATGCTTACTATACTCCCAATATCTCAATATTTTTTACCAATTCATAATCCCTCAGACATATATAATCTACTGTTCAAATGCATGTCTCTCTTTGCAGGGATCTTGTGAACATAGAAATCAGTGTGTCCAGAACTGAACTCTTTCGCCATTAATATTTCTTGGGTGCAATTATTTCAGAAGTTGTAAGATCACTGAACCAAAATGTATTGTAGGCATTAAATAAGAAGGAAAACATTGGCAACATTTTCATAAATTCATCTAAGTGTTATTCTTGGATTTTTATAAATCAACTGATCTATAAGCTTATCAAAAGAATGGGCAGTTAGTTAAATGTTGATCCTCGTTCGTAAATATATTTTAGATTTTAATTACAAATAAAACCATAATGTATTCATCACATATATGAAATATAATGTCTAACTTACAAGAAAACATAGTTTTCTCATTCCTAGAATCAGTCAACACCTAGTTATGAACCTTTCAATTTCATGTTATCCACCATTTACAATGTATGGACAGAGTGAAGAATGGCTTTATGAATATCATGTGAAAATGAGAAGAGGGGAACATTAAAAGATAGAACAATCTCAAACCTCAGAAATATGTCTTCGTGTTGCCACTGTGTTTAAAAAGGAAATCATGAGGATAACTATACATCAAGAGAGGATCACAGCTTACCCAAGAAAGCCTAACACAGTGGCTTGGTCTACTTTATTATCTCCAAAATTCTCTGTCTCTTAAGTTTTACTAAAGAAGGAAAGACACCGTCATCAAAATTCACCATGAATCAGTATGTCATTCTTTGGATGAAACAGGTTAAATGACTATAGTCATGTCATAGAGATAGCTCACCTCAACATATGAAGAAATATCATTTGAATACTTTATTTCCTACCAACTTTAAACAAAAAAGGAACAATCAAATGAATATTTTCTAGTTAGGTTTATGAAGCCTTGTTTTGTGATTAAAATTAATTTAGGGTAAACTTTAACTATAATTCATGATACTTAGGTTTGGTCATACCATCTCCAGATTTTCTCAGCAACATTTTCATGTGGTATTGGGATTGAACTCAGGGCTTTCACACTAAGCTACGTATCTACAATTTTTAATTTTTTTTTAAAAAAATGTAATGACAGGGTCTCACTAGGTCACCCAGCCTGGCTTTACTAACACATTGTATAAAGTTGTAAGATAGGTAAGGAAATACAGTGATAGGTTATAAAATGAAAAGAAATATCATTTAGTTTACCAGAAATTCCAATACTTCCTCAGCATCTATGGACAGAAGAGAATGCTCAAAATGTAACTACTTAATTCACTTCTTCACTAAAACAGAAATAGCTAATTCAACCATTAGAGACTCTGGAGAAAGTTAAGAGTCCCACTTTACCAAAACATTAACTGCCTACTATCTTTCTTTGGCTTTCATTCCTGATAAGTCTCTTAAGTCTCATATTTCTATAGACTGCACTGAATGGATACAATTTTTGGTCTTTTGCATTATTTTCATTGGTTAATTCTATGTACCCAGCCTTTCAAAGTCATAGAGCAACAATAAACTTTAAAGGCAAAGACTTAAGTCTTTAAGTCTTATTTTTCTTTTATTTTTACGTGTATTTTGGCACAATATATGGCTCTTTACCAACCTACTTTTCTTTAGGCTAAAGACTAAAAATCAGATATCTTACTTTATGAGACATGATTTCAAAAGACCTTCTTTTGCCATTTGGGTGTTAAGGAAATTTGCTTTTTGTCAGTTATTCTTAGTGTTCAGATTATAATTTATAGCTTTGATACCTGCCAGAACAACTTTGAGTTTCCTTTCAGCAATTGCCTTCTGCTAGTCTATCTTTCTTTGTACTGCAGCTAGCATGATATGTTGAAACCAGAGAATCTGATTAATTTAAGTCGCTGTTTGCTTAAAACATTTCAATTCTTTTTCATCGCTCAAAGAACCCCTACCAATAAACTCAAAAAAAAAAGAACCCATACAAGCACTTATCGTTGTCATACCCCTCCAGTCACTGTCTATCGCCAACTCTGCTTGCCATATTGCTATTACATTTCCTCCAATCATTAACATTCAGTTCAAGTCCTCCTCCCATGACATCCACCCCCTCTATCATACACACAAAAATGCTTTATCCTTCCAAATAGTTCCCATGCAGACTACACTGATTTCACTTTAGATCAAAATTATTTTTATTATAAAATCTTATTTCTTTTCTCTCAAAGTTATATTCTTTGATGTCATTCATTTATTCAACATCATAATTGTTTAGTGTCCATTTCTTACGAAAACGAAGTTTTTCAACTGAGACATTATTGCTAGCTGGGGCTGGATAGTTCTTTATTATGGGTGGCCATCCTGGAATCTGTGGGGTGATCCACATCATCCCTAGCTTCTGTCTATTAAATTCTAGTATCACAACTACCTCTCTCCTCAGTTTGTGACAAAGGTCAATGTCTCCAGACACACTAGCATATATTAAAGTTGGCAAACATTAACTCTATGAAAGTAGCAACCTTTGTTTTTGCTTACCATTTGTTCCCTATGCCTAGCACAGGGCTGGGCTCGTGTGGGTACCTAATAAATATTTTATATAATTAAGAGTGATTCCTGAAGTTACTTCTGTAGGAGAAACTAAAAGATGATTTATCCAAATACAAGAGCAATGAAAAATACATGTAACAATTTACTTCAAAATTTTTCATATGCTAAGGAAAATATTACTGCATACACAAACAACGTGAGTTAATTTACCTCCGCTTGAAGAGATTTTGAAGAAGCAAGAGCTTTCTAAAATTCTAAGATGTAAAAACAACTTTTATTTATGAAAATTACCCCCTTTCACACTACTCTACCCCTTCTTCAAAGAGAAACTATACAGGTGCTCAGGTTGGTAAAGGCAAAGGATCATACTTCACTGTTGCATATTCCTTCTCATTCTGATTTTCAAGTAATAAATTTATTTTCCACATGACTGGATACGGAGATTAAGTTTGGTCTACTAAAATTAGTGTCTGGTTTTGAAGTGTTCAATGTTTTTAAATATTTACGCTTTGAACAAAGATTTATACTATATCTCAGGGGAATTATTCATTTATATCTTTTTTTTTTCAAAACAGAAGCTCAAGTAATATCCATAGATACATGTAAAAAAGTAAAAAGGCTGAAATCACAAGACTATGCTATGGCAAGAATAACTCCAGTATTCTGTCTTTAATTCATTGTATATACAATGACCCTTGTATGAGATTTGTGCTCCTGGATGCATAATTATTAAGTTAATCATGCCTAGAGTAGTGGTGATTTATTTGAATGCATCTACCAAACTATTCTCCAAAGCCCTCTATGTCTGTAAGTAATGTATCTGTTCTCACACTTTCTTGGTATTCAGAATAGAATTAATTATCACTTCAGATGAGACAAGACAGTTTTTATAAAGGTTGAAGAAAAGGGTTCTGGAAAACAGCGTGGAAGCCACTTATTTTACTATTTCTGTCAGAAATAGTCTTTCAAAAGATGATCTCCTGAAACTAAGGGACCTACTAAAATTTTCTTCAACTGTGGCTCTGCTTCGGGTAGCTAGGAAAGAGGACAAAATTTAGAATGTATTTTTATTCTTTTTCAGACAGACATCAATGCTTCAATTTTTTTTCCTTGAACACTTATTTTGAGTTGAAATATGCTGTCTAACTATAGAAAAAAGATTTATGATATAACATGAGAGGTTCAAAAGATTCATGATATAATTGAAGAGGTGCATAAAGCCATTCAAAAATGAAAATACCAGGCAATCAGTTCAAAGGAAACTAAGCTAATTATCAAACTTTCTAGAAATGACCCTGTGTTCTACTGGATGAGTCATTTATACCAAGAAAACAAATCTAAAATGTAACACTCCATTTAAGTTCTGAACTAAAGTTTAAAAACACACGTATTCACAACTAATGTTAACAATCGCATAAGAATATGGCTTGTTGGTAACCAACATTGTTCAATGAAGGCATCATATTGGGGACCAACATTTCACATTTACAGTCACCTAGACAATTTTTCCTTCAGCATAGATACAAATGGTTATTCAGTGGGGTACCCAAAGAATTAGTCAAATGACTAACTTTTATGTATTCTGGAATCTAATTCATCCTCAGAAGACTGATGCACGACCACCCTGAGAGGTTCATGGGGATTCAATCTTCAGAAAGCATAGCAGATTCCCATCTATTGCCTCAAGCACCCTCAATAAATGGTTATAAATGAGAGGAGGAAAAAAACACCTAATTATATCTTATTTTTAGGTTGCCCCATAGTAAAAATTTCATATATGAAATCTATGTTTTATTTAAATCCAGAGTTACAGAAAGAGATTTATATTTATTTGTATCCCCAGATGTATACTTGAAGCCTACGTACATTTACAAATCATTCATCAAGATAAATTTTATCTGAAGTCTTTTAACACTTTAAAATTCATCTTCATAAAGTACAAAAGCCACTTAGCTACAGATTTCTAAAGCACATACTCTCTAAACTTACAGGATAGATTATAATTTCCTAAATTCCGGTCTCTCCTCTATGTAAATTTTACTCAACCTACCTTTGTTATTCAAGAAATATGTACTTCATTATCTATGGGTTCACTTTTAAAACCTGCTTCCTCAAACTTTGCCTTCCATGATCTGACACTGGTTTACTTTTTGTCCTTAGACACTACTACTTCTATGTATGTTCTAAATTGCCTCTATTTATCACCTAAAACTGTAATTTTATTTCTTGAATTTTCATGTTTATCCCATGCCATTGGTTCTGAACGTCTCCCATATACCTCTTACTTATTTTATTAACACAAATCAGTCATATGTCCTTTCATTGCCCCTCTGTTTAGTTTATGTTTCAACTATTAATACATATTCATTTTCCTGACAATATATTTAATAGTTACAGTCAGGTGGTTTTTTAATCTTATTTCATTAAATCCTTAAAATGGTGAAATAAGGATGTTTTTCACATCATAAATGTGATAACAGGCTATGTAAGTACAATAACTTATTCAAGGTTAAATTTCACTAGCGTAGAAGAGCTGTGGTATGAACCCAGAATTCTTTGACTTTGATATTACAATATTTTCATGTACACCATGAGGTGTACACCTTTTTGAGCCTCCCATTTTGACTTATTGAATATGCTTTATTTTAATTGTAATTTTAATGAAAAATCACAAACTCTCATTAACTAAACTTGTATTATCAAAGACCATTTCTTAAAGTTCTTAGTCATAATCCAGGAAAGCAGAAAATGTTTAATTTCGGAACCACTGACTTCTAAAAATACCTATTGTTTTTTTTTTTTTACTCTCTGATTCTTTCAGTAGCAAATATAGTAATTCTTTAAGAAAAACATTTAGAAAAAATCTTATAGAATTATTTGTAAATCCTTCTGTGATAAAAGTTCATTTTTGTCGCTGTAGGCTTCCTGTTCCTTATAAGTAAAAATGAATTTAATGCTCAAAGCATTTGGAGTTTTCAAAATCTGAGCCAAAATCCCAGGATTATTGGGTAGCTCAATGGAAGTAAATCTAAAAGAAAATTAATGTAAAATATGATATACAAATAAAAACATTAATTCTTGTTTACTACTAATATACTACAGAATTCATTTGCAATATATGCTAGGAAGTAGAGCATTTGATCTGTTTTGTGTCTCTAGTTTTCAATAATGTGCCAGGTTCTGATAACTGAATGAGTTTCATTCTGGAATATTATAAAACATCACAATCACCTGAAAAGTTGAATATTTTATACATATAATCAACTTCTGATTTTAAATATTAGAAAACATAATATTGTAACAAGTAGTTTTACATTATTTTAATAACATGGAATATGGGTTAAGTGGTCCATTGATAAGACAGCTTTTAATATTTCCCAATTAACCTCTTTAACTTAGGTTTTCATTTCTGTGCATTATTATTTCAATATAATTTTCTGAAGAAAAAGTCTCAAGTCTTGAGAGCTTGACTTTCCCCTTTTATCTCTGCACTTTATAAGAAAAACAACTACTTATGAAAATGCAGTATTTCATATTTCAGTAATCAATCAAAAGCAATAAATACGGCACAAACAGCATCTTAAGAATGCACTTAGTTTCTTATTGATCTCAAGAACATTAAGCCTCTTACCACCATTATGACCATATTCTGCTCTTGGATTCATACGCTCAGTAACTTGGTTTCATTAAGAGCTCTGTTCATATGGTCAAGGGCAAAATGATACTTAAAGATGGACCATGTAACTGACTGCAAATGAATTCTATTTATTTCAAATTTTATTATCTTTTTGGAATATTATAGACTTGCTCTATATATTTCACTATAAGAATCTTGCTGCTTAATAAAACAATTGTATTTATAATTCAAAGCATATATTTCATTCTTCTACTGCATTTGAAAGTTGTCAAATTTGGCTAAGACGAAGATGTCCATAAACTGAATAAAGTTATTGCCTATATGAATCTCATAGAGATATTTGCAATGTTTTATATAAATATTACATTTCACATTCTATAAATGTGATACACGTTTACATATAGAAATCCATTAGAAATATAAAGATGAGCAAATCACACCCACTCAATGTGTTCCATTTGGAATCTGTCAATTTTGTGAGGGAAAGGAGTATTATCACTCTTGCTTGAACAGTTGTTTTGAAAAGATAAATGTATTTTAAAATGATTGGTATAGTGCACAACAATTTGGAATGAAACAAATTATGCACTACATTTATAAAATCATATCCATCAGAATTACAAGGTAAATTCAGAAAACCACATCCCCTGACTGAAATGATGAAGATACACATAAATGCCATTTTTATTTGGATTCCATATATTTTTATTCCACACTAATAAGGTTTGTGTTTGTTTTTCCTATAACTCAATTTCCTAAAATACCCTGTACATTTTATTGCACAATTTTGCAGGACATTGTGATTTTTTGGAACACATTCATGTTATAGCAGAACTCAACTTACTATGAAGGTGTAGAAAAGTAACTTTTAATGGCCAATATTGATCTGGTGGAGAAAATGATAATTTCACAAAGTTATTATGTTTTTGTTAAACATTTTTGCATAAAGTTTGTTGATATGCTATAGGAAAAGGATAAACATAAAATGAATGCCCATGAGGAAATAGTTTCATTTTAGTTAATCTCACACATGTAATTTTTTATACTAATGCTTCTAAAATAACATTTTTATCTTTATGCTAATAACAAAAATGCAATGTATTAATTTCTTAAATCATAGTAATTATATGATCCAAGATGTTACACTTTTTCCTTCATTTAATCACAGAACCCTCACTGTCAATATTTTTTGAAGAATTACTAAATATACTGTTAGAAATAACTATACAAGTAAAAAATTGTATAAATAGAAACGCATGCCCCACTGAGCCAAGAGCACTGTTTCAGTAACCTTGATAAAGGTTAGAATGTTTTGAATATGAATATATCATAAGATCTACTAAAAACAGATGATTAAATCTGAAAACTAAAATGAAATAAAAATTATATTTATAACTTAAATCTATGAGTATTTCAAAATGAGGTTTATTGCCCAGAGTCAGATCACATACATGAAAACTAAAAGAGCAATACCTGAATTACAGAGTAGTAGCCAAATTAAAACACTGAAATGATAACAAATACCAATAAATAAACATGATTCATGTCTTTCATATAAAATCTATTAAGCTTTTTATTTGATTTGATTTTAATTTTATCAGTGTACAAGGGGTAGCTGAAATATGGTGAATTTTTTAAAAAAATAAAAATTATTCAGCAAAAGATACAGTGCCATTAATGCTCCTGCAGATACGCCCCCTTGCTACGAACAGAAGTATTTCATTGTTCTTGCCAGTTCTTGCAGCAGTTATGGAAGTTCCCTTTCATGAATATCTGTAGACAAAAGTATGGTGTATACTGGTGCTGAGTGCCATACAATGGAGAAGCAGGCTTGCAAAAAGCACTACACTGCATTGTGTCCACCTTATTCACAGATCTGATACTGTGCAACTTCTGGCTTGTCCCCAGAATAAAAATAACCACAAAAAGCACATGTTTTGAATCAATTCAGGACATGGAGGTAACGAGACAACAAAACACTTTCATAAAATAGGAACTCCAGAACTGTTTTAGAAATCCTAAGAATGATAGAAAACGTGTATTTACAGCAAGAGAAATATTCTGAGGAGAGTTAATCACAATATATCTTTTAGTGTAAATAAATCTTTTAAAAATTAATCACATTTTATGATCATAGCTTATATTTGCAGTGCACAGTAGTGTTTTTTGATAAACTAGTATATTAGTATATATTAGTATATATATAATGTATCTTGATCCTTTTTGATCTCTTGAAGACTGATTAGGATCACATAATACATCCAAAGAAAAAGAAACTCAATATATTTTAAATGAAAAATTACCCAATTATTCAGGTGCTTCTTTGTAAAAAAATCCAATGGCATTTTCAGAAAATAATTAGTTTAGAAATACAAAACACAGAAGCGCACCCAGGTGCCACTCAGAGTCCCACCTAGACAGCAGCACAGCACAAGAATCCAAAAGGCCATTATTCTGAGCCCAGATGTTGGCACAGTGGTGAGCTGGAGAGGGAAGGCTTCACAATGATTTGTTGAGAATTGAACCCCACTGGAAAAGCAAAGAGTCACCTCAATAAAGGTGCAGCAGACCGCAGCTGTTGGTGGGTTGTTGAAGATGACACCTCCTCCTGAAACCAGACTTGTTGCAGGGAAAGGGTGGCTCAAGCTTGCAATAGAACTATGCAGAATTCAAATCCAAAGGAGGTCAAGAAGCTCAGTTCTAGCCTCACAGCCAGAAACCAGCCTGAACTTCAGGGAACTATAGCTGTCTCATTGAGGTCGGTCAAAACAGATCTGTATAGTACACATACAGTCCTCTGGGACTACAAACACAGGCCTTGAAGGGGACATATTCTTCCTTTCTTTTCTCCTTCATTGCTCACCTCTCTGTTTTTCTCCTGTTTTTTTTTTCTAGATTGCCCATATTTTTATAGAAGCAAGAATACAGTTTTCTGTTGCTGTTTGTTCTGTTCTGGTTTTTGTTCCTTCCACTCTCTTTTCCTCTGTCCCCATTGGTTTCCCCAAGTTTGCATGATCTTCATGTGTCAACTAGCCTTACGTCAAACATTTCCCTCTCCTTTTATCTATCTGTCTTCTCCAACTCCTTCTAAATCTCCTGAAAGGGCAAGTTCACTACATTGAAGGGCTTATTTACTACAAATATATTTATGGATGGTTCTAGATTTTGAACTATAACTACAAGTCTGGTTCACGTGATCAAAGATGGTAGATTAATAGGTTCCACAGTTTGTCATTTTGTAGACTGTGTTCGATGCTACTGTTGATGTTGATTGTATTGCTTTGGCCATGGTGAAGTGATTGTTCTAGTCAGTTATCCATCCTGGTAAAACTAGACTGGGATTTTCTAAGGGCCATTATAGACTCAAAACCCAGAGGCCAACTAAACCTGAAAGACAATCCAAGAAATAGCCATTCCCTGAGGTTATAAATACTAGCAATAAAGACACTCACAATAAGCAATTTACAAGCAGCAACTGAATAATTAAATTAAAAACATCAACAACAGCAATAACAAAAAAGTGGAAAAGAGAAGACACCTAGGTAAGACTCAAAACCAGACTCCCAGATCACCAAAGGTAACTATAAGGGGCAATGAGATTTAACAATCTGAAACTCAACCATCTGGAGTCCTAAACTGGCAATAAAAGAGGAACTGGAAAAAATAAAATCAGAAATAATTTCTTATATAATAGCATAGATGATGTATGTACTGAAAGACATGATTACTAATTCTAGAGCAGACAGAGATAAAAAAAAATAGAGAAACTCAGGAACATAATGGAATCCAAGCATAAGAAGGAAACAAAATCCGTAAAACAGATTCAAACAGATCTCCAGGAGATTAAAATCTGCACTGAAAGATTACACAGCAGAATGAGCCAATATGAGGACAGAATAAAAGATATAATAGACAGGACTTTATTTAGTGACCAAGAAAAGAAAAATTTCTTAAAAATAGCAAGGGACCATGAGAAATCAATCCAGCAGCTGCTAGACAACATGAAGAAGAATAACATAAGGCTGACTGGAGTTAATGAAGAAACAGGAGATAGTGCAAATGACATTTAAAAAATACTAACAGAAGTAATGGCAGAAAACTATCCAAGCAGGGAAAGATAATTTGACATACAGATAAGTGAGATATATATGAATCCAATTAGTTGTGATCAAAAAATCTACATGTAGGCATATAATAATCAATATTCCAGAAACCGAACAGAAGAACAAAATATACAAGCAGTTAAATAAACAAAATACATACAAAGGACAGCCCATTAGAATCACAGGAGACTTTCAACAAAACCCTCAAGTCAAGAAGCGCCTGGAGTGAAGTATTTCAGACCCTAAAAGAAAAAAATATCCAACCCATACTGATGTACCCTGCAAAACTATCTTTCAAAATTGATGGAGACATAAGGTACTTTCTTAACAATGCACATCTGAGGAACTTCAAGAATACCAAAGCAGCACTCCAAAAAATTTTTAAGCAATGTCCTAGGAAAAGACAGTGAGGGTCACAACCCCTCAAAGCCCAACAGAATGAATCCAATAGGAAAGACAAATTAAGTTCAAAGATTTGGGGCAATCCAACAATGGGAAAAGATCATGACAAAGATAAATCAATACATATCACTTATAACCATCAATGCTAATAGTCCCAATACACCAATTAAAAGAAACAGACTGAATTGAGACTCCAATTTCTCATTCTTTATGGCTGAATGGTATTCCATTTTATAGAAAAACCACATCTTCTAGGCAGAATGGGTCACAAAGCAAGATCCAACAATATGCTTCATACAAGAAACATTTAATTTAGAAAACTCATAGACTGAAAATTAAAGGGGAGAAAACAAAACCCCATGTGACAGGAACGTGGCAAAAGGCAGTAGTAGCTATTCTACTCACAGATAAAATGGATTTCAAACCAAGACTAGTTGAAATAAAGATTACTACATCCTTGTAAAGGAAACAATCCAAGAAGAGATGACAATCATAAAAATATATGTACCAAATACTAGTGCACCCAACTATATTAAATATAAATGGACATGAAAAATCAAATAAGCACTAATGCAATAGTAGTGGGGAACCTCAATACTCCACTGTCACAAATAGGTCAATTAGATAAAAAATCAACAACAAAATACTAGGACTCAACCAAATTCTTAACAAATAGACTCAACAGATGTTTACAGAGTGTTCTACCCAGAAAATCAGAATACACATTGTTTTCAGTTGCACACCATTCATTCTCAAAAATGGAGAACATACTTGCTCATAGATCAGGTTTAAATAAATGCAAAAGTATTGATGTTTCCCCCTGTATATTATCAGATTATAGTGCTATGAATTTGGCTATCAGTAGCAAAAGCAACCATAAGACCTTCATAAACACATGGAAATAGAACAATACACTCTTGCACAAACCAATGCATCACAGAGGAAATTAAAGAAGAAACTTCTACAATTAAACAACATTGCCAATACAATGTATCAGAATATATGGAACACAAGGAAAGTAGTCTTGTAAGAGACATTCACAGCAGTGAACACCCATATCAGGAAAACAGAACGAGGTCAAACAAGCAACCACCTAATAATGAAACTCAAGCTTCTAGAAAAAGAAGAGCAAGACAAACCCAAAGCTCATGTAAGGGAGAAAATTATAAAGATCAGAGTAGAAATTCATGCAATGGAGACTAAGAGAACTATAAAAAAAATCAATGAAGCAAAGAGCTCGTTCTTTGAAAAAATAAACAAAATTGACAAACTCTTATCCAGCCTTAACCAAAAAAAAGAAAAAAGAAAAAGCCCAAATCCACACAATAAGGAAAGAAAATGGTGAAATTATAACAGATTCAGAAGAAATCCAGAGGCTCAGCAATACCTACTTTAAGAAGTTATACCCTAATAAGATGGAAAACACAATAAAGATTTTTACATACACATGAATTACAAAACTTGAACAAAGAAGACCTAAAATTCTAAACAACCCAATACCAATCAATGAAATTGAAAATGTAAGTAAATGTTACCAACAAAGGAAAGCTCAGGAGCTGATTGCTGCACTGCTAAATTCTATAAGACACTCAGAGAAGAACTATTGCCACTACTGTTTAAACTCTTCAGTGAAATTGATAGGGAAACAATATTCTCAAATTCATTCCTGGAAGCAAGCATCCCCTTGATCCCAAAAGCAAAGAAAGACCCGACCCAAAAACAAACAAACAAACAAAAAAAAACAAAAAAAAAGGACTATAGGCCAATTTATCTAATGAATAAAGACACAAAAATCTTCAATAAGATATTGGCAAACAGAATACAGAAGATCAGAATTAAGAAGATCATACACTGTGACCATGTGGAATTCATCCCAAGGATGCATGGATCATTCAATATATTCAAATCACTTAATGTAATATTCTATATTAACAGTGCCAAGAACAAAAACCATATGTTCATCTCAATACATGAAGAAAAAGCATTCAATAAAATCTAACACCCATTCATGATAAACACCTACAAAAAATTGGAATAGATGCTCTTTACATCAACCTCATAAAAGTCATCTTTGAAAAACCAATAGCCAATTTCATAGTAAGTGGTCCAAAACTGAAATCCTTCATGCAAAAATCAGGAATAAGGCAAGGACGTCCACTATCACCACTCCTGTTCAATATAGCTCTGGATACTGTAACCACAGCAAATCAATAAGAGAAATAAAAGGAATAAAAACAAAGAAATTAAACAGTCATAAATTGCAGATGATATATCTATAAGATCTCAAGAACTCTACAAGAAGTGTACTAGACTTAATAACAAAATTCAGTAGAGTAACTGAATACAAGTTCAACACACAAAAATCAGTAGCTTTCCTGGACATGAACAACAGACTCAATAAAAGAGGAACTGGAGAAACAATTTTCGCAATAGCATCCAAGAAAATGAAATACCTAGGAATCAGCCTAATGAAAGAAATCGAAGACCTCTACTCTCAGAATTATAGCACTCTGAGAAGAGATCAAAGAGGATACCAGAAAATGGAAAGACATCCTTGTTCCCAGAGAGGAAGAACCAATATAGTGAAAATGGCCATATTTCCAAAACTGCCATATAGATTCAATGCAATACCAATTGAAATTCCAACAGCATATTCACAGTCCTTGAGAAAACAACCCCAAAATTCACTAGGAACAACAAGAGACCTAGAACAGCAAAAGCAATTCCACGCAACAAAGGCAAGGCAGGGGGTGATCATAATACCTAACTTGAAGTTATACTACAACGCCAATGTGACAAAAACACTGTGGTACTGCCAAAAAAAGAAACTGACTTGAGAATGAATGGAACAGATTAAAAGATGCAGAAACAACTCCAGTCAAACTGATTTACCTCATCTTTGACAAAGGAGCCAAACACCCTAATGAAGGAAAGACAGACTCTTTAATAAAAGCTGCTGGAAAATAAAGTGTTTGTAGATGGGGAGGGGAGGAGAGGGTGAAGGGAGGGCAGGGGTAAGGGGAAAAATGAGAATCAAGACCTGTCAAGTAGAGGTACAAGATCCCAACAATGAATATAACTGTACTGTATCCCTAAAATGTACCAATAAACTCAATTAAAGCTGAAAAAAAATGGTGTTGGAAAAATTGGGTTTCAACTTGCCAAAGATTAAAACTATCTCTTATTATGCACAAAACTAAAATCTATGTGAATCAAAGATCTAAATATTAAAACAGAAACACTAAACCTGCTAGAAGAGAAGTTAGGTAGGACTCTTGATGGTATTTCCCTTGAAAAAGACTTCATGAACAAAAACTCAGTCACACAGGAACTAGCACAAAAATAAACAACTGTAATCTCATCTTATGAAAAAGCTTCTGCACAGCAAGAGAAACCACCAACAGAGTCAAGAGGCAATCCACAAAGTGGGAAAAAAAATTACCAGCTTTTCCTTAGACAAAGAATGACTTTCTAAAGTATATAAAGAACACTTTAAAAATCAGACCTCTAAAATAAAAGGACCCAATTTAAAAATGGGCATTTGCAGAGAACAGACATTTCTCAAAGATGTACAAAAAGCAAATAAATATAGGAAAAAATGTTGAATATCACTGGTCATTTGAGATATCCAAATGAAAACAATGCTGGCCATTCTACCTTACTGTGGAAAGAATGGTTATCATCATGGAATCAACCAAAAACAAATGCTGGAGGGTCTGTGGGGAAAAGGAACCCTTCTCCATTGTTGGTGGGAGTGCAGACTGGTGCAGCCACTGTGGAAATCAGTATGCAGATACCTCAAAAAACTAGGAAGAAAGGTTCCATTTGACCCAGCTCTTCCCCTGTTGGGTGTATTCCCAAGAGAATGAAAAGCTTCATACCACAGTGATATATGCAAATCCATGTTTACAGTGGCACAGTTTCTAATAGCTAAATATTGGAAACAGCCCAAATGCCCATCAACTGGTGACTGGATGAAGAAGAGATAGGGTTTTTTTTAATATAAAATGCAGTATTATTCAGCCATAAAGAAAGAGGAATTAGAGAAATTTATATCTAATTGATGCACATTGAGGCCATTTTCTTAAGTGAAATACATAGGACACAGATATATAAATACCAAATAGTTTCTCTGGTGTGAGAAACTGAATGTGTAAATAAGGATCAAAATATGTTATAAATACTTTGAAATAGGAAGAAAAGGTCCAAAGGAGAAGGGGGAGTAGGAGGGGTAGGAGAAAGGAAAGACGGGAAAGGAAAAATATGAGAAAAGGAAAAAAACAAAAACCATGTCTTTGTAAATAGGGAATAGTGGAGGGGTTGAAAGGAGGGGAGGGAATGGGGAAAAAAAGAACCAAGATATATCATGCAAGAATACAAATTCCCAATGATGAATGCCATACTGAATACCTAAAATGTATCAATACATTTAATGAATTAAAATTTTAAAAATCATAATAATCCCTGGAAAAATAAAGAAACACAAATTGCTAATTCATGAATACTGTCTTCTATTGCCATAGATCTATTTGCAATCCCTTAACATTTTCTATTATTGAGTTTATTGGTACATTTTAGGTATACAGTACAGTTACATTCATTATTGGGATCTTATACCTTTACATGACAGGTGGTCTTGGTTCTCATTTTTCCCCTTGTTCCTGCCCTCCCTTCAACCACTACTCTTCTCATTTACAAACACTTTATTTCCATTTTTTCATTTTCTCATATTTTCCCTTATTACCTTCCCCCTACCCTTCCCACTTTCCCTACACTTTTACCCCTTTTCTTCCTACTTCACAATGTCAGTTACTCATTAGGATCTTATGAACTATTATAGTTTGTTCACACCAGAGAAACTATTTTGTATTTACACATGTATGACTTATTTATTTCACTTAGGAGTATATCCTCAATATGTATCCATTTTCCTATGAATGACTTGAATTTCTCATTCTTTATGGCTGAGTAGTATTCCATTTCATAGAAAAACCACATCTTCTTTATCCAGTCTCCAACTGATGGGCAAATGGGATGTTTCCAAGCTTTAGCTATTACAAAGTGTGCCGCTATAAACATTGGAAAGATACCCAGCAGAGGGATGGCTGGGTCAAATAGCACCTATAGTCCCAGCTCTTTGAGGTATCTCTATATTGATTTCCATAGTGGTCGCACCAGTCTGCACTCCCACCAACAATGAAGAAGGGTTCCTTTCTCCCCACAACCCTGCCAAGATTTATTATTGTGTGATTTCTTGATAGCAGCCATTCTTTGTGGGGTGAGATGGAATCTCAGTTTTGTTCTCATCTGCATCTCTCGAATGACCAGTGATGTGGAACATTTTTTCATATATTTACTTGCTGCTTTCACTTCTTTGTCTGAGAAATGTCTGTTCATTTCAGATACCCATTTTTGAATTGGGTCTTTATATTTCCAGGGGCTGATTGTTTTGAGTTCTTTATATATTGTAGATAATAGTCCTTTCTCTGAGGAGCAGCTGGTAAAATTTTTTTCCCAACTTAAATTTTCTTTAGAGAAAAAATATAAATTTATCTTACTAATATTATGTAAAGTAAGTGCAATATTATTACCTGATTTCTACTGCTAAAGTAATATTTTGATATTTCAGTACAACATTATTGATAATTTGGTGTATCAATCCAATTTCACTATAATCCACTAATGTTTAGAATCTAAAAATTACTAAGTGTGTAGTAAAATATAATGGGACATTAATGTTTTATCTTTTCCTTTAGCATTTTAGGGAAAATAATATTTCTCAATATTTTATAAGTTATGATTGGTTAAATTCTTAACAAATAAATTTTAATTAGAGGATTACATTTAACAGTTCAACATCAGAAAACCAATCATAAAGCAGACAATACCAGCCAACTGATAGATTTCATGTAAATTTTCTTTGTAAAAGCCTGTCTAAAGTGGGAAGGGCAGGGGAAAGGTAATAAGGGAACAAATAAGAGAAGATGAAAAAATGGAAATAAAGTATTTGTAAATGGGGAGGGGAGGGGGGGTGAAGGGAGGGCAGGGACCTTAGAGGAAAAAATGAGAACCAAGACCACCTGTCTTGTAAAGGTATAAGATCCCAATAATGAATGTAACGGTACTGTATACCTAAAATGTGCCAATAAACTCAATAAAAGGAAAAAAAAAGCCTAAATAGGGATGACTTTACAGGTTCATATGGCTTCAAAGATCAGTTATTTATTCTCTAAGTCTGAATTTATTGATCACGTATTTTAATAGTAAAAGAAATACAAAGGCTATCTTCCTGATAAACACATATATACAGAGTCCACCAAAAATGTATATACACTTCAGAAAAGAAAAATAGTATGATATTTTTTCAGCAAACAGCGTCGCTCTCATTTGAGGGACCCTAGAAGATGTCATATATCATGGAAAATCCATTCACTGCCAAACCGCAGAGAAGAAATTGAAAACTCATGTGCAGCAATCTCCATGATCAAGGTTACCCAAGCAGCAGTTTGCCATACTAATAAATGTCTAGAAGCCAATGGCCACCACTTTGAGCACTCGTTGTACTAGTAGAAGATAAAGGTAACTTGTATTTATCTCATGATATCTCAATAAATTTAGTATTAAAATATATATACAAGTTTGTTCTGAAGTGTATACATTTTTTGTATACACTCTCTTCCCCTTTCCCTCCCTCCCTTTCTCAACAGAGGGCCTGTTAAGATTTCCAAATATTAGAACTGTATATATTTTATGTAACCAGAGAACAGGTCCTCACAACTGAGAATTAAGTAAGTTTTACTGAACATGTTTAAATTGCGCTGTCTTCCCATTACTCACTACAAAATTCAATATATTTACCGTCAGCTACAAGACCCTGCATCACCCTGATATTCAATTTTGTCTTATAACTGCCACAAACAGTGTGTGTGTATGTGTGTGTGTGTGTGTGTGTGTGTGTATGAGAGAGAGTGCAAGATCACGCGAGAGAGAAACTGGTGATTGAACATAGGCCCTTTGCACTGAGCTGTATCCCCAGAAATTTCTTATTTTTAAAATTTAATTTTCTTGTCATTAATTGGCATTAACAATTTTTTTAAAAAACGTTCCTAAAGTGATGATCATAAAGTGATGTATTATTTAGGTTTATAATTTCCTGATCACTAAAAATGCAAGCCATTTTTTTCATGAGCTTGGGCTTCCCCATTGAAATGCTCCAATTTGTGTTGTGTTTCATTTTTTTCTCTGTAAGGCTTTGATAGGAGCACACATATTCTGATACTTGCTTCAATTTATTTATGTGTATTAAAATTATTTTCTTCTACCAGTGAATTGGTCTTCCCATTTTAAGAGTGTCTTTTCATTACCAAAAGTTTGTAATTTAAATGTCAAGGATACTTTTCAAAGGTTTTCCTTTGTTACTATTTTTGAAATCTTATTTAGGAAAATATTTACTCTTAGATTGAGATAAATCAGTATGCTCAAAATATATAGATTTAATTCTACATTTAGGTATTTATTTATTTTTGTTTTTTTGAGACAGGGTCTCACTATGTAGTTGAGACTGACCTGGAACTATGCAGCCCAGGCTGGTCTTGAACTCACAGCGATCCTCCTGCCTTAGCCTCCCTAGTGCTGGGATTACAGGCGTGCGCCACCATGCCCAGCTTTACATTTCGATATTTAATTCTCTTCAAGTTACTTCCATACATGATATGATCTGCAGGTTCAGATTTATTACTTTCCATGTGGACAGCAAATTTGAGCCTTTTTTGGCTCACAGTCTATAGAAGTCTCAGTCCGCAGTCAGCTAACTCCAAGATAGGATGGTATGGCACAGGGGTAGGGCAGAGGAACGGAGGAGAGCTGCTCATTGCAAGTTGGCAGAAAAGCAGAGATTTTGATGGAAAGATGGAAGGAGATATGCCCTTCAAGGCTGTGCCCACACAAAAGGAATAACATGGAAACAAAGTCTTTGTAAGTAGGAAAGGGTAGAGGAAATTTAGGGGGCAGGGGAATGGGGAAAAATAACAAAGACAAGTTACATATAGGTGCAAATTTCCAACGATGAATGTCATAATGTATAACTAAAGTGTACCAATGAAATAATAAAATTATGGCTTTATGTCTGAAAATATCTATCTATTCTTAGGCCAGAAGTCATCTTGATTGCATAATTTTGAAAACCTGAAAATAATTTCTCCAACTTTATTCTTTTTTCAACATTGCTTTGGATTTCACTTATAATTCTGTACAAATTTTAAGTTCAAATTATTAATTTCTGCCAACAGTACAGCTTGGACTTTGACAGGTATTGTGTTTTGATTTAGATCAATTTGAAGAATATTATAGCAGCACCATTAAGTCTGAAATTTATATGAGACATCTTTACAATTATTTAGATCTGAAAAGGTCCAGGAAATGGACTTTCTCCTTCTGTCCCAAAAAAGTGAGGCAGTCCAGCTATTAATTTAAATTTAGCATTTTAGACCCATTATAGAATTCTATAGAGTAAATTAATAAATTCATGTCAGATAACCATTAACTATATGATAATTTGTTCCAAGGGCTACATAAAGAATCCCCTTTTTATTCTTAGTTGAACATTTTTCATCATGACAGGATATTAGATTTTGTTAAACACATAGTCAGAATCTATCTAAATGATTTTTTTGCCCTTTATTAATTATATTAATTTCATAACTAGTTCTCATATGTTGAATTAACTTTCATTCTTGGGATAAGGTCTATAGCTTTTATATGTTTCAATAAAATATTTTGACTTGTTACTTGCTTATATAGGATCTTTTAAAAATTCTTATAGCAACCTGTATGTTTATGTTTACCAGTTATATTTCTTTCTTCATGCAGATTTAGGTAACTGCCTACTGTTCTTTTATTTTATCCTAGAGTATTTCCTATAACATTTTTTTTGTTTTGTTTTTTTGGTTACCGGTGATTGAACATGGGACCTTGCTCTTGCAAAGCAGGCAGTAGAACCTCTGAGCTAAATCCCCAGCCCCTCCTACAACATTTCTTATAGGGATAAAGTACTAGAAAATAACTCTTGGTAATTGTTCATTTGGCAATAATTTCAAGTTTTTTCTCACTTTGAAAGAAAATTCTCTGGACATATAATGCTGTATTGACTTTTTCCCTTAGCATTTTTTTCTTCATTGTGTTTATTGGTAATTTTTAGGTACACTGTTGTGAAATGGAGTACTACTCAAGCATAAAAAATGATAGACTGGAGTCATTCATAGGGAAATGGATAGATATTGAGGTCATACTCTTCAGTGAAATAAATAGGACATACATGTGTAATAGGACATACCAGTTTCTCTGGTGTGAAAAACTAAAAATGTAAATATGATCCAAACTGTGTAACTGATAATGGGAAATAGGAAGAAAAGGGCTAAACATGTAGCAGACGTGAGAAGGGTAGGGGAAAGGAAATAAGGGACAAGAAAAAATGAGAAAAGGAAAAAATAGTAACAAAGTCTTTGCAAACAGGGAAGGGTGGAGGGCAGGGTTATGGGGAAAAGTGAGAACCAAGACCTGTCATGTATAGGTACAAGATCCCAATGATCAATGTAACTGTACTGTATATATTTTAGCATTTTTAATGTTAACCCATTGCTTACTGGCCTCTATGGTCAAAGAAAAACACATAATTAATATTAAGGGCAGTTCTCCTATGGTGAATAGGACAGATTTCACATATTTCCAAGTTTTGACTGTTTTTATTAACAGATTTCAGTTTACTTTTCATTTTATGAGCTTCTTTAATGTGTAGACTAATGTCTTTATCCAATTTTTAAAGTTTTCAGTTTATGTCATCAAATATTATTTTTATTCCTTTTGTCTGTCTCTTCTTCTAGGATTCACATTATACCTATATTAATACAGGCTGGGTATATCATACCTTAAATTTACAGGACCAGACTATTTTTTATAACCCACATTTTCTACTTTTGAGTACATTTAGATATATAATGAGACTTTTTATGCATGGGGTACAGATATAATCATAAAATTATGTTTCATATACATCTTTTGTATATAGGACAAAGGTACTTTTTGATATAATTTTCAGTGCACCTGTATTTGACCACACCCCAGCATATAAGGTCAGGTGCAGAATTTCTCACTTGTAGTTTCATGTTGGAAAAATGTTTTGGATTCAAGAATATTTTGGATACCAGATTCTTGAAGTAGGAATGCTCAACATGTGTACTTTTTGGTCTCTGAGCCTTAATTCATACTTTTCATTCCTGTATTTCTAATTCTCAGTCCAGATAAACCCAATTAGATGTGGCTAATACTTTTTTTTTCACTTACTCAAATCAGTTCTTAATAACATATAATTAATATTTTCTTATAATGTGCTGTAATTTTTTACTCAAGAATTTCTATTTAGTTCTTCTCATTGATATTTTTATCTCTTTATTCATACTATCTTTGGTTATCCATTTTTCTCATACTTTTCTGTATTTGTAGACATGGTTCTGTTTATTCAAAGAGCTGATTTAAAGTATTTTCATATGTCCAATATCTGGGTTTTATCAAATTATTTCTATTGATTGTTATACTGAGTATTAGCTATATATTCTTGTTTTCTCACTCATATTGTTTTTGGAAAAATGAATACTTGAAATTATCTAATGTGGTAATTTTGAAAATTAAAAATTTATTGCTTAAGTTTATTCGTATAATGTATGTTTTATTTTCTTGCTTGATTTTATGAAATATTTATGGAAAGTTCATATTCATGTCATATGCAACCTCTAATATGTCTGCTCATGTCATGTCTATGTGGCCAGCTAGCAATTGGATATATAGTATTTTTAAATACTTAAATACATTAAAACTAGCTTTCCCTATGTGCCTACTAGAAATACCTTCACCTTTAAGCCAGCACTATACAAACCTTAGTTTTACTTTTAATCTGACTTATCATGAGGTAACCCAGATGTTAAAAATTAGGGGTTCTCATTTATCTTCTGTGCATTTGTATAAATTCTGGCATGCACGTAACAGTAAGCCTGTGGGAGAACAGGATTCTAAGAAAGGTGTTAGAGCTCTTTAAAGGACTCCATAGACATCTTGCTCCCTGGATTTTATTCTCATTTTTTTTTATTAGCCTGTTTTAATTTCAACGCTTATGCTCCACCACAGATGACTTCAATATAAATAACTACTTTTGAATTTTTTTTGAGAAATGTTTCCAGAAAATACTCAGACTATATGAACTTTGAGTTAGGTCAAATATAGACTGCTTTATAACTGAAGTCTCCCATAGAAACACCATATGGGGAAAACAATGACAGTTTTCTGGGAATGGAGCTCTGGAGGGACTCCAACCTCATTGGGTTCCCAGGTTGCTGGCTTTTGAAGCTACCTTCAAATTGGGAGTGAGATGTGAAATTAAAACACCACAAATATATCTGCTTATAGTATGATTTCACTTCTGTTTAAGAAGCATTACCAAGACCATTAAAAGGCTTTGCTTAATATCAAGAGTTCAGAAAATTAGATGCTAAGAATTTTTATAGACCTTGTCATGGCTCTCATAGAGAAGTTTTACGGACATGCTTATTCTAACAGTTTTGCTTGGTCCTAAGTTTATAATAATGATATTTTTAGCCTAAGTACCTTGCCTAAATTTTCTTAATTCAAATCACTTTTCTGAAAATTATTTGGTAAGAATGCAATGACAAATCTGCAAAGAAAGTCAATTACAATATTCTCCTTCCAATCTCAAACTTAATATTTTCTTATTGAAATGATTAGGACTTCTATTATCATGATATATAGAGGTAGTAATGGTAAATACAGGTAGCAATGATAACTGTCTTCCTTCCATTCCCAGTCTCAATAGGAAAACTCTTAGATCTGTCATGAACAGGTTAAAAGATTTTTCATGAACGGATCTGTAATGAAACAGATTTGTCATGAACTGGTTAAAAGATTTTCCATCTTATCGTGGTTTCCTTTTTTTAAAAATCTGGAGATAATGCAAATTTTTATGAAATTATTTTTCTGCATCTTATGAGATTACATGGTTTGGATCCTTAAATTTCATAATATGCTAAATTCACAAGTATTTAAATATAGTGGTCAAAACCGATAGATGCATGGTTTTAAGAAGGCTAAATGTAACAAACAAAAATGTCAGAAAGCAGCACTAAAAATGCTCTACCCTTTTTTTATTTTAAAAAATAAATATTCTGGAACACTCAATTCCTACAACCTGCTGAGGATAACACTTAAGATAACACTGGTCTAATTTAATAAAGTTCTCCTTTGTCAGCTCTAGCAGGTGCTTCAAACTGAATAATTACTCGCACAAGTGATTTTTGGCAAGTTATACATTTTTCATATACTTCAAAAGTTTTAATGATTGGAAATCACATCAAAACACTGAAATACTTAAACACCAGATTGACAGCCCAGAGCTTCAGAGCATGTATACTGTTGCCAGATTGGCTGAGTTCAAATCCCAGATCTTTCATTTTTATCTATGATTTTAGGCATGGCATTTGTCCCTCTGGCTTGTTTTCTTCTGCTGTTAAGATACAAACATTATCCTCATGATATTCATATATATTTTATGCATCATACAAATCAAGTGCCTACAAGAAACTCTGTAATAAAAGCTACATGAATGTTAGTAGTTACTATGTATGTGTACTGGTTAAAAATATAAAATCGATGTAAAATTAAGCAAGGGTATTTATTAGGTAGACTAGCAGGATCAGAAACAAGAACACCCACAAAAGCTGTGTGTGCAATGTAAAGCTGTAGAACTCAATAGCTGCTCAGATCAAGAAGATGGAAACTACGGAACAAAAGGAATCAAGGATATTGCAACAGCCCAAGGTTGAAGGCCTGAAAGCTTACTGGAGCATTGCTGATATGCGTGTGTTGGAAAATGGAGCAACTAGACTGATGAGCAGAATTATATTTTTCATGACTTAGCTGTATAATCTCTCCCACTTGAAACTGTATATGTGAGATTAATAGGAAATGCTTTCTCTGTCCTGTAGGTGTTAATTAAGTATTAGCTGACTGTGTCTCTTTGTTTTGTCAAAAACTTGAAAATAAAATCATAATCATGTATTTAAAGTAGGGCTCTATGTATATATATATATATATACACACACATACACATATATGCATATATACATATATATATGTATATATGCATATATGTGTATATATATGTATACACACATATATACACATATATACACACATATATGTACATACCTACATACATGCATACATATATGTGAATTATACTTTTTCTCCTTGGATTTGCTTGATGATTTCTCAACTAAGTACTAGGGTTTGTGTGTTCACAATGTAAAAATACGCTGTGCCTGATATAATTTGGCTTTTAGGCACAACCTAGAAAACCCTGGAAAAAGGTGATTGGCCCAAGTAAGGCAACAGCTTGCTGCTGGTTTGATCATTTGAATTTCACAATTTTTTTTACTCCTTTCTCGTTTCCTCTTCTCATTTTTCCACTCCTTCCTGTACCAGTTTCTTGAGTGCTTTTTTCTTCTCTAAAAACAAATATATAACTTTGAATTTGATTTATGAACTAGTTGTGATAGGTCTATCTTCTTAGATTTATTAAAAGCCAAATTATTTCATAAAATTTACCCTCTACAATCTCTCCATTAAAAACACATTTCCAAATAATAGTAAAATATACTGAATTAAAAACAAAATAAGGAGTTATTATGGATAACATCTTTGCAATTTGATCAAATAATTGCCTCACACCAGAAGAAGTACCATATACACATTTCTTTCCCAGGAATTACATAAATGAAAGTTTGGTTTTCTATTTTTGTAGACAGGTTCATTTCTATGTACATGTTGAAGTTCATGTCACTGGTTCCCTTGTTGACCATTCCCCAAAGGGGTCTACTCTACACTTAGAGTAACACTTTATTTTTAAAAAAGCTGGTAACATGAAGATTATTGACATAATAACAGAATTTAAGAAGCTCAAATAGTAAAAGGAAACACTATATTTGTGGTTAGATACAAAATACTATGTTCACTTGTGGATATACAGAGTCAAAACAGTATTTTTGTCTCAACAATATAGGTTAATGCTACTGTTTTAAGGAAAATGTCCCCTTACCTAAAGCTTGATACAATAAAAGTATTAGAGTTTCTAACCTGGTTCTGACATTCTTCTATGATGTAACTGAAAGTTCTATTAACTCCCTAGGTATATCTCTCTCCCGTCTCCTAACAGAATGCAGATGATACAAAATGGGAAATTGAACGAGGGAGGCAGGATTAATCAGTAAGGATTATGAAGCACACAAAGATGTAGTAATCCTTGAAAGATTTTATCCCCCCAGTTCTGAATGAAAAGCCATAGCCATAATGGCATCTTGTGAATACTAAGCTTGGGAAGAGGGGCTGTACGACACCACTTGTAGCCTTTCTTGAAAAATGCACCCACTGTGATCCTGTAAGTGAGCATCAAATGAGTCAGTATAAAAAAAAAACCTTTCCGTCTCCAATGCTCACCTTCCTTACCAGTGATTTCAACCATAGGACAGAGGATAGGTGGTGGTTGACAAAGTCTATTGAGATTAATTTCCTAGGAATCAGGTTGGAAGGAGAAATGTATAGTTCAAAATTGAATGGGCAAAAGAAAAAATGTCTTGCAAATAAATCAATTCTATTATTTAAGCAATAGTGGAAATAATATCTTTATTGGCTTGTCTTAAAAGAAAGATTTAAGAGTCAACTGGTGTTTAAGATAATCATTTATAAGCTATAAAACATTTGACAATAATGGAGTATCAAAAATCTGGCTCTTTCAGTATTCAGAAGACATGCAAAATAAAATTAGTTTCCTTATGTTTACTCTAAGTTATTTTGTATAATGAAATGCTTCAGAAATTAAGAATGTTTGAAATTCATGCTACTAAAATGTTCCCTATTGTTTGATATTTAAATTGTTTCTAATTCTCATTTTTGCTAATGAAGCACTGATGAATGCCTTACCTTAGTGACTTTCTCTTATTTGAATTCCTGTCCTTTTACATCTTATTGTCAAGTTGTTTCTGACAAGTCTGCACTTATTGATAGTCTTTGTTTTACAGTGGAAATTTATCACCTAATTTATTAACTATTAATATCCTTGTTGACTGCACACATATATATGAGATGCTTTGTGTATTTAATATTTTCAAAATTGTTTATCAACTTTTAAAACTATTTACCTAGAATAAGAACTATTCATCTGTATCAATTTATTATGTATGTTCACCAGTTTTATAGTGAATTTTTAATCAATTTAGTCTATCAGAAAACTATTTTGTTATAAAGAAAAGGCTAAACAAGTGTAATATTTTACTGAATAGCTAGAACAAATTTCTCAGCATTATTACTGAATATTTTACATTCTCAGTAACCTTAGAAGTTCTTTCTATATTAAAAATGGGCTTCTTATGTCTTTAGATTACAAGTAAAGAAAAAACATTCTTCTTTTGGTTTATCACATAATCAATTATAATGCATGTTGATTTACTTGGTTTTATATTTCTTGAGCAACTGAATACCTGTATCCAATAGGCTCTGTGGCTATTACAAGCAAATCACAACTCTTATTTTATAATCTATTTTCATAAAGATTTAGACATTACAGTCCTTCAATGATTTCTGATGATACTCTAGAATTCTGTGACCTATTTAATTCGTCTTTATGTCTGTATCATTTTCTGTCATTAATTTGCTTTTTATTAGATATTTGCAGAAATTAAAAATTCAGAAACACTAATTCTTCAAAAATGTATTTAATACATCTTAATATAGCCAACTCTAATGTTCTTCTCTTCATTTGTTCCTTTGTGTTTAGCAAGCACAACTGCCTAAGAAAACATTTTTTCCTCATTAATTTTATATTAGTCATCCCTTTCTGCTTGTATTTCAAAAGACTTAGTTTATCAATTCCATCCACTACAGACTCAATTTTCTGTGGTTGATTTTGTTATAAACACCCTTGATTAATTGTTTTGTTTGTTTTTAGCTTTCTTGCCATCTTTATCTAGTATTATCATTTACTCTGTATCAATGTTTCGCATAATTGCATTTAAAAATCTATGATCGCTAAGTGGCATTATAAAAATTTATAGAAGCCAAGTTCATATATAATTTGTCTATGTGATATAAAAACAATGTGAAATAATTTGGGATCTGAATTAGGGAATTATCACCATAACTTCGTGGGCCTATGTTGGACTTATTCAGACAGTCACTTATAAAACAAAAATCAGTGTTTTCCTAATGCATTACAGATCTTTAATCTTTGGAGATGCTTTCTGGGCCACTTGACAGAATGAGCATAGTTTTATAGTTCTTTCAGGAATATGGTCACCACTTCAATGATATATGCTCTATTTTTATAAATTTAAATATCAGGTGTGTGTGTGTGTGTGTGTATCCTTTATTCAAAAACAATCAGTATGCATAAAGAACTTTGCTGTTCACTATGCCAGTCACCTGGTAAGCTTTTCAAATGTAGTCTTTTATTCTGTACATCTAGGCTGAGGTTAGTACTTTTGCATTTCTAACAAGCTCTTGGATGATACTTATGCTAATTTTTGTGGACTACACTTTGAATAGCTAAGAAGCCTAAAAGCATTTGACCAATCTTGGCTCTGATTTAACTTATTATTTATAAAACAGTTATAGTCTAAATTTGTCCCCTCTAGAACTCAGATGTTCCCAGTGCGATAGCAGCAAGAGGAGGCAATTTAAAGGGTGATTAGACCATGAGGGATCTTCCTTCTTCTACATGATTCAAGACTTTGTAACAGAGGCTTCATTGGTGTTCTCCATTTTTGCTGTGTGAGGTCACAGTGTTCCTCTCCTCTGGAAGACGCAGCACCAATGGCCCTCTTTTAAGCCCAAAGGAGCCCTTATCAGACATCACACTTTCAAGTACCTTGATCTTGGACTTACTGCCCTCCAAAACTGTGAGAAATAAATGTTTATTCCTTGTATTGGGTATTCTGTTATAGTAAAATGATGGAACTGAAGCAAAAACCCAATATATGATTGAAGCACAGAATGAAATTTTACATAAAAAATTACATTAAAAGAGACATTACCATTAATCTCCCTCAAAATACTCTCAACTCATTTGAAACCCACTTATTTAATCATTACTGCCACTTTCTGGTGAAGTTCTGGAAGTCATCTTTTTCTTTCTTTAATTGTCTTGTCTTGGGTGTCTGGATGTCCTGACTCAAATAAAAATATTTAACTTTCACGGTCATTTTGACTTTGTGGAAGAGTTAGAAGCTGATGATGCCAAATCTTGTGAATAAGATAGATGAGAACACACCATAATGTGTTCATGAGCCTGCTTTGCTGTTGGATGGCCCTCAACAGCAGCATTCTGCTATTTGATCAGATCGCAAAGATATGAAAGAAGACTTTTAGAAATGCTTCAGGAAGTGGCAAGAGCAAAGAGATGATTGTGTTCAAAGTGGAATATTTTGAGGTGGATTAATGGCAATGTCTCTTTCAATGTATTTTTTTATAAAAACGTATAATAGAGAATGTGAAATAGTAAGGAAAGGGCCAAAGGGGAAGGGAAAGTGCAAGGGATAGGGAAAAACAAAGAAGGGAATTGAATTAATATGAAAAATTGGAAATAAAGTCTTTGTATAAAGGGAGCGGTGGAGAGCAGGTGAATTGGGAAAAAATAAGAACCAAGATAGATTACACATACAGGTACAAATTCCCAATGATGATTGTCATTATATTGTATACCTACAATATACCAATAAAATAATAAAAAATTAGATTCACCTTATGTTTTAGTCACATTTCCTGTATCTGGCAAAATACGCTCTTCCAAGGGACCGTTGTCTATTAGCAAGGCTTTCTGTGAAGAACTATACGTTTCTGATGTCTTTAGAATGGAGTGGGTTTTAAGTCCTGCTCTTAGAATCTTTTTGTTCCTTAGTAGTATCTATACTTTATCTGATCTTTAATGTAGTTTTAGTCAATTTTCATAGTGTAGCTGTCATAATCAGACCTACTATGTTTGGGAAATTTCACACATGAATTCTATTCCTCTAAAATTGAAATAAATTATTGATATTTTCCTTTGAAGCTAGGGCATAGATGAATATGTGTTTATTCTTCCTAAGAGAGTGAAGTAAAGCATGACCGCCAGCGAGTAGAGTGCCTTCAGAAACATACATGATAGATGTCCAAGAAAGAGAGATCATGTACACATTTGTAGGTTGAAAAATAAGTAAAATTGGATTCTTCTCTGGAGGCAGAGTTCTCTCAGGAAACAGACAGATACAGAATTTGGATGTAGGTCCACACTGCATGCTCTCCAAGCCTGATCCTCTGGTCTATGCTTCCTTTCTTCAAAACTTGTTCTCAGAGAAGGGTATAATAAAGGGTATGCGAAAGTAATAGAGGGGAATGAAGAGGTAGCTATGATCAAAGTATGTTGTGTCCCTCTATGAAATTGCCACAATGAAACCCATTACTCCATACAATAAATATTTACTAATAAAAGTTCTCAGGAATTACTTAGGAGATAACCAGTATTTTTTAAAGTAATCCCTTTTCCAAAAGTGCTAGTTAGCATGGTTTTATTGTAGGAAATTAACAATCCTGATGAATGCAGTCTCCCCATAATGAAATATTTCACCTTTTAAATAAAAAGCATTATAATGTATTAAACAATGGATATCTATTAAGATAGAAAGCGCATCTTTTGCTTTACAGGTCATACTGATAAAATGAGAGGTAAGAAGACTGTGGATGAAGTAGTTTTTATTATTGTTCAGTTTTCAAAAGCCTTTGAAATATGATTAAAACACACAGAGAAAAATACAAAAGAAGCAACATAAATCACTTATGCCAGTAGAAAAAAGGAAAATAATTAGAAACGTTTCTATGTATAAAAGTCATGAGATGAGTGTGGTCAGTCTGCAGGTACTATGGCTTTTTCCAGAAAAGTGCATTCTGCAGTGGTTAAGGGCATTAAGTCCAGGAAACATAGTGACTTCATTTTAGAACACTGATGGCTTGTTTACATCCAGTTCTTGTCTTTTTTTTCTTAATTTAACAGAAAAAAAATCAAGCATGGTAGATCTCTTGAAGGTTAGCAGATTCTAACTCTGTCTATAACCTTTCTAAAACAACTAAATTATTATGGAAAATGTAGAGTGGTAAGTTATTGCATATACCAAAACAAAGATTTCTTTATATTCTTGCCTAGTTTTTGGTTGTTATGGCTTATATTTAGATGTTCCCACAAAACTCAAGCAGTCATATGTGGGACTTTTTCAGAGGTGGCTGGATCTAGAATAATGCTGGGATTGATTCATGCTGCAATGGTATATTCAAGGGCCCTAGGATTAAGGGTGTGAAAGCTGTGTGTCCTAAGTATCCTGGATATGATAGAAGGGACAGAAAGAGCTGTGGATAACCCTTGTTGTTTTGCTACCTTCTGCTCGCCATGCCAACCTGGCTTGGAGAGAGCTGATTATGGACTGAAACCTTTACAAACTGTGAGCTCAATAAACCTTTTCTCCTTTAACACTGAGTGCTGGGTACTTTGTCTCAGCAAAGAGAAAAGTGAAACATTGCTGATTTATCCTCTCACAAATGTAGTGATGGCCTTTTCCATATCTTAAGATATTCTTGAAATTGAATCATTACCATAAATAAATGTAATTGAGTGAATAGTAGAATAGTGGGCAATATTATAAAGAAGGAAGGATAAGAAGACAAAGGATAGAAAGTGAGAAAGTGAAAATGATCAAAGTATGTTATACACATATACTAATCTGCCAAAATGCAAGTCATTAATCTGTATGACTAATATGCACTAATAAAAATGATGTGACAAAAGATACTTAAATTTATACCTTACTCATCTGAAAACAAATTTGTTTTCTCTATGTCATGTGTGAGAAAACAAGGAAAAAGGAAATAATAATATATTAACTCTTCTTCTTAATGATAGTAATTGGTAAATAGTCTTCTCCAAATCTCTGATACTTTTTGGACACCTAAGCAAGATACTGTTGACAGAAAAATTTCTTCTAAATATGACATCTGCATAAAAACAATTTCTAATGTAAAGCTGATATACAGATGAATAGTTTTCACAAAGGAAAAATTATAGAAAAGCATTTAACCATTTATGTATACCTGGTATATTTCTTTCTCCAAGTGAACTGAAATTTAAAAATTAAGCAAGTAGTCTGCTTTCTATGTTATGTATTCTATATCTAAAACATATCAATTATAATCTAAATATTGTAGAAATGTCTTAGCATTTTTGTATAAATCAAGGGACCTGAAAAATAGTTTCCTAAACTATAAATATACATGTATAGTGTATATAAGTATATATTTATACACATGGTATTTCCTCTCCTGACATTTGACCATGCCTTTGAAAAGAAATAATCTATGGATGATATGGATGATATTCCTTAATGGTTTCATTTGGCAGCACTGAAATTTTGGATACCAAATAAATCTAAGGAAGTTTGTACCTACAAGACTGTATAGCATAAACTATTCTTTTAAGATTTTCCTGCTGTGTATCCTTTGCAGAAGTGACACATGAAATTTCAACATCTGACTTCAGATAAAAGCACTTTTACAGAAATATTCTGATCCAAATTAAGAAAGACAGAAGATTCCGGGGGCTAAAACAAACTTAACCAATACATCACCACTGAGGTCAAGTCTCAGTTTCTGGATGTCTAAATGCAGGACAGAAAATACCATAAAGAAAGGAAATGTTTCCAAAAGAGCTTAGAGTAAAGTATTAGTTTTATGAATATTTTAATGTGCATTTTTTTCTCAGCCCTTTCAACTAAGAGTATTTGTACTTAAAACTATTACAAAGTCTGTTCTTATTCATTTATTTTTATCAGGAGATTGAATACCAAAAGGAGACTCAAAAATACAAAATATGCAAAATAAGCATGAAATTATTATTAGTTTTTAACAAATAAGGAAAGTGAATTTATTTATTTTCTTTTTTATTGAGTTTATTGGTACATCTAGGTAATATAGAAGTTTCTTGGTCATTGAAAGGACAAAAAATCTATAGGTGTAAAATATACACACCACATTTTTTCAACAAATCCTTAAAAATTCTAATAGAATAAGACTACATGGATGTTAAGTATTCTTTGTTATTGTTAACTAATAGAAACAGGCTATTGTTTCTGTAAAGACTACTTCTCTAAGAATTTGCATTTATCCAAGAATTTTCTCTAGTGATTTAATAAGCTAATTTTAATGCATTTAAATTATATGTACCAAGACCTGTTATATAAAAGTACAACATCCCAATGATGAGTGTAACTGTACTGTACACCTAAAATGTACCAATAAGTTCAATGAGAAAAAACATAAATTATATACAAGTAAAATATATTAATCAAAATAATCAGATTTTGTCTTCTAAAGGATTATTCTGTAATAGATATAAACTTCTGTATTCTTCTCATTCTAATATTATAACTAGAAAAAGTAAAATATCATTTTCCCCTGGTCTTTTTGAGTGTCCATTTATGTATGACTTCTCTATTGTTTGATTTTTGTAATTTTTCTGTTGTTTTGCTTGTTCTTTTTGTGATAAACCTAAGGCTTTTCAACTGTTAAAAAAGCACTCTAACACTGAGCTATATCCCCAACCCTTATTACATAATCTAATGTTATATCATATTCTCTTTTGTAATGTAGTCAAATTTGTACTGTTTTTCTTACACTTAATGATCAGCTCCCAGAAGTGGTGATGTGCTTTTCTTTATTATTTTTTGTCACCACCTGGTTTTGGTAGATTCTACCCTCTCCTGTACCTACACTTGCAGTCTTTGTATACTATGAAAATAAAAATGGGTTTTTCCTGAAGATTATTAAATAATGAAAATGGAAGTGGTGAAAATGTTCAGGTTTAAAATACGGCACTGGTGGAAATGATGTGAAGATATTGTGGCGGCTGGAATCTATAAGATATTCCTGTTTTCTGAGTAAGTATTTGAGGTGCTAGGTATGTTAGTTTGATTAAATTATATTCTATTGCATTTATCATAACATCTTGTTTTACTCTGTAAGCATATACAACTATTACCTATCAAATTATAATGGAAAGAAATGGAGGATACCAACTACAGCAATAGCAAAAAGCAAAATCTGGGAGTAGTTTAATCAATATTCCTGATATTTTCTTGCAAAATAATTGTCAAGGTAAGAGAAGAGAAAGTAGAGAGGCTTCTGACTTCCCATTTCCTTTATCAGGTAGGTACTACTACTATGACTTGAGAACAAATACTCTGAAGTATCATAGGGATAAGCTTATTTATTTTACATGTATTTCACTTATTCACAACCATATTTGTGTCTCTACATATTCTTTAATAAATACATACCTTTAGATAATTAATTTCAATAAGTACATTTTCAATTTATTCCATGTAGAGAAAAATCCTTGTCCAGTGTTATGGAATGCATCTAGATGTCTTCCCAAAGCCTTATGTGATCATAGGCGGGGCGTTTTCAGAAGTGGCTGGATCTAGTGTAATTCTAGGATTAAGAGTCTATGATCACTAAATTAATCTGCTGATTGGTTTGGCATTGTTATGAGTAGGATTAAGGGTACCCCACCCTGGGTGTGAGTGTTACTTGCCCTAAGGTTCAGGATATAAGTGACACAAAGGGGCTTGTTGCTTGTTGCTTATTGCTTTTGTTGGCTTCTGTTATGAACTTTTTCTCCTCTGTGATGCACCATTTGCCATGCTTATCACCCTGCTTTAGAGCCAGCCAATTATGACCTGAAACCTTTACAAACTAAGCCAAAATAATCCTTTCTTCACTTACCTGTCAGTGGCAGGTATTTTGTCTCAGCAATGAGAAAAGTAAAACATCCTGACCAAGAAGATTTGGCTTCCCATGAAGATCAAGAAATGCAGAATCAATGTGGAATAGCTTATGGAAAGATTCCTTCATTGCAAACATTATCACGACTCATTTCCTAGATCATTTCATGAAAATAAGCAGCACAATATTTTGGTGAAGTACTAGGCTGTATTGCCATGGTTAATATTGTGTCATTATTTGACTTGTGTCATAGGGTTTGTTGCTTTTTCTCTGTGTCTCATATTTTCATGGATTCAAAAGATCATTTTACCTGGTTTATTATGAATTATTCTTTGTATGAATTAAATGATTTATTCTATGTAAACCATGTATAACATCACTGGAACATACTAATTATTATATGACCAACATTAGTTATGACTATTAGCATTAACCTTCTTTGAAATTTATTTGGCAGACAACAGGATTACAGATGTAAAAAGTTTTGAAAACAATTTCTATTATGATTCATTATAAAACTGCACTTCCATGTATATTGAATTATGAACATTTTTTCCAGAACGCCTATTTTATATGGCAGATGAGTTACATTATCTCCAATTTTAGGTAAAGTAGTTCCAGTGCAGAGAATTTAACACACTATTCCAAGGTGGCAAAGATAGGAAGTTACAAAACCAGAGGTAGATCTTATGATTTTTAGTCATATTTTAACTAGCAATGTTTTTCTCTGTTACAATTTTGCTGGTTTTCATAGTTATTGAAATGTGGAGAAGTTCATCATGGGTAAATTTTAAGGTTTGTGTTTCAGCTTTCTGACTCATCACCTAAATGACTCCAGAGGAGTTACTCCTCTGTACTTTCTTTAATATGAAGGATGGAATATTTTCCTTTTACAATCCATGCACACTGACCAAGGCAATGAGTTATTAAACACTTGATAAGTTGTTGTCATACAGGAAGGGCTCTTTATACTTTTTTTTATTCTCATGAATCTTCTAGCAAAAATCTTAGCCTCTATGAAAGTATATAACCAGCTTTGTTGAAAAAATAGCTGCTTAGTCCTTAAAAAGTAAACTAAAGGGCCGGGGATTTAGCTCAGCAGTTCAGTGGCTTGCCTCGCAAGCGCAAGGACTCGAGTTCAATCCCCAGTTTAAAAAAAAAAAAAAAGTAAACTAAAATCACATATCACACAATAAATTTTCATTAAATGATGGACCACATATATATGGTGGTAATTCCATAAGGTTATAATGGAGGTGAAAAATGTTTATCACCTTGTGACCTTATAACTATCATATCACCATGGTCTAATTCATTATTCACATGTTTGTGTTTATGACATTTTAAATAAATCTATTGCATGCATTTATATTAAAGAATAACATAGTGTATACAGCATGTACAATTATTTGATAATGGTAATATAACAACTGTGTTCCTGGTTGATGTATCTATTATAGTGTATTTTATTATTATTTTAGAGCATATTCCTACTTATAAAAATGTTTATTCTCAAAAAATATGCTGTGTTACATGAAGAGTACATTCATGGATCCTCTATCTACAATATCCTTTGATTGGATCATGAATGCATGTACAATGTTTGAGAGATACCAGTGTGTATGCACAAAGATCCTTTCATAGGGATGAAATTATGGAAAGATGCATTTCTCAGAATATGTCCCTGTCATTCAGTAACTTATGAATGTATTCTTCTTTCAGCATTCAATGTGCTAATATATTTCACAGCATGAATGTTATATTTTCAAGTGGTCAGCCAAATTCTCGGATCTAACTATGATAAATTATTATCACTTTCAGTACTATTATATAAAACAAAAAATATAGATAGCTTGTATTCAGAAAAGTCACCAAGAACATTCAGATCAGAAGCTGTACCATATCTAGCCTCCAATTTTATACTTCAAAAAAGAGCTGAAAAGTCAGTTTGGCTCATTAGTTTCTCAGTTTGTATCACTAGTCAATTTTTGTCCTTCTCTTTCTCAATTACCTTACTGTGATGAGAGGCCAGTTTAGAAGGGGAATTCTATGTATTATAGGTATTAATATTAGCAAAATTGGAACATTATTCAATGATACATTTCAGTACCACTTTTTCCCCAGCAGAACTAAAACTCATAGAAGTGAAGATTAATCTTATTTTTTAAATTAATTTTATTGGTACATTTAATGTATACAATATAATGACATTCATTACTAGGAATTTGTACCTTTACATAATCTATCTTGGTTCTTCTATTTTCCCCATTTCCTTGCCTTCAATCCCTCCACCCCTGCCTATTTACAAAGACATTGTTTCCATGTATTCCTTTTCTCATATTTATTCCCTTCCCCTCTTTTCTTTCCCAATCCTTTCCAATTCCCCTTCCCCTTTGCACCTTTTCTTCCTATTTCACATTATCTATTATATATTTTAATCCTTATTTACACTTTCAGTTTTTCACAACAAAGAAACTATTCAGTGTTTCCATGCCTATTTATTTCACTGAAGAGCATCGCCTCACTGTGCATCCATTTAGCTATAAATATCTCTAATTTCTCATTTTTAAAAGCTGAATAGTACTCGATTTTATAAAAAAAAAGACACATAGCAACTGTAAGAAATATTTTTTCTAAAAATAATTAAATCAAAGTATCAGGTTAACACATTGATTTATAAAAGATTTATGATGAGCACCTCTAATATACTACGTATTATGCTAAATATTGTTCCAAAGATGCATAACACATTTCAAACATTTACCATCTAGGTATGAAATTTAGAATGGGTGTGACAAGAGGCAATATTTTAGAAATTAATTTGATTTATACAGATAAAGGACTCGATAGACATTTGGGTAGATCTGAAGGTATCAGAAAAGCTTTGCTTTCATTTTTTATTCTGAATGTTTAAGTGAAAAATCATATCAGTAAATATATATGAGGTAGAATGTGAAGTTTTCATATATGTGTGGAATGATCAAACCATGTATCACACTAAATGTTCATAAATTCTTTGTGGTGAGAACATTTTAAGACCATTCTTATAGCAATTTTGAAATACACATTAACTGTAGTCATCATGTAGAGTGAGAGAACACCATAATATGATACCTCTGTGTAACTGAAACTTTGTACCCTTCAGAAAATGTCTCTCTCCTGTTTTTACCCACTTCCACCATCTGGCAATCACTATTCTACTTTTTAGTTCTATATAGTTGAAGCTTTTGGATTTCAAATGCAAAGGAGTTCATATTATTTTTGTCTCCAGGTAGCATTAATTTACTTAGGAAAATATCCTCTAGGTACATCCATACTATTGCAAATTATAGAATTTCTTGTTAAGTGTGATATTCCATTATGCGTATACACTATATTTTGAAAATTCCTTTGTGTATTGTGCATTTATATTGATTCTGTATGGTGACTATTGTTAATATTGTTGCAATTAACAGGGAAGTACAGACATCTCCTTGACATACTGATTTCCATTCCTTTGGATATTTCCCCACAGTGGTATTGCTCAGTCATATGACATTTCTACTTTTTGTTTATAAAGAACCTATATGTTTTATAAAAGCCTATGTTTTATACTTGTATGTTTTAACTCAGGTCCTTGCGCTTGCGATGCAGGCCACAAAACCACTGAGCTAAATCCCCAGCCCAATACTTACATGTTTTATTTGTATGTTTTATATGTTTGTAACCTATATGTATTATTATACTCTTGATTACAATACCCACAGTGTACATCTTCACCCACGTTTATCTTTCATATTTTTATAACAAACATGTGTGAGGTAATATTTCATTGTGTTTGTAATTTGCACTTTTGTGATGATTAGATATTTTGAATATTTTCCCTATACCTGTTAGTCATTTGAATTTTGAAAAATATATGCTCATATTCTATTCCCATTTTAATAGTTTTAGTTTTAAGTAATTGATTTTATTATATACGGTGCTTTGAATATGAGCCCTTTACCCAATAAACGATAGAATAATTAAAATGCCCATACCACCTTAAGCTATCTCTAAATTCACTACAAACCCTATCAAAATCCCTGTGTAATTCCTAGCAGAAGTATAAAAGTAATCCTATACTACATATGGAGCCAAAGAAGACCAGCGATAGCCAAGTTCTTACTGAGAGGAAAAAGAGCAGAGCTAGTGGCATTACACTACTGGATTTCAAACCATATTACAATACTGTGGTAATCCAAACAGCTTGGTGCTAGCATATAAAACATATATCTACCAGTGGAATAGGATATAGGGGCAAGAAATAAACACACACATCTATGATCATTTGTTTTTTGCCAAGAACACAGAACAGATAACAGTCTCTTCAATAAATGTTTTGGGAAAACTGAGTATACACATACAGAAGAAAAATAAACCATTATCTCATCAATGAAAATGTGTTAAAGATTTAATCAGAAAACTACTGGAAGGGAACTTAGGGGAAAATCTACATAGCAATGCCTTGGAAAGTGACTTGAATAAGACCCTGAAATGCACAGGCAATAAAACAAAAAACAGACAAATGGCATTGAATCAAATGAAAAAGCTTCTGCATGGCAAATGAAAAACAGAGTGAAGAGAAAAGCCACAGACCAGGTCAAAACACTAGTGTTGTATGGAAAGTAGGACAGCTCTTTTATGATTACCATGACTGTAACAAATGACACAGTTGTTTGCATTGTCAGTAGGATCTGTGTGTCCATTTTTGTTAAGAATGAATAATGATGAGAGCTATTCATGTTTGAGTGCTCATTATGTGCCAGGATTGTTTCTAGTGAATCATTATTTCACAGGATTTGTATAACAGCTTCATAAAAAATTCACCCTTAATGTTATTATGTGACCAAGGGGTTAAAAAAAGGATTGGATCAAATATGGTTGGGTCTTAAGATTTAAAATCACTAAACACTTTTCTAGCACTGGCATTTATATTCTGGTGTATTGAGAATCTTTCTAGAAAAGTAAATGAAAATATATGACATTAGTCCTACTTCTATGCTTTTGAGTTCACAGATTACACAGGCTATCCAAAATTACTAATTTCCTAACATGCTAATCAATAGGAAGAATTATTCTTTCCTTTTCCCTCCCTTCATCTACAGATAGTAAGAGATATGAACATTTAGTCTGTATTACACTTATTTAATAATGTTTATTTTATAATTTCTCCCCATCCTGTGAGCCACAATTTGTTAGCTCACACCAATATTCCCCATGTGAGCAGAAAAGAACAACAGCAACTCAACAGTCCAAGCAGGTGTGTTGATGAACCTGAGAGGGACCTCCCTCTCTGTGTGAGAAGAACGGAGGTGGTATCTGTTACAGGCTAAGAGGCTCTAAAAATAGCATTTTTGGTGGGCTTTTGAGGGGGTGGGTTGGACACTTGGCTGGCTTGTGGTTCACTAATGTGTCCTCTGTAATTTGCTTACGTGTCCTTGGGGGACTGCTCGTGACCTGCTGTTGTGTCCTCTGTGACCTAAGTAAAATGAAACCTATGTTTAAGAGGATGCGTAGGCTCATTTGAACTGGTCCTGTCCCTGAGCAGACTCTATCACCATGAGTCTTGCACAGATTATTACTGTCATACAATATTGAGAGAGATGGTGGGGAGGGGACTGGAGAGGAGAGAATCCTGCTCGGGAAACACTGAGATGTAACCAGTTTAATATGCATCCTCCCAATAATACCTCTCAAAAATTTTAATGTTCATTATCAACTTCCAATAGAGATGATATACTATGGAATACTGACAAATGTACTAATACAAAGACTTTCCATTTCTTCAAGGGCATTTAATGGGCCTGATGTTCTGTAGCACGAAATTTAGGGGAGACTGCTCTACAAGGTTCAATATAATTTCAGAACATAAAAAAGATAATAGCAAACATTCATAATTCTCTCTCTCAGGTAAATCAAGTATCTTTGTATAGGCCTTGGTGCTTAGCTAAAAAGTGACTAAAAGGGTTTACTCAATCATCTGAAAATCAAATTATCAATAAAGTACATTATCACATTGTATTGTTGAGATAGTCATTTTGCTTTTTTCATATTAGGAAAAATGAGCTATATTTAAAACCTAGAAGGTAACACAAGCCACCTGATAATTTGATTAAATAAGGATTAAATACGCATTAGAGCACATTTTGGGATTGCCTTATTGTAAATAACAGAATTGCTGACCATATTACAAGATCTACGTGAATCATTCCTGTAAAAATACCTCCCTTGGAGGATCTCAAATACATACTTACCTAAATACCAAATAGCACATTTTTCTCGGAAGCGAGAAAAACTATCACAGGCAAATATCTAACAAGCACGACATGAGTTACTTGTTTCAATTAGCTTTTACTTTTTAACGTGTCAGAAATGTTCTCCTTTTGAAAACTGTTAGGCTGAGAATCCAGATTTTTTCCTTGATTTATTTTCTTGTGTCCTCTCATGATTGCTTAGAGAGACAAAGAGTAGGTATAGATTTACTGTAATAATGTATTGATTTGTATATTTTTCCAGCAAAGAGAAAAATTTTACTAACCACTATTAACAAATTTTTTCTCTTCTACTTATATTACCCTGTCCTCAATTGTCACATCCACTGATGCCAGTCAAAGCGCTTCTTCCCTCTCTAAAATCAGTAGTATCACTAATAATGGCTGTTTCTCCCTATAGTCACCAGAATGATCAAATCTGTTTCATTCTTAGTTATAGCAAATTTCTCATAATGGCTAAAACCTTGAAGCAGCCCACAGTTGATGGTAGCAACTGGTGAATGGATAAGCCAAGCGCAGTAGTATCAATATGTTGATATTCTATTTTGGAATAGAAAGCAATATTGGCCATCCCAAAGCATGAAACAAACTTAAAAATATCATATTACATCAAAGAAGTTAGTCACAAAAAGCTACCCATTTTATAATTCCAATAATACGGTGTGTTAAAAAAAGAAAAGTCATGCATACAGAATTAGACTAGTGGTTTCCTAGAGCTATGGTGGGGGGATAAGGATTAACTGTAAAGGGGCACAAGGAATCTTAATGTGCTGATGGAAATATTCTAAAATTGTATTGGGGTAATGAATATACAACTGGATATATGTAGCAAAATCTTTGCATTGTACAAGCAAAATGAATTACATGGTTTATTAATATCTTGATGAAGTTAAAAATATTATTGGATACCACTGTACTTAAAAAATGAAGGTACTGCCCATGGATATCTACTTATTTGTGAACACGTGTTTCTTTTATATAGAGTTCCTTCTATATGGTTATTCTGCACCTGACATGCTTGACATCATTCTTCTAATAACTACTTGAGACTTGTGATAAGTATTGGATAAACATTCATATAATGAATATGCTTTTACTGTCAAGATATGCACATTACATGTTCATTGTGGCTTATTGTACTACCCTGGACCAATCTATTTGTGCTCTTTAATTTATTTTAAAAAAAAGATGATGTTTTGCCTTTATAAAGTATTTAAATATACACACTCAAAGGGAATATCTTCCAAATATCAAATATCATCAATTAAGCAATTTGAATAATGTACTGAGTTGATTATTGCTCTAAGAAAGCTTTTTAGTAAAGTTTAGTTCCATTTGATTTTGTTCAAATGCATTTTCTATTGAAAGCTACATAGTCTCATTATGAATATGCCAAATTACACCCTTTTACTGGATAAAATAGACAAAAATGTAATGAAATAGGAAAATAGATAGTATATTCTAATCATACATTATTCATAATTATTCAGGGATATTAAGAATGCAAAATTTTATGAGTAGCCTGTTAAAAGTAGGTTTTTCTGATATATATGAAAATAAAAATCTGACAAAATACAACAAATATATCAATATAGCTTAAGCATATTTTTGTAATTTAAGTAATTAGAAAATAAAAAATATTTTAATGTATTACAATCATGTTTAGCAGGTAATATCTCTTTTTTTGGAAGGATATTAAGAATGCAAAATTTTATGAGTAGCCTGTTAAAAGTAGGTTTTTCTGATATATATGAAAATAAAAATCTGACAAAATACAACAAATATATCAATATAGCTTAAGCATATTTTTGTAATTTAAGTAATTAGAAAATAAAAAATATTTTAATGTATTACAATCATGTTTAGCAGGTAATATCTCTTTTTTTGGAAAAAACTATAAGTTTCTCTAATGGCCTATAGATACTTTTTTGAAAAATTTTTATTAGTATACGTTTACCATACATACTGATTACATCCATCATGGAGATTTGATACATGCACATAAACATATCTTAATTCTTTTTATTTCTCCTTCCTCTTCCCTCCATCTCTAGATCCTCTTCCCATTAGTAAAAGATTTATTTTTTTCCTCCCCTTGACTATTTTTTTTATTTTGTCCTTTAAATTATTTATTCTTTAAGCTTCTCATATAACAAATGCTTTCAAAACAGAACATTTTCAAGTTAATTGAAGTCTTAGAGAACAAGTATCAAGAAACTTCTATTTTTAAAATAGTAATCCCATACAATGTGCTGATTTAAAAATTCGTATCTTAAGAGGAAATCATTGAGCTCTATTATAGTGGAACAATAGGAAGAAACCTACTTGATTTTTGAATTTCTCTTTTTTCCCTTGGTACTAATGAATTCTTGAGTTAAAAATAAATGAAACAGTAAAATTCAAAAGGAATGAATAGAGTGGCTGATAATATCAAATTTGGTCAAGCTCTATAGGTCTAATCATACAAAATATTTCATTTCTGTCCTTTTTTTGTAGTTATATGACCTTGGAAAAATTCTTACCATCTCTGAGTGCCAGGTCACCTGGAAAATGGATCCATGAAATTTCAGTAAGGATCAAATAAGATAATATACAGACGTCTATGTCTACCTCCCTCTTTTCTACCATCAAGAAGGTAGATTCTGTTGAGATGAGAAAGGATCTGGGAGAAAGTAAAGGGGAGTAGCAGGTAGAAATTATCAATATCCAAATGTGTATGTATCAATTCCCAAGTGGATGTAATTTTATGCATTTAAAACTTATACAATTTTTGAATTAACAAACATATCAAATATTTTAAATACTGAATGATGCACAGAAAAATTCAATTAATGAGCACAAAACTTAATAATTGCTGATTGTTCCAGTAAATGCCAATCAATTCTAACCTAGAATAATGATGGAGATACAAGCAATGCTGTTTCTCATAATTTTCTATGTTAATTTTGACATCAAGCAAAGGAATTTAACTTTATACATATTTATAAATATTGTACTTCAAGTTTACTCAATTTCCTTTTAAAAATCATTGCTATATTACTGCCATAATTTAGTAACTAAAGCTAAATATTATCTCTTGTCTAAACACACACTATCCTGTAAAGAGCCTTTCGATATCGTAGTTTTATTATCCCGACTTCTGCCTCTTCCCTATTCAAAGTTCCAGTCCAACCAGTTCAGCAGTTCCAATCGCTTAGAGTGGACAACATTAAGTTGTAATATTCTGTCCATGATTTAGTTCCCCATGCCTTGCCTTATATTTTACAAGTCATACATTCCTTGCTGTGTGGAGCATAAGAAACATTCAGTGATCTTTTAAAAGTCACGAAATGAAATATTTTTAAATAATCTCAAACCACTACAGGAGCATACATGCCATAAGGAAGCACTGTGTATGCCTTTTTCAGCCAGTCGTCTTTTTTTTAATTATTATAGATATGATATGCCTGATAACCATAAAAATCGAGAAACAGCACACACTCAATTTATGATCTGTTATCATAATGCAGGTAGACACACATATTTGCAGAAACATTTCATGCTAATTGATGGATGCATCGTTTTAAGATGTCTTTTCAAATGACAAGCCACCTATGATAAAATCTGTTTGCCCCAAACTATGCACTGACCCAGGAAAAAAATCACCTACTACTTTAAAGATCACATTAGGATTATTAAGGTGATTCATTCACCATGTACAATTTTAGAGAAAAATTTAACTTCTCAAATTAATTGGTCATTATTTAGGCTTAACAGTCAAACTTTGTACATATCAAAACTTTATTATGATTAAATTTTCCAAGATTGCTTAAGAAAATAAATGAACTCTTATGCATAATCTCTATTCTTTTGACCACTGATTTTCAATCTGTTATGCTCATATTAAGTGGGGATATATTTCATCTTATTAAGTGAATTTTAGACAGGACTTGAAATTCTGTACTTATAATTAACTCCCTGGTGATGTCAATCTACAAGTCCACAGGCACATACTTTCAAGAACAAAGGTCTAAAGTCATCAATGTATTGACAAACTTTAGAAGAAAAAATAGCTAATCCACCACAACATATATCTTGAATCCCGTGCAAGTAAAGGAAAAAAAAATGAATAACAGGCAAAAACACTGCACAGTGGAATAGTTGGAAAACCTTTAAGACCTCACCACCACTCTGCAGGGTGAGATACATTTTCTCTTTTCTCTTTTCATGTATGCATTCCATCCTAAATCTGTTCTGCAAAGTCTATGCAAAGCAAGGTAAAATCAGTGTTCTACATGTTTGGATGGGGATAAAAATCCACCTTCTTATGTTTATTATCTTCTAATACTTTCTTAAATTTCAAATGCAAAATTTGATAATGACAGTGATGTTGTCACTACAGCTATCATAGACCTCTGTAATATACACAGATATCAGATAAAATGGAACAGATGATTCAATTCTCTTGCAGTATCTTACATGATAAATATTATGAGCGTTATTGAACCTAAGAATGTCTAGACTTCTACAATACAAAGCATATGTATCACTATATTATAAAGTTGAATATTCAAGTAACTATGTTAGTATATAACCTGTTTAATTTGTAAGCAATTGCATTTTATTTGATGCATTTAAAACATTTTCTTAGAAGATATCTCTAAGTATTACCTCTAGGTAACAATTGTATGACTCATATTTTTTTTCTAAACTTTGTTCATCCCCTCTGACTTGGAGCAGAGTTAATTTTTTCTAAAAAAATCTGATGCCCTATGAGCCCTTCCCAGTCCAGGCTAGATGTCTACCCTTGAATTTCTTATAGATTCCTCAAAATATCTGTATAACTGCAGATATCTTTTTTTTTAAAAAAAAAAACAACTTTGTGAGTATGCGTCTTTACATAGATCATTACCAAATTCTCAACGTATTCAAAGGGAATTTTAATGTTTAACAATTATCATGAACCTTGATTTTGAACATGGCATAAAGGAAAATAAAACATGATACATATCTCAAAGAGTACATAGAGATTGAATTTGATTCATGCTAATACTTCCAATGAGAAAATCTAACACCAGGTCTTTGAAGAAGGCATAAACAAGAGTTGCAAGGCAGGACTGCCTCACAGAGTCATTTATTGTATAAATATGGCAGAAAGTTTAATCCCATCTAAAACGAGTAATCTTAATTAGGTGCTGTTCTACCATAAGAGCTCCTTAAATTTCATTTATTCCAATTCCAGGAAGTAAAACAAGAGGAAATCTATGTTTACTCCTTTATTTAGGGTAACATACATGTAAATAGGTGAAAATCTGTTTATAGCAATTTGGGGACTATAAGGTGGCTATCTCTAGGTAACTGTTAAATTTCTAGATGTTCTGAAAACACAAAACTTTTATTAGATTCAATTTTCAATATTAATAACTCATTCAATTGGAAGACATCTGGCAACCTAGAAGACTGAGAATATAAACATGGACTTATAAAATCAGCACAAATGCTACCAAATGCCAATGAGATACTATAAAGCACAGACACTTCATTCTGTATGAAATTGTTCACTCATCTATCAAGTATGTGCATAGTAAGAAAATATTTCCAGACTCTGCAAAGCTTTCCTACCACTACTAGTACCCTTTTCTAAGCCACCATCAGTAATTGTCTAATTTTAAAAGTACTCTCCTGAACTTGCTGCTTCCACACTTACCCTTTTCCTCTATCCTCATCAACACAAAAGCACGAGTTATTCTTGAAAATTTTGAGAATGAGCATTACACACGTTAACTCAAAACCCTTCGCTGGGTCCCCATTGAATTTGAATAAAGGACAAATCCTTAAAATTAATAATCAAAGTCCAAAATCATGTTGCCTCAAAAACCTATCATCTTTTCTCTTCTCTATTCATAATTCTTTCACAAGAACATGGATATACTTCTCTTTTTTTCTCTCACTGAGTTTACCGGTACATTTTACATATACACTACAGTTACATTCACATTTGGATTTTGTACCTTTACATGACAGGTTCACATCTGTCCCTCATATCCCTGCTCTCCCTTCACACCCTCCTACCCTCCCCATTTACAAACACTTTATTTCCAATTTTTTATTTTCTCATATTTTTTTTCCTTTCCCTTCTGAACTTTTCCGGATCCTTCCCACATTCCCTACACCTTTATCCCCTTTCTTCCTATTTCACATTGTCAACTATATTATTAGGATCTTATGTACTAGTATACTTTTTCACACAAGAGAAACTATTTGGTATTTACACACATGTGACTTATTTATTTCACTTATGGATGTATCCTCAATATGTATCCATTTTCTTATGAATGACTCTAATTTCTCATTATTTATGGCTGAGTAGTATTCCATTTTATAGAAAAACAAAATCTTCTTTATCCAGTTTTCAACTGATGGGCGATTGGGCTTTTTCCAAGTTTTAGCTATTACAAACTGTGCCACTATAAACATAATTGCACATATATCACTGTGATATGATTCTTATAATTCTTTTGGAAAGATACCCAGCAGATGGATGGCTGGGTCAAATGGAACCTTTACTCCCAGCTCTTTGAGCTATCACCATATTGATTTCCATAGTGGTTGCACCAGTCTACACTCCCACCAACAATTGATAAGAGTTACTTTCTCCCCACAACCTCAACATTTGTTATTGATTTCTTGATAGCCATTCTTTGTGGGGTGAGGTGGAATCCCCATGTTGTTTTCATCATCTCTCGAATTACCAGTGATGTGGAACATTTTTTCACATATTTACTTGCTGCTTTTACTTCTGAATGAGAAATGTCTGTTCATTGCAGTTGCCCATTTTTGAATTGGGTCTTTATATTTGGGGGGCTGATTATTTTGAGTTCTTTATATATTCTAGATAATAGTCCTTTGTCTGAGAAGCAGCTGGTAAAAATTGTTCCCCACATTGAAGGCTGTCTTTTAGTTCTGTTGATGGTTTCTTTTGCAGTGCAGAAGCTTTTGAATAAGGTGAGAACCCAGTTGTCAATTCTTTGTTAGTTCCCATGCTACTGAGGATTTGTTCATGAAGTCTTTTCCTATGCCAATGTCTTCAAGAGTTCTGCCTAATTTATCTTCTAGCAAGTTTAGTGTTTCTGTTTTAATAGTTAGATCTTTAATTCATTTCAATTTTAGTTTAGTGCATGGTGAAATATAAGGCTTTAGTTTTAATCTTTGGCAGATTGAAATCCAGTTTTTCCAACACCATCTATTAAAGAGACTATCTTGCCTCCAGTAAGGATGGTCGGCTTCTTTGTCAAATATGAGGTAGCTGAGTATATCTGGAGTTATTTTTGTGTCTTCCAGTCTGTTCCACTGATCCTCGGTTCTGTTTCTTTTCCAGTACCATGCTGTTTTTATCACAGTGGCTTTGTAGTATAGTTTCAAATTTGGAATTGTTATATCTGCCACCATATCTGTTGCCTAGGATGGCTTTTTCTATTCTAGGTCTCTTCTGATTCCAAATGAATTTTTGGATTCTTTTTTCTAGTTCTGTGAAATATAGTGTTGGAATTTCAATCTGGATTGCATTGAATCTGTATAGCAGTTTTGGTAGTATGGCCATTTTCACTATGTTGATTCTTCCTACCCAGGAGCAGGGGATATCTTTCCATTTTCTTATATCCTCTTCGATTTCTTTTTTCAGAGTGCTGTAGTTTTTCAGTGTAGAGGTCTTTTGCTTCTCTTGTTAGAATGATTCATAGATACATTTTTTGGATGCTATTGTGAAAAGAATTGTTTCCCTAATTTCACTTTATTGAGTCTGTTATTTGTGTACAAGAAGGCTATTGATGTTTGAGTGTGGACCTTGTATCCATCTACTCTGCTAAAATTGTCAATTAAGTCTAAATGTCTTTTGTTGGAGTTTTTTGTGTGTTCAATTTAGAGTACCATATCATCAGCAAATAATGACAGTTTAACTTCTTCCTTTCCTATCTTTATTGCTTTAATTTCTTTCTCTTGTCTAATTGCTGGGGCTAAGGTTTCCAGAACTATACGGAAGAGGAGTGGTGATAGTGGGCATCCTTGTCTTGTTCCTGATTTTAACATGAAGGTTTTCGGTTTTGGGCCATTTCATATGATGTTGACTGTTGGTTTTTCATAGGTAGCCTTTCTTAAATTGAGATAGAGACCATCTATTCCAATTTTTTGCAGGGTTATCATTATGAATTGGTGTTGAATTTTGTCAAATGCTTTATCTGCATCTATTGAGAGGATCACATGATTTTTGTCCTAGACTCTGTTAATATAGTGTATTAAATTTACTGACTTACATATGTTGAACTATCCTTGTATCCCTGGAATAAATCCAACTTGGTCAGGATGTATGATCTTCTTCATGATCCTCTGCATTCTGTTTGCTAGAATCTTATTAAGGATTTTTGCATCTGTGTTCATTAAGGACATTGGACTGTAGTACTCTTTTTTAGTTGGGTCTTTCCCTGGTTTGGGAATCAAAGTGATACTTGCTTCCTGGAATGAATTTGGAAGTATTGCTTCCTTTTAAATTTCATTGAAAAGTTTGAAGAGTAGTGGCAGCAGTTCTTCGCTAAATGTCTTGTAAAATTCAGCAGTGAACCTATCAGGACCTGGGCTTTTCTTTGTTGGTAAACTTTTAATTACATTTTCACTTTCAGTGACTGTAATTGGGGCGTTTAAAAGGTTTTATCTACTTCATTCAACTTTAGTAATTCGTATCTAGAAATCTGTCCATTTCTTCTATGTTTCCCATTTTATTAGGGTACAGGTTCTCAACATAGGTACTGATGATCCTCTGGATTTCTGTAGGATCTGTTGTAATTTCACTTTTTCATTCTTAACTGCATGGATCTGAGCCTTTTCTTTCTTTTTTGATAAGGTTGGCTAAGGGTTTATCAATTTAATTTATTCTTTTAAAAAACCAACTCTTGCATTCATTTATTTTTTGTAATGTTTCTTAGTTTCCATTTCTGCTCTAATCTTTATAATTTCCTTCTCTTTGTATGAGCTTTGGGATTTTCTTACTCCTGTTTTTCTAGGAGTCTAAGATTCATTATTAAGTTGTTTATTTGAGCTCACAATGTATTCCCACTGTGGGCATTCAATACTATGAATTTTCCACATAGAACTGCTTTCATTGTGTCCCACAGATTCCTGTATGTTGTATTGGCATTATTTATTTGTAAAAACTGCCTAATTTCTTCTTTAATTTCCTCTGTGACCCATTGATTGTTGTGGAGAGTGTTGTTCAATTTCCATGTGTTTGTGAAGTTCCTATGGTTTCTTATGCTATTTATCTCCACCTTCACTGCATTATGATCTGATAATATACAGGGAATAACTTTGATTCTTTTGAATTTATTCAAACCTTTTCTATGAGCTAGTATGTGGTCTATCTTGGAGAATGAGCTATGTGCATCTGAAAAGGATATATATTCTGATTTTGTGGGGTGGAACATCTATTGAGTCTATATGTTCAAAAGCTTTGTTTAGTTCTAGTATTTCATTTTTGATTTTTTGCCTAGCTGATCTATTCGTTATAGTGGTATATTTCGATTCCCCACTACAATTGCATTAGTGCTTATTTGGTTTTTCATGTTACTTAATATTTGATTTATATAGTTGGGGCATTCATATTTAGTGCATATATGTTTATGATTGTCATCTCTTCCTCTTGAATTTTTCCCTTTACAAGGATGTAGTGGCCTTCTTTGTCTCTCTCAATAAGTTTTGGTTTGAAATTTACTTTGTCTGTGAAAAAGATTGCTACCCCTGCTTTTTTCTGTGCTCCTTCCTGTGGAGAATTGTTTTCCATCCTTCCATTTTCAGTCTATAGCCTTCTTTTTGCACTAGTTTTGTTTTTTGTATACAATATATTGTTGGATTTTGCTTCTTAATCCATTCTGCTAGTCTATTTCTCTTGATTGGTGAATTGAGGCCTTTGACATTGATGGCTATAACTGATATGTACTGACTTATTATTGTCATTTTATTGTCCTTTTGATAACTCTTTTCACTTTTTCACCCCTCTTTAGTTTATTTCCTTTCCTATTTGATTTGGTCTGTTGGGCCTCAGGGTGTTGTGACCTTCATTGTCTTTTTCTAGGATATTGTTTAGAATTCCTTGTAGTGCTGCTCTGGTATTCATGAAGTTCTTCAGGTGTTCTTTGTCATGGAAGTATCTTATTTCCCCATCCATTTTGAAAGAGAGTTTTGCAGGATACATCAGTCTAGTTTGGAGGTTGTTTTCTTTTAGAACAAGAAATACCTCACTCCAGGCTCTCCTTGACCTGAGAGTTTGTGTCGAAAAGTCTGCTGTGATTCGAATTTGCTTTCCTTTGCATGTGATTTGTTTCTTTTCTCTTACTGCTTGTAGTAGTTTGTTCTTCTGCTGGGTTTCTGGGATCTTGATCATTATATGTCTAGGTGTAGATTTTTTTTTTTATTGTGGCTAGTTAGATTCCTATATGCCTCACTTATCTGTATGTCAAATTATTCCCCTCTGTTTAGGAAGTTTTCTGTCATTAATTCTGTGAACAGCTTTTTTAAGTCATTTGTATTTCTTACTGCTACTTCATGGATTCTTATTAGTCTTATGTTATTCTTTGCATCATCTAGGAGTTGTTGGATTGGTTTATCATGATTCCTTACTGATTTTAAAGGACCTCTCTTTTCACCGTCACTGACTGCAATCCTATCTACTATATCTGAGATTGTTATCTTCACATTCTTTTATTCTGCTGCGAACAGTTTCCATAGAGTTTTAATCTCATGGCTATCCCTTTGAATCTGTTTTTTGGATTCCATTTCTTTCCTCTATTGAGCATTCATTATTTCTATTTCTTTCTTAAGGTGGGCCTTCTTGGTTTCTATCACGGTCCTGAGCTCATCTGTTTGTTGTTGTTGTTGTTGTTGTTGTTGTTGTTGTTGTTTGTCAGTTTATGTTCTAGAGTCTCAAATCATTATTTTCATTTTGCTCACCATCTCCATGGTTATCTGGGAAATTATTTCTGTTTCGAATTTTTCTAGAGCCTGATTGATCTGTTTTGTTACTTCCTATGCTATGGGTTCAGGGTGTCCTGCTGGTTCACTATCAGACTTTTCATCCTCATTTGCCCTACTGTTTGCCATTGGAGAACTGGACGTCTATCTTCCTGTCTTGCTTAAGTGTTTTCTCAATTTTGTTTTTGTTTTTGGGTTGTCCTTGGTTTAATTTCTGGGTTATTACTTAAATCTTCCTGATATAGTTGCACTTTAGCTTTTGAGTCTCTAATGACTTGTAGACATTCTCATTTTAATAATATCAGAGAAGAGGGCTCATTAAATTAATCACAATCCTTTAGCCCGAATTAGCAACGCAATAGAATCAAGCATAACTTACAAATTAACCATTTGTGGTAGTCATTAATCTATCACCTTTAAACCATGTGAATTATATTAAAATCAAGCAGCAGCCCAAAATATGTTTGCAGTGAATAAAATATTCAATATAACATCTTTACCATTTAGGATGGGGGCTTAGGCATAGTTAGGACTAGAGGAGTAAATATGTAAAAGAATTGGATATGGTTTCAAGTGAAGCCAGAGGACATAGAATGACCATACAATCTTTAGGAAACTGTTAAATTTGAAAGGGAAAGAAGGTAAAGAATTAGGACAAAAAAATAACCACTTAACAGTAATAGGGGCTCACTTTCCTTTGAAACCACTGACCCTTGAGTGAGGTAAAATGGCAAAAGAAAAGAACATGAAGGAAAAGGAAAAATGATAAAAGAAGAAATCTGAGTTAGGGCAGGAGCAGGAACAGAAAGGGAGATGAAGAATAATATGGTGGAGCAAGAGACTGAGTTGGAAAAAGAGGACAGAAAAAGAAAGAATTTGCAGAGTGGAATGAGGAAAAGAAAGAGAAAAAAGAATTTGAAGGGCCTCTTTCAGACTATATCTCTGCTGTCATAATATACAACGTGCATACCCATGTGCAGAACTAAATCCTTTGATCTCAGGTAGCCGATGGCAGACCCCTGAGATTCAGACTGATTTCAGGCTGCAAAGCCCAAATTCATTTCCCTGACCTCCTGCAGGGTTGAACTCCACAAAGCTTTACTACAGGTTCCCTCTGCCCTCTCTTTAAGGATGTCTGGAGCTCAGAAAAATGCCCTTCATGACCTCCTGTGCCTCTGCAAAGTGGATCCAAGGACTGGCATAATCAGGAGGCCTGACAGTATGGGGAGGGCAAGAATGGGGGTATTGCAGGGGTGCCTGCATGGCAAGCTAGTCCTCACCAATTGGGCCCAGGCAGGCCGGAGGGAGAATGAATCTCAGAGTGGCTGTCTCGGATCTCCACATTCCACCTTCCTTCCACTGGTTCTGGATATTCTTATTTCTTCTCGAACACAGAAGTCCTTCATTGGTCTTAACATAGTTTCCTTTGCCATTTTGAGATCATAAAAAGTTCTTCAGTCCTTCAACATTGTCAACTCTTTTCTCAAAAGCCATTATTCTGAATAAATCTTTGAGAACTCGGTGACTAATAGTCATGTTTCTAAAATACCTGAAATAACTTGACATCTAAATAATTATAAATGAATGGATAAAAAAGTTGTATTTATATACAATAGGTTACTACTCTGCCATTAAGGATAAACTTAAGCCATTTTTAGGTAAATGGATGCACTTTGAGATTATAATGTCAAATGGAATAAATAAGGCATAAAAGTTTAAATTATCACATGGTTTCTTTTATATGAGAATCCCAGAATAAAAACAAAGAGCAAATTAAAAATTAAAACGAGAAGGGAGATAGATATTTTGCAATAGGGGGTTGAGGAAGTGGAAGCGGATGTAAGAAAAGGGATGAGCATGAAATAAATAAAGAAGTGTGTATGTCTCAATTTACCACAAGGAATGTAGTGATTATCTATGGGAAACATACTAATAAAATTGAAAAAAAAAATCCAAGGGAAAGTTGGATGCAAAACAATCCAAAGTGTCCCCAAGAAGATCAAAATATTGTTTGGCAAAGTATTTCACTATCCTGCTTCATAATAACTCAGGTATAATTTCTTCCCTCAACACAACACTTACACATATTAATTCAGATACACATAACTGTAACTTCATGATACAGAGTGGTATTTCAAGCATCATTGTTAAATAATTGGGAAAACAGTCAAGACAAAATATTTTATTTTATGTAATACTTCAGAGAAACTGAAGGTACAAAATGTGTGAGAAAACGGTTTGATTGTGAAAAAATTTAGCAGTAATATCATATACTGTCTCAGGCTCAGAAGAATTTTTTGTAGAAAGGACCAGATAATATATTTAGCTTTACAAGACACATGTTGTCTGTCTCAGCTACTCAATTCCATTTTGATGCTATGAAGGCAGCCAAAGGAAATATGTAAGTGATTAGATATGGCCTGTTCTAATCAAATTTTATTTATACAGACAGGTGGTAGGCTAGATTTGGTCCTTACTGGTCATACGTTGCTAAGCATGATATATTTGTGGAAGTAAAACTGCCTCCTTTAGAGAAGCCCAAAGTTGTACAAGACAATCTTTTAATTTCATTAAATGGAATGTTCCAAAATATTCATGAGCATAGGCCTACTTTTTTATGCCACAAAGAACACATCAAGATAAATTCTCAGAAGAATTCAATATACAGAGTCAACCAAAAAACAAATACACGTTTCAGGAAAATAAAAACTTATATAAATTTAATACTATATTTAATGTTACATTATGAGATTAATATATGTTAGCTTTGGCTTCTATTACAAGAGGTGCTCTAAGTGTTGGACATTAGCTTCCAGACATTTATTAGTATAGCAAATTACAGCTTGGATAACCTTGGCCATTGACATTGGTGCACATATATTTTTAATTTCTTCTCTGAAGGCTGGCAGTGTGATAGATTTTCTCCAATATAGAATATACAACGTCCTCTAGGGCCCCCCATATGAGAGTAATACACCTGGTGAAAAATATTATACTACTTTTCTTTTCTGAAGTGTGTATACATTGTTTAAAGTACTCTATTTTATGCATATGCGTGTATGGGGGTAGAGTGGCATGAGAAATTTTATTGTTCTCAAGTGGGCAGGATAGACCCTAAAATTTTTCTCCAAAGTTATATTAGAAAATTATTAGTTAGGCATGGTAATGCACACCTATAAACCTATAATCCTATCATACAGTCTGGGAACCTGAGGAACAAGAATTGCAAGTTTGAGGCCTGCTGGAGACTATTTAGCAATTCAGAGAGACTCTCAAATTTTTAGAAAATAAAAAGGAACTGTAATTGGAGATGTATGGCTTATCAGTCTATTTCCTAAACAAGAAGTACTTACTAAGTACTTAAATATTATTATAAAATTTAAATGTTTGCCTTGTCAATTTTAGTTTTCTCCACATGTCTATAAAATAGTTCATACACATAAGAAAAATGGTTTATGCAATATCTCTATTGGAGACATAAAAGTAATCAATTTCATTCATTTCCATAGCTGTGAAATCAAGTTTAGGTCTAGTAAAATTGTTTTGTAGAACAGATAAAATGAACATAGTCTTCCCATACTTCTATATCTATTGTTACCCAAATATCCACTGAATTTTCTCAGAATCCATGAGCTGACTTCTAGGAAATTGCCTGCTTCTCATTTTGGGACTTATTCTACAATCTTTTTACTTGCTGACATTTTGACATTCATCTCTTGTATCTTTGACCTAATTCTATTCAGATAAAGTGAATTATCTTATAAGACCACTGTTAAAGAACCATTCATATTCTTCCTTATTCTCAATGAAGTAAAAAACAATGTGCATGACATCATTTTTCTGCCTTAACATTATATAAATGTTTAAATGGTTCAACTTACTGATCTATTTTTCTGCAAACCAATTGACATGGGTCTTCAGACCACAGATGACACCTCCTAAAACATAAGTTTTTTTACAAAATCTATGACAAAACAGCTACCTGGATGATGCCCCATAACTAAAGCATTATATCCAACTGCTAATCCATTTAGACTAAAGCAAGATAAAACTCCATTTTACGTACCCACATAATCTAAATGTAAATATCAAATTTCTGACTATTGAAATCTCTACTTGAGGTGAAAATTGATCCCCAGAGTCACTGTGTGCTGTTTTCTATCCTCCCCAGATGCCTGTGTACTTTTTAAATGGAGCTTCTCTTTCACCTGGATCGTCTGATCATAAATTTTCCTCTTTATCAAACAGTGCAGCTCATAAAAACAAATGAAAAATATGTTTTAGTTTTAACAATGACCAATTAGGACTTTTAATTTTATCAGTACATTTAATGTATACATTATAATGACATTCATTGTTGAAAATCTGCACCATTACATAATCAATCTTGGTTCTCATTTTCCCCATTCCCCTGCCCTCCCTAAAACCCCTCCCACCTCAATGTGTATCCATTTAGCTCAATTTTTATGGCAGAGTAGTACTCCATCTTATTAAAAAATATATTTTCTTTAACTAGTCTCCTGTTGATGGGCAGTTGGGCTGCTTCCAAGTTTTAGCTATTACAAAGTGCTGCTATGAACATGGGTGCACATATATCACTGTGGTATGATTCTTTTAATTCTTTAGGGAAGATCCCAGCAGGGGAATAGCTGGGTCAAATGGAACCTCTAGTCCTAGTTCTTTGAGGTATCTCCATACTACTTTCCACAGTGGTTACAAGAGTCTGCACTCCCATGAGTAGTGGACAGGGCTCCTCTTTCCCCACAGCCCCACCAGCATTTCTTATTGGTTGATTTTGTGATAGCAGCAACTGAACTTTTTTATTTATTTACTTATTTATTTATTTTGGGTTTTTTGGGGGGAGGGGGTTGAGACAGGGTCTCACCTTGTAGTTGAGACTGACCTGGAATTCACTATGTAACTATGTAGCCCGGGCTGGTCTAGAACTCACAGCGATCCTCCTGCCTCAGCCTCCCAAGTGCTGGGATTACAGGCATGTGTCACCATGCCCGGCTATTTTTGTTTTTTTGAGACAGGGTCTCACTATGTAGTTGAGACTGACCTGGAACTCACTGTGTAGCCTTGGCTGCTTGCGAACTCACAGTGATCCTCCTGCCTCAGCCTTCCAAGTGCTGGGATTACAGGTGTGGACCACCATGCCCAGCTGCACGTTAAACATTAATGGTTGCTGTGCTTAGATGGATAAAATAGGAAGTAGGAAATAATACAACGTCCATATGAATGTCTCTTCCCCACCCTCTCTCTCCATTATATATCATACTTTTTCCTTCAGGCTAACTAAAAAAAAAGATGATAACAGCATATGGATAATAGAGTCTCTCTTGTTTTGATTAGAACTAGAGTAAGAGATGGAGAGGGGGAAGGAGGAGAGGGGAATGTGATGAAATATAATTATAATGTGTTATGTACATGTACCAACTCCCCGTGATAAATGTAATCATTGTATATTGAGAATATTTCTCAAAATTAAAATTTTAAAAAATCTCAGTTTATGTAGTAACTTATTTGGATATTATATGGTACACTAGCTGGTAAATGGATATAGAAGGGACTAAAGCTCAGGATGCACATGGTAGTGAGAAAGATTTCACAGTAGTTAAAGAGAAATTAGGTATGGAGGATGAAACTTGGAAAAAGATTTAAAATATATCTCAGGTATTCCAATTGAATTGTGAGGGAAATCTTAAGAACCATTAGTTTAGCCTACTTAGGTAAGTCCTACCTCTTTTGCTTGGTACTCACATGAATAGAGTAACCTTCCATGGATCCAAGTTCCTGGCATAATGATACAGGCACAGAGATGGAGATAGCAATGTCAGAGGAAGAACAGCTACAAGAATCTGTCAAGGTGTTCTCATATTAATATGAGAAAATGAAAAAAACAGAAACAAAGTCTTTGTAAATAGGGAGGGGTGGAGAGGTTGAAGGGAAGGCGGGGGGATGGGAAAAATATAAGGACCAAGGCAGATCACACAGAGGTGCATATTTCCAGTGATGAATGTCATTATACTGTCTACTTAAAATGTACCAAGAAAATTAATAATGAAAAAGAATCTGCCAAGGTAAAGCTTCACAAAAGAGAAAAGATAGTTGAATCTTCAGTTATTGGTAGGAAGTAATCATGGGGAGAAGAAAGGAAATCAGTACATGGACAACATGACATGTCACAGAAGCAGGGCTTCATTTATCTTAATGCTTTGGGATGATTCCCTGGCAACTCTTCAGTTTCGGTGAAAAACAGCAAAATATGACAAGTATATTGAACCTGTGAAGACAGATATAAAAAATGTTCTGTTATTTATCTTTGTGTTGTAGAAAGTGCATATGGTTTATTAACATGAATCACCCATACCCTAAGGAAAATTTGGAATACAGTATATTAAGAGACTATTCTCCATAAAATTGACTCAAGGTTTTTCCAATTAAAACCCAAGCAGATATTTTTAGACAAGTTGGCAAGCTCATTTTAAAATTTATACAGAAAGGCAGTGGACCTAGAGTAGCCAAACAATTCTGCAAAAGATTAATAAACTTAGAGAACATGCAACACTTGCTTTTAAGATTTATTATAAATTGACTGTGATCAAGCCAGTAAGGCACAGGCACAAAAGTTAAGATGTATTTCAATATAGTATAACAGCAATCAAGAACAAATCCACAGAGTATCTATCCATTTTTTCAATAGTTTTTTTCTGGACAGATGTTTTGATGGAAATGAAAGCATTTTAAATTATACTAAAATAACTTGAAATCCATCTAAAAAATGTGTTTGAACCAGATCATGGCCAAAAATAATCCAAAAAATATAAAGGCCATATCATTTCCAGAAGAAAACAGAAGTGCATCAGCAAAGGAATATAAATGAAAAAATAAAAATCAACATCAATGTACATTTGATTATAAATCATTTTATTACTACATGATTTAAATCTTACAACATAAGACAATAATATTTGTATGTTTATAGAGAAAGTGTCTAAAATGTAAATTTCTCACAACCTACAGAGCTACACAGAAGCAAAATTTTGTATACTACTTCAATTTGGTGTAAAACAAAGTAGATTGTTACAAACTATTGAAATAGTAATTCCCAGAAATTTTTTTCAAAAATATATTTTTGAATTATATATTAGAAGAAACAAGAAGGTAATCAAAATGTTGCGCTACAAAATACAGCACAAAACAAGGAAGTACTGAAGCCAGGGATTTAGCTCAGTGGTGCTGCCACCTGCTTCACAAACGCAAGGTACTGAGTTCTATCCCTGGTACAAAAAAGAAAAAAAAAAATAAAGCAGTACTGGAGAAGTCAAGAAATAAAAAGACTTTAAATGTTTAAAAAACAAAGATATATCCATACCAGTAGTTACATTAAATACAGATGAACAATATTCCCTAATTAATTGCAATAAGAGGCAGAACTGATTAAAACCATGACAAAATCAAAATCAATTACTACTTAGAGCATTCATATTAGATGTAAATATACAAACATTTTGGAAGTAATCAAGATAATCCCTATCTTGATAGTGTCACTGTTAACTGTGATATGTTGACTTGACTGGATTAAAAAATGCCCAAGGAAATAGAAGAACACACTTCCAGTTTTATCTGGATGGGCCCTGGAAGTGAGACTTTAAGTGCTTTATATGGTTTCTGACCCCCCTTTTCTGATGTTATGTCTGATAAATTCCTGGCTACCATGAACCGGAAAGCTTTGTTCCGCCAAGCTCTCCGCCATGATGCTTCTGCCTTGAAGCCAGCTGACCATAAACTGAATTCTCTGAAACTCTGGGTCAATTTAAACCTTTTCTCCTTTGAGTTATAACCATCACATATTTTGTGCCAGTGATGGAAACGCTGACTAGTAAACCATGCAAAGTAATTTTTGTTCAGTGAATCTGAATAAAACTGGATTGATAATATAAATATCAGCAAGAACAAACTTTATGACAAAAATTCTTACTAGATATAATGGACAAGGTATAATTATGAAACATAAAATACATCAAGATATAAAAAATGTAAATGCACAGGCACCAAACAATTTAGGCTCAAAATATATGATGTAAATCTGAAAACGTTCAAATTAGAAAGAATTCATCTAAATTTGTTTAAAATTTGACACAGTGTATTTAATAGTGGGAAGTTATGCTAGGCAAAATGTCAAAGAAAGTGAAGACTTAAAGAACACTTGTGCAGCCACTATACCCAACTAGCATCTGTAGATACTCAACTGAAGAAGAGAATATATTTTTCTATGTATATTTTGTACATTAAGATAGACAATATATTTAAGGAAAATCTCCATCTGTAAAGAGTGAAGACATTCAAAGGAGGCTGTATAATCATAGTACACTTATGAAATAATAATAGAATTAAACTTATAAAATCATAAATAAGAAAACAACCCAGTCCTAAATAATTAATGGAACAAGGAATATATCATAAGAAAAATTTAAAGAATACTTCAAAGAAAATGAAAATCAAGTTACAGTATGTGAAAACTTTGGGATGCAGGAAAAGCAACGCTCAAGGGAAATACATAGCTATGAATGATAATATTTAAAGAGAATAAAGATCCCAAATATATAACTAACCTTACAACTTAAGGAAATAGTAAAAGAGCAAACTAAATCCAAAGCAACAAAGAGGGAAATAATAAAAGCTAGTACAGAAATAAATGAAGTAGACAAGATAAAAACCAGAGATGAGCACCAAAACCAGATATCATTTTGTGAAATAATCAACAAAATTAAGACCTTACCTCTGCTGACAAAGAGAAAGAAAAAGGAGAAGAGGTACTCAAATTGTTAAAAATCTTAAGTGAAAAAGTATATAGTACCACCTTCTTATAGCATTAATATTAAACAAATTCTTGACACAAGATATATCAATTCAGTTCTTGAGTACTAGTGCAATATTAATGAATACATATTTACATATAAAATCCTACATACTTATAATACCTTTATTCATTACAACCCAATATATTACATATCCCAAATGTCCATCAACAGTTAAATGAATAAAACTGATTATCTTCAATTGATGCAATGTATTACCAATTATGGGATAAATATCAAAAACACAATACTAAATGAAAGAAATTACATACATAAGATAACATTATATGATTTCACTTAAATGATACAAAAAGTCAAGGAAATAGCAACAGAAAGAATAACAGTGACTAGGTATGGTTTGAGATAGAAACTCACCACAAACCAGAATACAGTAATTTTGAAGGATGATGGAATTTTCTAAATCACTGTGGTATGATAACATTGCTTTATACATTTGTGAACATTCACTGAACTATTTCCTAAAAATGTGTAAGTTTTATGGCATATAAATTGTATCTCAATAGAATTATAAATATGATTCTTCCCATCACTGTAAGGATATGCTTTGATAATGTGAATTTCTACCCCCCTTCCAAGCAAGTGATCAAGTTTACTTCTCCACCCTTTGGTTTATCAAAGGCTTGGCCACATAGCTTGCTTTGAACACAGAGACAACAACCACCATTACATGTTCAAGTGCTTTACAATTTCTTCTGCATTTGAAATTACCTCATGTTACTGGTGATAACCATGGAACCACCATGAGAATGTGCCCAGACCATTCTGCTGGTAATGAGACCAATGCCTCAGCTAGTCATGCTATTCAGGAATATTCAGCTTCAAATGAGCAAAGCTAAATATCCACAATCACTCATCCAATTCACAAAACCTCAAAATACAATAGGATTAGGTTGTTTGTCACACTAATTATTGGGCTGTCTCTTTACAGAGAAAAACCTAACCGGTACAGTGAGCGAACTTAGTAAGAATTTAAATGTCTAAGCATTACCTAACATCCAGTAACTACGCCACCACGTAGGATAGTACATATTATACCTGAAATGTATCTAAGAAACTGATATTTCTGCCACTGGTTCATCCGTGGATTAGAGCACTGGAAGTATAAATTAGCCTGTAGCCATAATTTAAAAAGGGGAATATCTCACTACTCAATAAAATGTTATTTGAAAGGTATGTATTCACAATGACATCATTATTGTCTTCATAGTGTTTCCTAACTGTCTTGGTCTAAAGGGGCATGGCCAGGCAAGTTCGCCTTTTTGTTCTTGGCCATTGGAGTTAAACAGTACAATAAAATCTAGCTGTTTAGGTGCGCCATTCTATAACTTTCAATGTGTATTCAGTCATGTAACTATCAAATTCAAGATGTAGAATATTTCCATCACCTTAATACAGTCTCTTGTACCACTGTGTCATACCCTTCCTACCTCACTGATCTGAGCTATTGATCTGATTCATGAACCAGGAGTGGTTTATGAACATTTGACCTGGTTTTTGTTCCTTTAAGTACATTTTATCCTGAATGTTATATAGATTGACTCATACAGTATGAAGTTTTTGGCTATTGATCTCCTTTCAGTCAGCATAATACTTTTTGGGATTTACACATTGGCATTATTGGTTTATCCTACCTTATTTTTAAACAAAACTGTACAAATGTGTACAATTCTATAAATCACCACCAATGTGAGAGACATGTAAAACTCCTTTATGGCAGAAAGTAATCAGTTACAAACACAGAAGAAGCCACAGTAGTATATAGTATCTCAAATTCAACCACCATCATCTCCTGCAAAATTAACTAGGATGCCTGAATTTAAAATACTATTTGCCGTGGATATTGATATCAGCAGAATGGTAAATTAGACAGTTCCAACATCACACTGTCTCACATATATTTAACTTGAGAGCTTACATTTTCTAATCTCTGATATAATTAAATGACTGTACCTAATGGATTATTATACAGCTATAAAAATAAAGTTACAGTATATGCCTGCTGTGACTTAAATCTGTATAAACATGTACCTACAAAAGTCAGTATGTTAGGAGCTTGGCCCTCTGAGTGGCAATAAGTGAAACCATTAAGTAGAGCTTAGAGGAGGGTCCTTAATTCAGTTAGGGTTGTATCCTTGGGAGAGACTGTGGAACCCAGCCTCTGTCTTCCTGTCATATGGTCTACATCTCTACGTGTAACTCCACCACTATGATTCTATCAGCCATGATGCCCCCAGCAGATTCCAGACACCAGCTTGTCCTCAAATTTCTAAAACTCAGAGCTAAATGAAACTTTTTTTTTACAAACTTAGCCTGCTTCAGCTATTTCATTATAGTAATGAAAAAAGCATGAACAAATTGTCTCAGCACAGGCAATTCTTTAAAATATTATGTGGACTGAAATATGCAAGACACAAAAACACGATAGAAAAATTAATAAAGCGGGTACAAGATATTTTACATTCACCGAGGTATGATATAGTACCGTCCTACATCTACAATACTAGAATCAGTTTTGGTTAGAAATTTACTTGGTCTGCAAATAAGATTGCGACTGCCGCTTTTTTCTGGGCTCCTGTAACATAGAGAATTGTTTTCCATCCTTTCACTTTCAGTCTATGGGCTTTTTTTTTGCACTTAGGTGTGTTTCTTGTATACAACATATTGTTGGATTTTGCTTCTTATTCCATTCTGCCAGTCTATTTCTCTTGATTGGTGAGTTGAGGCCTTTGACATTGATGGTTATAACTGACATGTACTGACTTATTATTGTCATGTTATTGGCCTTTTGTTGACTCTTTACTTTTTCACCTTCTCCTTTTAGTTTCTTGCCTTGCCTATTTGATTTGCTCTGTTGGACCTCATTGTGTTGTTGCCTTTATTGTCTTTCCTAGGAACTTGTTTAGAATTGTTTGTAGTGCTGTTTTGGTATTCATGTAGTTTCTGAGGTGTTCTTTGTCATGGAAGTATCTTATTTCCCCATCCATTTTGAAAGAGAGTTTTGCAGGATACATCAATCTAGATTGGAGGTTGTTTTCTTTTAGTACTTGAAACCCTTAGTGCCCTAAGGGTTTGTGTTGAAAAGTCTGCTGTGATATTGTTGGGCTTTCCTTTGCGTGTGATTTGTTTCATTTCTCTTACTGCTTGTAGTAGTTTGTTCTTCTGTTAGGTTTCTGGGATCTTGATTATTATATGTCTAGGTGTAGATTTTTTTTTTATTGTGGTTAGTTGTGGTCCTATATGCCTCACTTATCTGAATGTCAAATTCTTCCCCTCTCTTTGTGAAGTTTTCTGTCATTAATTCTGTGAACAGCTTTTTTAAGTCACTTGTATTTTCTTCTGCTACTTCATGGATTCCTATCAGTCTTACGTTATTCTTCTTTGCATCATCTAGGAGTTGTTGGATCAATTTCTCCTTATCCCCTACTGTTTTTAAGAGACCTCTCTTTTCACAGTCAATGACTGCAATCTTATCTTTTATATCTGAGAGTCTATCTTCACATTCTTTTATTTTGTTGAATACATTTTCAATGGAGTGTTTAATCTCCTGGATATCTGTTTGAATCTGTTTTATGGATTACATTTCTTTCCTATGTTGAGTGTTTAGTGTTTCCATTTCTTGCTTATGCTGGGCCTTCATGGCTTCTATCATGGTCCTGAGCTCATCTTCTTTTTTTTTTTTTTGTCAGTTTCTGCTCTAGAGTCTCAAATCACAACTTTCATTTTGCTCATCATCTCTATGCCTTCTGGGAAATTATTTGTTTTGAGTTTTTCTAGAGCCTGATTACTCTGTTTTGTTTACTTCCTGTGCTTTGAGTTCAGGGTGTCCTGGGTTCACTATCGGTCTTTTCATCCTCATTTGCCCCACTGTTTGCCATTGGTGAACTGGAAGTCTATCTTTGTGTCTTGCTTAAGTGTGTTCTCATTTTTATTTTTGTTAAGATATGTGGTAGTGACTGTGCTTTATCAGAGCTATTTTTAATGATATTACTCTAGAATATTCTCTTTCCAGATGATGTTTAAGATGCTAATAAAAAAATGGTGCGAGGTACCACAACAGCAACAGAACTTTGCTGTTTTCTGGGTATTATTATTTTGGTTTTTGTTTTTGTTTCTTTAATGTAATGTTCTGAATGTCTATAATTTTGTTCAGATGACTGCAAAACCTGGAAAAGCTGCTGCTATTGATGCATAACATACAGCTATTATTGTTCTTTTTATATAAATATAAATATATACATACCTATATATATCATTTGAATTTTTGGAAACTTTAACTGTGCTGTCAACTTTGGAAAAAGTTATCTAGATTTACTGTGTTGAGTTGGCATTGTACAGAAATTAACAGCCATATTGGTCTAGAAATGTTAACTTTTTTTTCCATTTGTACAGGGGTAATTCACTGTATTAAATATTTAAGGTCATATCTACGTGGATTTGATTAAAGAAACTAATAAAGTATTCTCTAAATAATGGAAAAAAGAATAATATGACTACAAGAGCAAGAAGCAATTTAAATATGTTCAGGGACCATTTTCATCTTCAGAATTAAGGATTATTTTAAATTTACATCATTGCCTTTTCTCTTATTTTCCTTTTTAGTTTTATTTTAGGATTCCCTATTTTTAATGTTCATATAGAGATTTCTTTAACTGAAATACCAAATAGTTTCTCTGGTGTGAAAAACTATAATAGTACACAAGATCCTAATGAGATAATTAATAATGTGAAATAGGAGGTAAAGGGCTAAAGGTGTAGGGAAAGTGGGAAGGGTGGAGGAAGGGTAATAAGGGAGAGGAAAAAATATGAGAAATTGAAAAAATGGAAATAAACTGTTTGTAAATGGGGAGGGGAGGAGGGGTGAAGGGAGGGCAGGGACAAGGGGCAAAAATGAGAGTCAAGACCTATCATGTAAAGGTACAGGATCCCAATAATGAATGTAACTGCATTGTATACCTAGATTGTACCAATAAACTCAATAAAAACACAAATAAATAAATAATAAAACTTCATATAGACAGAAAACTGAGTGGAAAGGTTAGGAGAGTTTCTCTTTGAAATGAAGAAAATTTTCCAGAAATGGACTGTGGTCATGGTTTCACAATATTAAGAATAGAATTAGTAGAAATGGCAATACTGGTGTATTATATATATTGCATACATTTTACCATGATAGTTATGTTGCCTTTTGTTTTATTCACTTAAATTCAATCACACAAGCTAAGCTCTACCTTGTTTTAGCCATATTAGTTTTACTCAGTGTTATACTGTTCACCCATGTTGGTACATATTATAATCTCTTCACATTCATTATTGGATAATAATGCACTCTGTGCATATAGCAGTATTTATATATTTGTTCTGTTGCTACTGAATATTTGTGGCATAGCTAGTACTGAGCTATTAAATAAAATGCTGCAATGAAACTATTTTAGCTTTCATAATAGAAAAGCCTGTATTTCTTTCATCAAAAATTTTATAAAAATGAATTGCCTTAATTGTAGATCAATTCTTTTCAGAAGTTATTAATCCAACATGAGAAATCTTCCCCTGCTTCATGTGCAATTTACACATAAAATACTCCAATTTAACTATTACCAGCTAAATTTTAACTATATACCTGCCCTTCACTTTCAGCATTATTTATAGCTGATAGGTATAAATGAGTGAAAATATGTACGGATTTTCCTTAGATGGTCTCGCCTCAAATATCAAATATCAAATACCATATTCTAAAAATTAGGTTCAAAGTTCAAGAAAAGTGAGGCTATTTTGCCACAACTTTTATATCAAAGTCTTTTTTTATGATTCAGGCAAGGAACTGTATTTCTAAGATTTATCAAAAAGTTACAACAATTTACACATTTATATATGTTATATACTCACAAACAACATACGGTCTTATGGTTAATTAAAAGTACTAAATATTTATCATTCTTCTCAAGTACCAAAGCACTGTATCTTATCTTGTACATTTTAGAATTCTTCTAAATTTTGGTTTCACGCTTGTCTTTTACAAGAGATAATGTCAATGCAACCTTGTCAAATTTATGTACAAAGTCATAAATCTCATTTTCTTTTTTCCAGGTTTTATGAAATTAACTTCAGAAGCACGAAAGTGCCAATTTTTTAGAAAGCATCTTATTCACTTAAATTAGCTTTTGAACCTTATTGCTGCTGCTTTAGGCTAAATCTGCTAAGTTAACATTGGCATGTCTTTGCAAACACTTCATTGATGATGGTTCAGATAAGATGTGTTGACTTTCAATTCTAAAGTTGCTCAGTTTAGAATCCCTGATATGCATGGTATCCATGGATACCGCAGACTGGCCTCAGAATCCTTCATCATCTGAGTTAATTCACATAAATGGAGATAAGTATATTAATTAACAGTACAACAAAACTTAAGTAGAGAAAAATATAATTCTGCACGATTATTTAAAATCAAGGTGGTAGTCTATAATCTACTATATAACAGTTTATACTAAATATATAATTTTTTTAGTTTAGGGATATTTAAAATCTATCAGCTTTAGGGATATTAAAATTAGTACAGTGAGGTAAAATGATTGCAACTAAATAGCTAGTATATGAGTTCTAAAGACAAAAATTTAGAAGTACTGTATATTTTTTGCACCTTTAAATTCATATTAATTTCAACACACTGACCATCATTTTTGTGTGCATTGTAAACACTGAAAAACCTTGTAAAAGAAGATATCGAATTTTTTCATGTCTGGTATCAGTGCAATCCCATTGTTTTAAGTCAAATTAGGATATATCGTTATTATGATATATAAATCTATGTTGTTTTCCCTAGATTTGGAATACTTAAAAAGACCGAAGTGGAATAAATTGATTATCAGCCCTTGTGGATTTTGTGAGACTGTATTTTAAGTAATTTAAAAATGGAAATAAAGAACATTTTCAGTCTTTAAATAAAGCAATTATTAATTTTCTTCCCCAATAATCTGCTTTAAAATACTGGGAGGCAAAGGCAGGAGAATCAAGTTCAAAAGTGGAATGGGCAATTTTGCAACTTAGTGAGAACTCATCTCAAAATAGAAAGTAAAAGAGCTCAAGATGCAGCTCATGTGAAGGGTATGGGTTCAATCCTTAGTATTGCCTCCCCAAAAATCTATCGATAAATTATCTGAAAAAATCATATGATATATTGTCTAATATAAATTGCTAAATAACTTTTATGTAAAATCACCTTGGTACATTTTTGGGGTTTATCAATTAATTATTTCAGCTACTTATTAAGCTAAGAGTTTGTAACCTTTTTAAAGTCTGCAAAACAGCATCACAAATATGGCTACTCTGTTCATGGTTGTGTACAAGAAATTTTTAGTGGGAATAACATACAACCTAGCAAATATTCTACAGTCTAGTCACCTCCTATCAGGCCAAATTATCACTCATGCCATTGGTTTATCAGTAAAAGGCTGACAAAAATGGCTCATAAATGTTTATACTACTACAAATCTTGAAATTTACTGAATTTCACAAATATTTCTCAGTGACAAAGTACTATTTCCAGTATGAATTTGCCTCATGTGGAATGATCCAACAGTACAGCTTTTAAGTCTGATAGCATTATTGATTAGTCTGTTAAATGACTTAAGGAAAACATTTATTAAATTATATTTAGAAGATATTACCATTTATTCCCAATAATGCTAATTTTATGGTATTAAATAGAGTTGTTTGTTTTTTTTTGTTTGTTTGTTTTGTTTTTTGTTTTTTGTTTTTTTTGGTACCAGGGATTGAACTCAGGTCCTTGCACTTGCAAGGCAGGCGGTGGAGCCACTGAGCTAAATCCCCAGCTAAATAGAGTTTTAAAACTCAGCTAATTTGAACGCTTGTAAATAGAATCTATGAAAGGTTCTTAATAAGTTTTTTAAAGAAAAATATTTATTGGTTCATTTTAAATATAAAGTTAATAGTTCTTAATATATAATTTTTAAAAATTTAGATATTCTCAAGAATTTATGTTGGATATCTCAGCATATTGCTATTATCTTTTGTATAAAACTCTGGGATTCCAACTTAATGTGTTTTTTGTTGTTAAACTACTGTCACCTTTAAAAAGGATTAGTTTTTATATACTACTTCAAAAATATGAAAATCATAGTAGTTCATGAGACTAGTTAGTGACAGTCAATAATACCATATATGGGTTATCTGGATGTGAGCTGATTTTTGGCAGTATCTTATTAGTAAGTTCTACTTCCCCTGTCTCTCATCCTTCTTAGACTAATAAGGTCCTGTAGGCCAATTAATTTCATGACCAGGGAAAAGGAACAAAGGAGCAAACAGATGTTATAAAACCTAGCTTGGGAACTAGCACACTTTTATTATCTCTTAATTCTATTTTTAATGTGACCCAGATAACCAAAGGTGAAAGGGAAAGGGAAATATATTCAGCCTTTATGAGACTATAAAGTCCATGAAAATAATCTGTAAATAAAATTTTGTAAAAGCGGAACTGATAGCAAAATCCACCTTTTCCTTCACTTCATGCTATCAAATATAAATTCTTACAATCTCAGTGGTATGATTATGGTTATTTTTAATTGTGCTTTAAAAAAATAACGGGTTGACTTTATTCGATATTTGATTTGCCTTTCTTGCCATTTCAATGAGTCACTGTATGGTGTTGATTTTCTTTTGTATTAAGTTTATTGGTACATTTTAGGTATGCAATACGATGACATTCATGATTGGGAATTTGCACCTTTACATTATGTATCTTGGTTATTTTCCCCATTCCCTTGCCCTCCCTTAGACTGAGAAAATAAATCATATAAATGTATGTAAACTAAGAAAACAGCTATTCTCTGAAAGGCCAACTTTCTTATAAACAGATTTCATCACATAATCAATGTGATTATTAATTGCGACATGACAACTTGACTGGAGTAAGAATTCCCTATCAGACTAAACACTCGGGGTGTGTTTGTGGATGATTGGCATGTAGAGCAACAAATTGAGAGAGGAAAGCCCACTCCAGATGTGAATGACACCTACATGCTTGGAGCTTAGATGAACAAAATGGGAAAGGAAAAGGAAGTGTTCCCCCTTTTCTCTGAGAAGCTCCCGTCTTCACTATTGCCTCTGCATGTTGGTCTCCTGTTCCTTTAGCCTACCAGCGCAGACCGCTCAGACTTCCAACACAGCCTCACACTGGTGACTCTGCGGTGAACTCCTAGACCTTCAACCTTCCACTACTACTGGATCCTGATGACTATTTTAGATTCTTCTTTCTCTGAACAAGTAGATGGCCATTGGGATTCTTCTGCTTCTGATCCTCTGAATTTACCTAATAAATCCCTTGTATAATTAAATATATTTTATATTGAAACTTTTCCTCTAGAGAACCCTAATACAATCAATAAACTTGGCACCACATATGTTGGTCTGTCAGGATTATTTAATTGTTTACTTTCTCATTCTTGCATGTGGAAAGAAGAAATGTTTTTACTCTACCACTTACTTTTTATTTTATCTTTGTATTCTGCCTAATACTTATTGTTGAAATGAGAAGCAAAGAGGGAATTCATAAATGGCAAGTTTTGAGAACCGCCATAGTACATAGATACAATCAACCATTACTAGAGTCTACTAGAAAAGGTAGCTATGTTTTTTCACTACTCACATTGTCTTCTATGTAGGTCAAATTTTAATTTTCTGATCTAGTGACTACGGACTTGGCCATGAGACGTATTTTGGTGAGGAGTCAGTGAGTAAACACAATGTTTGAAACATCCAAAAAGGAATATTTATAGGTATTGTAGATATCCCCAAGCATTTTATTCTTAATTTTCTTCACTCGCTGAGCAAATTTCAATGTGTATTAATCTCAGGCTGCAACTGAGTGCATAACAAATGCAGAATAAAAGAAAATATGAGAAACCTTAGTAGATTTAAAGAAACATGTATCTCTGTATCTCTTAATTTCCAGTTTTTTGGCTTTCTTCAGGTTTTGCTGTTGCCTGTATGTTTTCAAAACTTAAACAAATGAGATCAATAATGTATCTGGATTGTTAACAGTTTCTTAAAAATATTTTGTCCTATAATACTAATAGAATATAAATATATCTTCAAAATACTATGGTTTTGGTTAATACTCCATGGTTCAAATTGCTGTTTCAGAAGCAGCGCTATGTACTTATCAGACGCAGTATTTGATACAATGCATACAAAATTTTATATCCTTATGACCTATTCTTTAATAACAAGCCCATTATACATTTGTAATCTTTTATATCTGAGTAAATTGACCTCTGTAGCCATATTGCTATAAACTTTATAAAATGTAACAATACAAATATAAATTTAATTTTAAAAAGTAGGGTACACTGATGTGCACTTGTAATCCTAGCAGCTCAAGAGGCTGAGGCAGGAGGATTCTAAGTTCAAGGCCAGCCTGGAAAACTTATTGAAATCCTGACTCACAATAAAAATAATTTACAAAGGGCTAAAGATAAAGCCCAGTGTGAAGGCCCTGAGTTTAAAACCAAATAAAATGGTAAATAATATTCAATGTATCACTTACTTGTATTGCATTATATGAACAGAAAAGTGCAGTACATTTCATTTTTTAATTCAACGTTTAATATAGCACAATCTATTTTTCTACTTTTCCTCAACGTGAGCTTTGAGAAGCATTAACAAAAATTTAAACCATAACATTTTTAATATAAGCATAAAGTACCATATACATAGCTGGGTATATTTTTCATTTCACATCATTTCATTGGTAAGACTAAACTTAACTGGTCTTCTGTCTCAGCAGTTCCTAACCACTGGAGATCAACCACTCATTTGAAAATACAAATATTCAGGGCCATCAAAAGTGAGATAAATAAGTCACACATGTGTAAATACCAAATAGTTTCTCTGGAGTTAAAAAACTATAATTGTAAATAAGATCCTAATGGTATAATTGACAATGTGAAATAGGAAGAAAAGGGCTAAAGGTGTAGAGGAAGTGGGAAGGGTAGGGAAAGGAAATAAGGGAAAAGAAAACTTACGAGAAAACAAACAAAAAAATGGAAACAAAGTCTTTGTAAATAGGGAAGGGTGGAGGGGGTGAAGGGAGGGCAGAGGTATGGGGAAAAAGGAGAACTAACATATGGCATGTAAAGGTACAAGATCCCAATGATGAATGTAACTGTACTTATACCTAAAATGTACCAATAAACTCAATGGAAAAAGTATGCAAATTTCATGAAATGAAAAACAAATATTTTAGTACTAAATTTATTGAGCTAGCCTGAGATTAATACACATTAGCTTTGGTCTCTACAATTATAAGAAGTGGTCAAAGTGGTGACCATTAATTTGTAGACATTTATTAGTACAGTGAACTACTGCTTGGTAACCTTGGCCAGTGTGATTGCTGCACATGCATTTTCAGTTTCTTCTTTAAAGGCCTGCAGTGAGATGGGTTTTCTACAATATGTGATATCCTCCAGGGTGCTCTATATGAGGTTAACAGCATTTGTTGAAAAAAAACATTATACTATTTTTTCCAGAAGTGTGTATACATATTTTGGCAGACCATATATATCTTCTATTCCCACAAAACGGACCAGGGGGCAAGAAAAACATGATGGATCAAAGAGACTAGTGTGTAGGAAACTCTACGTAACTTTTTTAAAAGAGTGCAGAAAACATTTTGTTAGATATTTCTTACAAAGGCCAAGTACTATCCATTCAATATTGTAAAAAATCATTTTGTAAGTTACCAAATGTCCATATGAAATGCACTTCAATTCATGGAATTTTGAAAATTGAAAAATTTTTAATTAAAAAAACACACAGAATCTTATGTACAATTATAGTTTTTCCACACCAGAGAAACTATTCGGTATTTACATGTGTGACTTATTTATTTCACTTAAAAGTATATCCTCAATATGCATCCATTTTCCTATGTAAACTCAATGAGAGAAAAAAAGAAGATCATCAGTGTTTTCCTGGAAATATTCAGTGTATTGAAAAACTGACCCGTATTCTTTAAAAGCATTATGGTTCATGGGTGGTAATGAAAGACTAATTTTTCCTAATTAAGGATTGTCAAAAACCAAAAGAGACAAAACCATTAAGTATAATGTGGGATTCTGAATTGGTTCTGGGAAAAGAAAAATAATCTTGTTGGAAAAAATGGTGAAGTATAAATAAAGTCTGTAGTTTAGAGAATAATAAAAAAAGACAGATCCATCACTCCTTCATCTAAAATTCACCCTTTCAAGTATCCAGAAAATGTCTAGGTTCCCAGTTAAGCTTTTGATCATAGGCCCAAATCCTACATCCTAACTCAATCTATCTCTACATGAATATGTGTCATTAGCCACATACATCACTTTGAACTGAGTTATAGGATATTATACTTTATTACTGTCAAATAGCTAGAAAGTATTCTGATTTATTACAGTTCATCCTATATAAAATAATAATTTAGACACATTTCTAGACAGTATAAAGGACAAACATTTGTTTGTATTTTCAAGCATAAGTCCTCAAAAGGATTTCTACCATAATTCATTCTTTACGAAAGTCTTAGAAAATCTAGGAAAATAAAGTACTTAAAAACTGAAAAAAATACATCTTGCAGTATTATTTTCTGGATAAGCACCAATGCCTTTGAGTTGTTATAAAATCTAAACAGTGCATTTTAATAATAAATCATTGGTTTCGATGTCAATTTGCGTTGTCTTGAATGTAAAATTATCAATAAAATAAATGGATTCATAATTTCACCTGAATGTGAATGGGAGTCTGTGAGTGAATAACACGATTGTTCTCTTTACTTTCTCATAAGATATGCAGCCACATAAAACATACTGCATTAGAATATGTGGTAAAGCTATAAAATTTCCCTTAAAATAAAGGCAGATTTCTCAACTACAATTTTGAAAATCCATCAGATCCATCATTCCTGAGCGTTGTGGATTATAGATGGGTTGTTTCTCATATTATGTCACATGCAAAATCATGTTTGAAATGTGCAACATTAATAGTGTTAGAGCATCAGAGAAATCTAGCTTACAGGCTCATATTTGAGACATACTATATTTCAAATATTGAGATATTATCTGAATGCCTAGTTCTTTATAAAGTATGTGGACATAATAAATTGAAGAATTCTTCTATTAATATAAATAATCAAAGCATGGGAGACACTAAGATCATGTAACAAACATGGTATGGTAAAAAATCAGACCTGAACAAGTATCCAATCAGACAATGGCAGACAAGGTGTAGCAAATAAACCCTTTGTATTTAACGTCACTTCCTATAAAACCACACTTGATTTACTCCTCCTGGGTTCTTCCAAATCTGATTCTACCCTGGCTTGTACAAACCTCTTGCCCAAATACACAACTTTTCCTTGAAACAAGGATTCAAATATTCAGGTTTGACATCAGTTATTTCTAGCAGAAAAATAACACCCTTGTTGACATACTACTTATACACACACACACACACACACACACACACACACACACACACAGAAACTCATACATATATAGGACACACACACAGGCAAACACACATGGGGGATTCCTTTCCTAACATATTATTCTGCTTGTCTGTCTAAACTTCTGGTAAATATTTATTGCAGGATATACCTCAACATCCTTACCTTAAAAACCAGTGGGACTTCTAATGTCAGAAGGAGAGCTAATGTATTTACATTCAAAATCCTCATGCTTTTTCCTATTCAATCATCATTACAGAAAATGAGTTTTTCTAAATACTCTCTTCATTAAGCACGTTAAGTGTGTTCATCCACGTCCTTATCTAAACATGTAAAGACTGAAATATTAAGTTGTTAAGATTACACTGATCTTATGTCAAAAGTCTATTATAATCTCTTAGCCAATTCTGCCCTACTTCATCGCCCTAGGAAATTTGGTGAAAGAAGGCTATACTGCAACTCTGACAATCAATTGGTCTACCAAGGTAAATTCCAAAAACAAAATGTTCATTTCAGTATGTACTGTTTATCTTACTCAGTTTTCTTATCCATAAAGAATTATTGTGATGAGTAATTTGCACTGTTTATATGAGACTGAGTAGTATAAAAACTTCTAAAGAAAATTTCTTTATTTTTTATTTATTTATTTATTTATTTATTTTGGTACCAGGGATCAAAACTCAGGTCCTTGCGCTTGCAAGGCAGGTGGCGGAAACACTGAGCTAAATCTCCGGCCCCAGAAATTTTTATAAAGTATAAGAACCAATCCTTACTTTGAAGTGTTTAAATACCTTTTATGAAAAGATAGTATTTGTAGAATATGAGTCGATTGTCTAATTGTTTACTACAACTAGTAAACAAGTAAGTGCTAGATAATTAACTACAGAATTGAGCAAGTAATAAATATTTTGGAACATCCTTCTTGAAATAAGCATTCATGCTAAGGGTTTAAGTGTACTGATAAATATTGATGGGGAAACATAGATGAACAAGACCTTAGCAAATATATTTAAGGAACATAGAACACTACAATCTTTAAAAACACAATGTTTTCATTTTCTTTTCCTAAATCAATATCACTTGCCAAAAACTTATCCTTACAGGAATTGTTAAGAAAAACTGCACACTAAATGAGCTTAGAACATAGTCAATTAGTGGATAAATATCATTAATTAAAATATTAAAAATACATCAATTAGGTTAGAGGCTGAAGGAAGACATAAAATTAATCATCATACAATAAATACTATATTTTAAAATCTAAAGCCTATGGTTTTGGTTAAAAAAAAAGAGGAGAGGAGATAAGAAAAAGAGAAAAACAAAATCAAATTTATGCTCTTTCTATTCACCTACTGAAATCTATGTAGAGACTGTATCATAGTCGCTCCCCCATCCCTAATTTTTAAATTATAAAAAAGATGCCTCAGGCTGGGGATTTGACTCAGTGGTTCTGCCACCTGCTTCGCAAGTGCAAGGACCTGAATTTGATCCCTGGTACAAAAAAAAAAAACTCATAGTAATATTTTAAGAAGCAAAAGAAACAAAATACAGGTACAATTGAAATCACAAACTAAAAGATATTTCTCCAAGTTTCCAAATTCATTTTAGTATATGTTATAAATAATTCTTTCAACACTCAAAGGCCAAAAATAAACATAATGTTATCTTGTGTTTTTCAATAGACTTGATTCAAGGAGTTAAAGGTTCAGGCTGGTTTGCCTATTTATCTATATTTTGTACAACGTGCTAACTATTGCTCACTGATATATCAAGTTTAATTACCCATGACATTATATATAGGCACAAATCTGCAAATATTTTAAATTACAGGGTTATCTTAAAATTTTTAGTAATGATTTAATGTTATCTGGCTAATCTTCAATGGGAGCTTACTCTAAATCCTTCAAGAAAAATATCTGTTGATAATAAACTAATTATAAAATCATTGGACTAAATTTTCTTCAATCATGTCTATGGGCTTCTTTTCAAGAAAATATATTATTGTACTTGAATGCATTTTTTATAAACACATATTGGTTTCAAGGATGACATAATAACCATCTAAAACACCTTAAACATTTTCATCAAAACCAAACACATATATAAATACATAAAAGTACATGCACCCATTTATATTGTACCCATCTATATTGTTGCATACACATATACTTTCTTTCATTCTGTTCTTTTTTTTTTTTTTAACTGGGGATCAAACTCAGGTCCTTGTGCTTGCGAGGCAGTCGCCAGAACCACTGGGCTAAATCCCCTGCCTCACATGTACTTTCTTATACATAGTCATGTCTAAATACTGCAATACAAACATTCATTATTCTATTATTTTACCTTAAGATCAAATTAACACAAAATCAGTAAATCTCTCTTTTTCTGTTCTTTTTTTTTTTTTTAACTGGGGATCAAACTCAGGTCCTTGTGCTTGCGAGGCAGTCGCCAGAACCACTGGGCTAAATCCCCTGCCTCACATGTACTTTCTTATACATAGTCATGTCTAAATACTGCAATACAAACATTCATTATTCTATTATTTTACCTTAAGATCAAATTAACACAAAATCAGTATTCTAACATATTATCAACATATACTGTAGGAGGAAACATTTCTGAATTAATGAAACAATTTTGGAGCCCCTCATGAAAACTCAGTCACACATAGTTGTAGCTTGTATCTAGAAATAGAGGATTCAGGTTGATATGAATTTTGAAATCTAAAATTCACATAGAAATGCATTCATTTAAATATAACAAAATAATCAGTATTAGACTTATCTTGACCAAAAAATGGCAAACTTTCATAGTTTAACCATAGGAAATCTTAAAGTATATAACCATAGGAAATCTTAAAAGTATATAACTATAAAGGCCAGTTAATTGATACTAAAACACTTCCAACTTCTTACTGTTATGTATGCTATAGAGAAGTAGTTCATATTTTCAAATGTGCAACAATCATCTGGAGAAGGCCTCTGAAGAGGGATAAAGGGAATAGATATGGTTTAATAATGGAGCCCACACCCAAGGAGACGGTGACTGGGGCTAAAGTTCTGCTAAAGAAATGATAAGTACTGTTAAACAAGTTCCTTTGTTTTTCCTGTATCTATTGACTCACTTTAAAAATAAAAAGGCCCACCCAGAGCAAAGTGTATTTATTGCTGTGATTTCCACAGGGCTCTGAACACTATAGGCCAGGCTTTGCTGGGAAAAAGATTTGCTGACATTGATTTCACAGTACTTCTCTGTTTTATGTGCTTTATAGTTTTCTTGCCTAAACTATAATACCCTCACCATAGTTCTATATCTTTTAAATTGCACTACAACCATTCTGTACCTCCTCAAATTTTATGGCAACTCATACTAGCTTTCTGAAACCAGAAAAAATATACACCTTACACCTCACATCCAATTCTTACATTACCAAACCTGAGAAGTGTAATCTTATCACTGCCGTGGTAGACAGAAATCAAGGATAACTGAACTAGTCAGGCTCTCATATATTCTCTATTCCTCAAGAATCTAGGCCTTGTTCCTAGGTAATGGATCACAGCAAAGGTGACAGGCTACTCACATGCTTGATTACATCATAATATATAAAATTCTTTCCTGTAAGAACAGAGCAAGAAAATGTTTCTTGCTAGCCCTGCAGAAGTAAGCTGCTACGCTGTAAGAGGGCCATTTCGTAAGGAACATTATGGGGTACTTGGAGCTGAGAGTGAATCCACTCATTCCCCAAGAGCCTAAAGATAACCAAGGACTTAATTCTTAAAATCACAAGAAACCACAAGGAAATGGTCCTGCCAACAACTACCTACATGATTTTGAAAAAAATGTCAACTAGTTCTAGATGAAGGTGCAGGTGGCAGACAATTTGATTACAGCTTTGTAAGATGTTGAGCATTTATAAGTTATGCCTAAACTCAAGATCCTCCAACACTGAAATAATACATGTATGTTGATTTAAGCTTCTAAAATTGTGTCATTTGCTATCCACTAATAAAATACTAATATACTATCAATTGAGCATTTTTGCCTATGTAATCTGAGTCTCCACCTGTGTACAGTTGTTTCCACTGATTTTTCTAATCTTTCTGTATTTTTCAAGCTTTAACAGAATACTCACATATGCCATAATTTAAACATACTTCACTCACTTCTGAAGATACTTCAATCTGTCCAGCCATGTATTAACTAGACTTCTTCAGTATATAACAGACAGAACTGAATGGCTTTCTCCCCTACTCTCCTCCGCCACTTATGATGAAGATCAAACTTATGCTAAAATCTTTCCTCTTGTGAGTCTTTTGTCAACATGCTCTCCTACTTTACCCATTCTTGCCCCTTACTCAACTTTCCAAAGTCAGTAATGCCCAGTTGTAGTCATCAAGTTAGAAACCAACAAATATGAATATTCACAAATAAAAATATCTCATCTTGAAAGTATGATTTTCCTCAGCTTCTCATCTTCAATTACATTTTTTTCTCTCATTGAGTTTCTTGGTCTATGTCAGGTATACAGTACAATTACATTCATCATTGGGATCTTCTACCTTTACATGACAGGTCTTCATTCTCATTTTTTACCCATACCCCTGCCCTCTCTCCCTCTCACCTTCCCCATTTACAAACACTTTATTTCCATTTTTTCATTTTCTCATACTTTTTCTTTTCCCTTATTCCTTTTCCCCTTCCCTTCCCAGTTTCCCTACACCTTTAGCCCTTTTCTTCCTACTTCACACTGTCAATTATATCATTAGGGTCTTATGTACTATAATAGCTTTTCACACCAGAGAAACTATTCTGTATTCACACATGTGTGACTTACTTCAATTACATTTTAATAGCAAAAAGATCAGTTAGAATTCCTCTACCTCAAAACCTTCACCCTATAAGTCTATGGACCACTTTGCTTCATGTCACTTTTTCCTGTTTAATTCATTGATTCTCAAACTTGACTGAACCTGAAAAAAAATTTTTTTGTTTTTTTTTTGAGACAGGGTCTCACTATGAATTCAAGACTGACCTGAAACTCACTATGTAACCCAGGCTTGCCTCGAACTCATAGCAATCCTCCTGCCTCAACCTCCCGAGTGCTGGGATTACAAGCATGTGCCACCACGCCCGGCTTGAACCTGAAAATTAACTGGAAAGCTCACTAAAAATCTTTATATCCATACCATATTCTGAATATCTAAATCATGCACTCTCAGAGTCAACCACAAAGCCACAGAAATAAATCTATAATTCAAAGTTCAATAAGGCCATTTTAATGTTGAAAACAATGTTTTTTCAGCTAGAGAATAAAATTTTAATCTTGTCGCTTACAACATAACAGACCAAAAATATTTAGAGTTCTTATGTTTCTTTCATTATTTTTCTTACACAAGTAGTAATGCTTTCTCATAGTCTCCACTCTCTTATTATTCCATGTTATACTTAAATATTCACCTTTTCTAGGAAGTCTTTCATAACTGTTCTTAAAAGAATCAAAGTTTTCCTTAGTGGGTTACAGATATTTTTTACATGATACTGTTCAGTAGTTATCACACACTTCAGCAGCAATTCGTTTCAATATTCATATCTCTCCCCTTCTCAACTGTCCTTTGTCTGTATTTCTGTCTTTTAAAAATAAAAGTTAACAATTTACAACATATGCATGTAATCTAACCTTTAATTGTTTACCTCACCTATACATTGGAAAACCTCATTTGAAGTATCAATTCAATGTATAGATAAATGCAGTTGATTATTTAGGAAATAATCTCTTTTCTCCCTTTGTATAGGAGAAATATGCTTCTTGTCCCTTTGATATTGGGCTTGGCCATGTGCCTTAGTTTGGCTTATGGAATATAAGTCCAAATTTTAAATATTTTACATGACTTGTTTATATACCTGGCAATGCTGTACCCTGTCTCAGGAACAATTTTTCTTACATAGCTCCTATTTCTAGAATGAATGGTCATGTGGAGTAGCCATAAACTCACAGCCTGGAGTTAGGCCAAACCAAATTCAACTGAGACATAGCCTAGACACAAATTAATGCATGACAAAACTATGTTGTTGTAAATCATTGAAATTATTATACAGTATTGTTGCAACAGTACCTGTCTAGTACACCAAGTGAAGTAAAGATCGTGAAGAATTGCTTATGGCAATAGAGCTTAAAAGAATGAGCAAACTGGAATATAAAGCCAATGATAGTTTTCCTCTATAGTTGTGCTCTTAATCTCTAAGCTACATAATCACTTATGCATCGTAAAATCCTTAGAATAGATTCTGAATTATGATTTAAAAAATAGAAAAGAGTAAAATCACCATCATCAGGTAACATTTCTCTTACAATGAACATTGTTAATGCTCTATTTTCTAATATAAAAATACCAAAACCAGAATACCTTTACATTAAAATACTTATATAGATTACATTGAATGTATACAGATTTTTGCTAACATTTATCTTACTAAAGTTCACGTTAAAGAGAGCTTGCATTATTCAAACATGGACAGACAAATGAGCATTAACTACACTAAGCGACTACTATGACCAGAGGGATGCAGTTATTTATGGATCACACAGGCTGTAAATCACACAGTGATACAGTATCGAGTATGCTACTTGGATTTCTTCAATTCCTTATGCAATTTTCAGGCACCACCTGAAAACATACAGTTTCATTTGTTGCTTGTCTCTTACTTTGGAGATTAGAATCTTTCATTTAAATCTTTTCATTCCAATTACAATCTCTGCTCCCTTGAGCATAAATGATAGGTATTCTGAAGTAATAAAGATTTTTAAAAAGGTTTTTAAAAATTATCACTTCCTTCCCCTCTCCCTCTGTTTCTTGATTCCTTTCCCATATGCTAAAGATCTATCTCAATTTCATGTTATGTTGCGAGGTTCTGCTGAGGTTTTAAGAAGCTCCAAGCCAGGCATGGTGGTGAACGCCTGTAATCCGAGCACTCGGGAGGCTGAGGTAGGAGGATCACTTTGAGTTCGAGACCAATCTGGGCTACATAGTGAGTTCCAGGTCAGTCTCAAATACATAGTGAGACCTTGCCTCAAAAAAAAAAAAAGAAGCAGCAGCAGCAGCTCCAACTATGACACAAATGCAATAGTACAGATTATAATTATCATCATGAATTACCTTATCATGATTTACGTATCATCAAACCCAACGAGGATCGTATAAGAATTAAAAGAACAGAGTCGCCATAGGAAAATAGAGAATACTTACCTTGTATAAACTCCAAAATTTTGCTAGAATATAATGGCTGAAGGTGTCTAAACTATAAAAAAGATTATGAGCTTGGCAAATAAACTTGAAAGTGTCATGTACATTTTCACACAAGCAATAACCACAGTGAAGGTAATTGTTCTTTTTAAAAAAATATTAACTGAATTTTATTTCAACAAGAAACATTCATGTAAGGATTGACTCTTTCCCTAAAAATAAAAGATATATTGTTGTCAATTACAAAGTAATAAAGTACATTATAATTTTATATTTTCTTTTTTTTCTCATTGAGTTTATTGGTACATTTTAGGTATTTAGTACAGTTACATTAATCATTGGGATCTTGTACCTTTACATGACAGGTCTTGGTTCTCATTTTTTCCCCTTACCCCTACCCTTTCAACAAGGCAGTTGTCAATACCTGATATACATAGAATGCCAAAATATTTAATTTAAAATGTAGTTTCAATGGAAAATTACAAAATGGAAAGGTGCTAAATTCTGATAGTGTCAATTATCAAAATTATCAAAATATTATATGTAATAATTTTGATCAAGAATGTCTCCCAAAGTCCAAGATGTTCAAGGCTTGATCCCATAGGAAGGTGTCAGTAGCAAATGACAGAAGCTTTAGGAGATAGTGACTATTATACAGCTTTCTTATTATCAGATATACAGATTTTAAGGGGATAGCAAGACACCCACCTCTTTCTTCTTGTCTTTCATTCCTGATCCATAAATGAATTTATTTCTCTATCACATGCTCTTGCCATGACATGCTACAACAGCCCCAAAGAATAGGGCCAACTAATCATGGAGAGAAAGTTTTTAAACTGGGACTCAAAACTAAACTTTCATAATTTTGATTATCTCATATACTTGTTTAGTGACAAATCTGACAAACATACCATATAAATGGTACAATAAAATAAGACTGAGGCCAGTAATGGTATACACCTATAATCCTAGCACTCTGGAAAATTGAAGCAAGAGAATCACAAATTTGTGACTAACCTGGGCAACATCACAACTTAGTGAGATCCTCTCTCAAAACAATAATTTAAAAAGGTAGCTGATGTACCTCAGGGAGAAGTCCATAGCTTTAATTCCTAATATCACACAAAAAGTTCAGAACTATCAAATATACTGCTGTGTCAATGTGAAAACTACTCAGCAATATTGTGAAAAGTTACTAATACAAAATATTAAAAGCACATATCATAAGGAACCAAAAACAGTACGTGCAAATTTTATGCAGCTATAGAATTGTTTTAGCAAAACAAACAAAAAACAAAAAAACAAAGAACAAAAAAAAAAAAAAACCCAAAAACTAGAAGTGTGGCATAAGGAGAAGAAAAAGAGAGAGTGCTCAAAAAAGAAATGAAAGAAAGTAATAAATTTTAAATGAAGGGGAGGTGAAGTTTAGGAAATATAAGAAAAACATAGTAAATGTCTTGGAGTTGAAAGAGTAAGACAAATCATTACTGATTGTTGACTATGCAGAGAGATCATTGAGTAATGTACTGTTTGGTGAACTATAAAAAATATGGAAAGACAAATATGCAGATGGAGTGAATAGATGGTACTATTTATAATGTGTATAGTGTGACATGCTTGAAAACACTGAATTTGAAATATTTTAGGGGATGACAGTTTTGGAGCTTATAAGAGATTATTCAAAGTAGATTTTAGAACTGAAGGTCATCAACACAGAATTTGTAAAAAATGGAAGTCAAAAGGTGCAGAATATACAATGAGAATAGATTACATTTTGGAGAATACCAATATTTAAAGATGAGACAAAGGAATAATAGTCAAGAAGTAAAGCAAGGTGGGAGCAGCAAAGATAAAGGAAGAAACACGAGATATATGTGCCTTATTTGCCTAAGGCTATTTGAGAATCATATTTCCCTTTTCCAAGTTATTGATTCATAAATGATTATGTCACACAGTCAAAGCTAATGATGATATTAAGAGTATTTATCTGAAAATTCAAGAACAAAGAAGTTTTGCAACAATTAAGTAGACATGATGCTGTTTTTGAGAACCATAAAATGGGGCCAAAATGAAGGGAAGCACAGAAAAACTGCTGTGGTTTTAATTGTAGGGACCAATAAATTCCTCTTTTGTACCCAACTGAGTTGGATTTCTTTCTCTTTGTTCTTTTCAAATGAAATGGTCCTATAGTACACACAGGGATAGTTTTGAGTGTTAAATGTAAGAGAAAGGAAGAAGAAAAAATGAACGTGGTATATATTTAAAACAGAGATTATTTGTAAACTTTTCCAGTTGCCTTTTGTTGAATCTTATGAAGGTAAAAGGTGTGAACTATATTAAGCCATCACAGATTGTGCTACCAAAAAAGCCAGGTAACAAAAGAGTTTAAAAAAGTAGGTTCCATAAGGAGTTACAAGGCAATGGTATTTAATATTTATGCCTAGAAATTCAATTTCAGAAATATAGCCTGGTTGTAAGAAAAGTCACAAGAAATATTAAGTCTTCTTGTAATACCCAACTATGAATCATACATGGTGGCATTAGAAAGAAGGTGAAATTTTACAATATTTTATTTTTAGGACAATAATAACACTTTTATCCTCTTTATATTTTAGCATCTTTTAATTATCAGTTATTTATGTATCTAACTTCTAGTTTCTATTCCAAATACTTTAATCTTAGCAAAACAGTACAAGTCAGTTGTCTATATTTATGATAAACATGATAGTAATTACATTATTATGGTTAAGGTGTACAATGCATTATAATGTATATCATAGAATTTTACTTGGTAATTTCAAAATCATGAATTGCATAAAACTTTAAGATATCTTCAAGAATTAACAAGAGTTGATTAGAAGACTAAAAGGCAAACTGAACAAATTTATACATAAACATGTTAATGGCAAATAGTGACATCTAATTTACCTTTGAGATAATCAAATATGTACATTATTTTTCCTGTGGTTATAAAAAGATAATTTATTCAAACAAAAATACTTATGAAAATTTTCACAATTCTGTTTTTTGTTGTTGTTTTTTTGTTTTTCTTTTTTTTTGTTTTTGTTTTTTGTTTGTTTGTTTGTATTTTTTTGGTAACAGGGATCGAACTCGGGTCCTTGTGCTTGGGAAGAGGGTGGGGGAACCACTGAGCTAAATCTCCAGCATAACCCTCTCAGATAAAAATCCAAACTGAAAACCAGACTAATAGGCCAAAGAACATATAAAACATGTAAGAAAATTGTACAAGTCAAAGTCAACTTGTAGATACATTGTCTACACTGTATTACAATATCTTTTTTCTCTTTATCCTATTGTCTATTTTGTATTTTATATAGGAGTTTCATATAAAGAAGACATGCAATATTTAAGCCTATGCACGTGAATTACTTCACTCACAGTCTCAAAGTACATGAATCTGAGGCTAGAAAAATAAGAAGGGAAAGGAAAAGGAAAACAGTTAAGCATTGATATGTGTTATATAGCTGCAGCAATCCCCTACAGTGAATCTAATCATTATGTACTACAAACATGTATTAATAAAAGTGCAAAAGATTTAAGAACTGTCAAAAAATTTTCAAAAACCTGTCAAAGTTTTAAGAAATTAAAAAAAAAAAAAGAGGAACAACTGGTAAAAAGTTTTTCCCACATTGTGGGTTATCTCTTCATTCTGTTGGTTTCCCTTGCTTTGCCTAAATTTTTTAATGAAATGAGATCCCACTTGTTGATTCTTTGTGCTAGTTCCTGTGCGTCTGAGGTTTTGGTCATGAAATCTTTGCCAATGTCTTCAAGAGTTCTGCCTAACTTCTCTTCTAGCCAGTTTGTTGTTTGTCTTAATATTTATATCTTTAATCTATTTTGATTTTAGTTTAGTGCATGTTGAGAGATATTGGTCTAGTTTTAGTCTTTACCAAGTTAATACCCAATTTTTCTAGTACTATTTATTAAAGAGGCTATCATTCCTCCAGTGAGGGTATTTGCTCCTTTGTCGAAGATAAGGTACCTGAGTGTGTCTGGAGTTGTTTTTGCATCTTCAAATTTGTTTCACTGGTCCTTGAGTCTGTGTCTCTGCCAGTACCATGCTGTTTTTATCACAGTAGCTCTGTCATATAGTTTTAAGTTTGGGATTGTGATACCCCCTATCAGGAATAAGTATGAGAAAAGCAAAAAAAAAAACAAAAAAAAAAAAGGAAACAAAATCTTTGTAAATAGGGAGGGGTGGAGGGGTTTAAGAAAGGGAGGAAATGGAGAAAAATAAGAATTAAAACATATCATGCAAAGGTACAAATTCCCAATGAAGAATGTCGTATCATATACCTAAAATGTACCTATAAACTTAATGAATTTTATTAATTTTTGGTAACAGGGATCAAACTCAGGACCTTGTGCTTGCAAGGCAGTCAGTAGAACCCCTGAGTTAAATCCTGGCCCTGAATTAAAAAAAGAAAAAGAAAAAGAAGAAAATCAAAACTGAATGTCTTTGGAAGAAGACATGCAGGAAATTTTGACATAGGAACGAACTGCTAAGTACAAAAATCACTTTGAATAAAGAAAATTACAAGGAAGTTGTAATTTCTACAAAATATATAAAAATAACATATTTCATAGGAAATTTTCAATGCAATCCTTTTAAAATAGGCTAGACAATAAAGATTCCTCTTCTCCCTATTAAGATTTGTATATATTACTAGATGTCACTGTCAGTAGTCACAGAAGAAAGAAATAAGTTCTGTGATTATAAGTATAGCAAAAGATGAACAAGATCTGTCAATACCAGGTATTATTTTTGCTAAACAAGCTGTTAATTTTGGTATTGAAACACAAAGCATTAAATTTAGTGATTTTATCTTTTGCAGGAGTGCAACTACTATTGTTTGTTCTGCTTGGTAGAAGTCTTTTCTGTTTAAGATTGTCAGCATTTTAATGAATTCATTCATAACTGATAAGTTTGATCCATTTAAAACTTTGTTTTTTGGAGAGATTACTGCATTTTACAACTAAAATTAATGTTTTTATTATTTGGGGGGAATTTCTATCAACCATGGTTTTATAAATTTATAAAATCATATTATTTGTTATAGATATGTTCACTATCATTGACAAGAGCACTAAAATCATGATCCTTTATTCAGAAGTAGCCTAACAGAAAATTTGTGACCCCTTGATGGAAACCCTACTAAAGGAAGTTACAGTGATACAATTATTAAATTTAGCTAATTTTTATATTTCAAAGTTATCATACATTAGTCATATCATCTTTTATGTTGCTGTTACTCAACTTATTAGAGCTCCTGTTATTATATCTATTTACTCCCATGAATTTAGTTATAATATATCTATATGTGTCTATTTATTGCATTAACCATCTAATTAACTCAAATGATGTAAGGTGCTAATATAGTGAAATTTTTCATAATTTCTATACATATCTTCCTTTTATTCCCTAGTTTGAACCCCACATATGTAAAGAAGTATAATTCTACTTGTATTTCCTTATTTTGAGAAAAGTACTACAAAATTTTTAACCTGGTCCTCCAGTTACCTAATCCTCTAGATACATCCAATTGGTTCTTCAATTCATCAAATGAATTTTTACTTTGAATATATTTCCATACAACTATTTCTAGTTGTATTCATTTTAATAATAATGATTGTTTCTACTTCATACTATTAACATAATCTCCTTTACTTCTTTTAGGATACTAATACACTTATTTTACGTTAATTTTACTGGGTTCACTAAATACATTCGTAAAGTGTAAGATGCTTTTTCCTTGTGTTATATTTTATTTTCTCTGCGTGCTAATAATTTTGTGTTGCATGTACAAATTGTTTAAATAACATTCAATAATTATGTCTGAAGCTTTCCTCAGCTTGGTGCCCTCCTGTTGAGTTCATGGAGTAAGTCTGAAAATCTGTCTAAAGACTATTCTCTAGAGATACAAACTCTGGCTTCAATCAGTCCTCTTAAAAACTTCACTCCAGCAGATGTTGTTACTAACAAATTTCTCTACAAGTTCTCAGTAGGGCCACGTTTTGCATTCATGTGGATGAGAAAAGCGATGTTTGGAACACAGATAACACATTTTTCCTCTTATTTTCTCCTACTGAGACTACAGGCAAGAGATACTTTGCCTCTGTGATCAATGGTACACTAATTTTGTTGTTTCTCTGCCAAGTAAACTCAACAGAAAAGAGGAAATTCAAAATTAACTATAGAAAGCATTCCATGCCAATCCAAGATATATTTAGAATAGACTTAAACTCTATGAGTGATAAACATAAAAATAATTTTTACAGCTAAGTAATACTAAAATTCTGTCTAATTTATTGCCCATACTCAAAGGGAAAATGTGTTAGATAAAATATTTACCTTTACATAAATAAATGAACAACTGAAAATTAAAGATACAGCCTAAAACTCAATGCTACAACTATCACAGCTGGGAAAGTCGTTAAGAGGCAGCTGGTGTCTGAAACCCTGCCAACTTGCATATATCATTCTGTTTTGGCTATATTAGTGGGAATTTTTATTCAACAATACGTAGATGCTCTACCTCTCATTGCATTTTTTTGATTTTGTGAGCTCTACCAAATTGCCAACCTACTATCACTTAACTCACTTGATTATTATGATCATTGATATGTGATATTTCAATGCCCTCTACTTGTTCCTTTAAATTCTACATCCAGTATAGCATAATACAAAACTTATTGTAAGCTTGCTAGTTCAGCCTAACAAATGTTTACTTAAAATGGGGAATTGTTATTATTTTTTCTTTTTAACATATACCTATACTATTATATAATATATACTAGGAGATCATAAGAATATTGAGAAAAATGAGTCTTGTTGGCAAATTGTTAAAATTAATCCAAACCAATAGAGTTTTAACTTTGAAGCTAATTTAATTATGAAGATATAAGGAAAGGCCAAAGATCAGCAGTTTGTATTCATCAAAAACACATTTTGAAAGGTAACAGAGCTTGTGAATTTACCTGAGGTAGTGTTACAAAATATTTTTAAAATGCCTAACATTAAATTCACAGGTGTAATTTATCATTATACAAATAATTTTAGTATTTTACTTCTAAGGAAATGAACTTGCACCATATTTAAAGAGAACAGGGAAATACCAAAAATAATTACACTTATACAGCTCACATGATATGAAAGGTAACAGAGCTTGTGAATTTACCTGAGGTAGTGTTACAAAATATTTTTAAAATGCCTAACATTAAATTCACAGGTGTAATTTATCATTATACAAATAATTTTAGTATTTTACTTCTAAGGAAATGAACTTGCACCATATTTAAAGAGAACAGGGAAATACCAAAAATAATTACACTTATACAGCTCACATGATATATTTTTTCAATATGCAATGTAACTCAGATTTTTTTTTAAAGTTGGTACTATTACATTGGTTACAAAATGTTGTATTAGCTCATTCCAAAGAGATACAGCAATTTGTTGCTCCTTAGGGTGAAACATAAATACCGCATTCTATAATTTGCAAATTTTGAAATATTTTCTATAGAACAATGCAATATGCTAGATTTTTTATTGTTATTTATTTTCAACAAGTGCTTTGTTGAAGTGGGTCATATATCTATGCCACTGTATTTAGATCATATCAGTTGCTGTATGACTGCTAATGGGTTGCTTATATTAATAAAATTACTTGTAAAATCATTTTTTCATATATTTATGAACCAAATACTTGACCCACAATGTAGACTGGCCTCACATCTAAATCTCTTTAAACTATATTGGTTTTGTGGCATTGTTTGGTGTACCATCACTCAGATATTGAGGATACTTTAAGAAAGTACCCCCTTTCGCACAAAAGTATTGACATTTGCACTTATGATGTTCGTTACAAACCAAACAGAAACATTAGAACCCTAAATTAGAAAATACTTAACTGGCCCTTTGTTCCAGTTTTTTTTCCTGCTTCTCCCTATCCTCTACATCCTTCATATCTACCTTAATTTGTTATGTAAGTAGAACTGGTAACACCAATGAGTCTTATTTTAATATTCCATGAAAAACATGAAAAGTCCTTCTCATGATACCTAATTTGTAGTAATTTAAGCCAATTTAGGCTATACATTCTTTAGTATGGGCTATAATGCAACCTATATTGCAATATTTTTGTGAAGTATCCTATTAATAAACAAAATACAACACAGTTGAAAGAATGTATTAATTAGAATGTTAACTAGAACATTTTGTTAAAAATATTACAATTAGCACAGTTTTACCTCTGCAATGAATCCAAATGGCAATAGCATATAATAATAATTCTCGGGATGCAGATTGCCTGAATTTAAAGCTCTAGTCCACTATGAATATATGCTGCATGTCTTTGGGAAAGTCAGTTATTACCCTGTGGCTTAGTTTCCTCATCTGAGAAAGCACATAGTTTGTCTTGAGCATTAAATTAGGTAGTATGTGAAAATATTTAGAATGACTCCAGACTGGTAGCAATCAATTTGGTTAATTAGCATTAGTTCACAAATGAGTCACAGTATATTTTGTACATTGAAAAGTTATTAAAATGGCATTTATATTGTGATACCTATATGTGATACATTGTGTAACAATATATTCATATGTCCTCCAAAAGAGTGACATGATTAAATTAGGCATACAAATCTATCTCCAAAATAATCATACCCTGAAATTGCATCATAGATGTTTGCTTGGTGATTAAAACAATTTCTCCAATGAATAATTTGTGCATTTCTACACCCACATTGAAAAGACACAACTTTTCAAATTTCTATTTTTCTTCATTTTTTGCTGATTAAGCTATTAAAATGGCCAAACAACTAAAGAAAAAACATTAAAACTAAATGCCTTAGTCAAAACATAATCCACAGGATTTACAGTCCAGTCTCAACACTTATTTTTGCCTTTTTTATACCTAAATACATTTTCTTGGTAAGAAACTAGAAGCATTATAAGAAAACCATTCTTCTTGCAAACAATGAACATTTATCTCAGGGTAAATTGTAGAATACAGTAGACCTTTGACTTATGAACTTGCTAAGTTTCCCAGGAGCATGGGTTATAAGTCAATACAGCCAAGATCTGGATGATTACCTGGGTATATGCTGTGGAAAACAAGAGGCAGATGAGTTTTCCATTAACCTAATTAGCACAAGTCATTTGTACATTAGGCTGACTTGAGGGTCCACTGTAATAACAGTGTGATTTCAAAGGAAAGAATTAAAAGCACTGACTCTTCCCAATTCTCAAATGTGGCTAGTGTTCACAACAAAATTTATTTTCCTGTTAAAACTCTTTTCAGGGATGGGATAAAACTGGAAATATTTTATATAAGATGTCACTGAAGTATCTACCTCATCTGCATTCCTCAGATGCAGGTTTCATTCCATCAGCTGTAACCTAAGAAATATTGAGTCCTTAATCTTCACAAGGTTACACAGTGCAATGGGAAGGGCAGCTAGAGCAGCCAGCCAGAGGTCTGAGACAGGAAACCTTGTTCCACAACTCATTGGAAAAATTTGAGAAAATCATTTCAGGTGTTGCTCCTTACTTTTCAAATTCTCAGAGGAGTCTTAAATTCTAAATGAACATAATTCTCCAATAAATGAGAGACTGGAGTCACATCAACATGTGGAGGCTCAGATAAATATTAAAGAATTGTAGCATTGACTAGATCAAATTTCAAAATACAGACTAGGTTTTAATTTTTATATTAAGGGAAGACTATCAATTTCATTAAAATGGTAACCACCAAAATTTTTCTGAAATAAAGGACTGTTATAATTGAAGGATAACTGAGAAAAAACACTCACTCACATAAAATAATTTTACATGGTTTACCCAAGTGTGGTGGTACACATCTCTAATCCCAGCACTCAGAAGCATGAGTAGGAGGATTGCATCAGCAAAAGTTGAAGACCAGCCTGAGCTGCACAGTGAATCAAAACCAGCCCAAACACTATGAAAATATCTGACAATGAATACGGAGCACAAATTTAGTAAAATTTTACAAGTGTCTTAATAGATTTAGAGGAAAAAATCAGCTAGTTCGATCATTAATGTATTTCTAAAATACATATGATCAGTTTTTCTGTATATCTTTAACAGATATTTGCACCTTAAAATTGAGGCTGTATTTGTACAAAGAACATCAGTTAAGGTTTCAATACACTTAAGTGAATAACAAAAATGGTAACAAATTCATAGCAAATTGTTGAATTTAATGAAGCAGAGCCAAATCCAGAAATGCAACTCTCGATAACTTGAGGACCAAAATATTTCATTCAAAGTGTCAATTGATAACTTTTGCTTTCACATAGATACAAAATGTGCTGAATGTAAAATATTTCAGTTTCCACCCATGATTAGACTTAGCCTCAGTAAACCTCGGTTGAAGGTAAATACTCAGACAGGACAGGTTAGTGTTTGGACTAGGCCTGGATATTTGCAATGAAGTAACAGTACATATAGGAGGGTTGGTGCTCCATCTAAGAAGTTACACTCATTCAGTCCCTTTATCTGTGCTTAAAACATATTCGTAAAACTTATACCAACAGTGTATTTTTTCACTATTTCTGGGAAGATTTACTAATATTGGTTCCTATTAGTGTTTTAGATCAACTTAAAAAAGCCATGCCATCATTGGGAGAAAATAGAACCGCTGCTAAGGTGCCTCAATTAATCCTTCTTCTCCCTTAAAGACTATTTTTTTTTCAAGTTTAGTACATGTGCTGCAGAAGCAAGCAAAAAGGACTATTTCTCAAAAGAATCCCTTATAATTAATATTCTGTAGGACATGCTTTGAGAACTGACATTGTAAATGTATGGACACTAACCCAGGGCTAATGGCAACATTAAGGAGAATTCACACTTAAAATATTTTCTGAGCATCTTGAAAAATCAGTTTCATTGTACTTCATCATGCATTTATATTGTAAGAAACAGCCACGTGGCATACAATATTTTAAGACTGTTCAGTAATATTGTCTAAAACGTAATACACCTTAGCCTCAATGTCCATAAAATCTGTAACAGAAATTAATTTTAATCTATTGGACACCATAAACCTTCAAAATATATACATAAGTTTCATTTTACTGACTGCTAGGAAGCTCAAATTCCAACTTATTATCCCATTTCTAGATTCTATATTGAATTTTAGGGTAAGTTTACCAGTTTCTTTTAATTTCTCTTTCTATAAAGTGTGTACTTTATATGCTGTCCCAAATTATTTCAGCAGGGATAATAGGATCAGATAAGCAAATATATTTGTATTTTATGCATCCATATAAAATATGTTTACTTATTTTATAATTTTTATCGTTTAAATTGAATTTTAGCTGCAGGAAAAAAATGAGGTCATAGAGCAATCAATGACCTAAAAAGATGCAAAACATATAATTTAAAGGCATGCCTTCAAAGAAATTCAACAACAGCAAAAAAGACAAAAAAGAAAAGAAAGTATTTTGCAATTTATTTCCAAAAATCGTGGTTTGAAATCTTGCATTTACTTCCTACAAGGCCTTGGAAAACTAAAACAAAAAACACATTTATATGTTTTGAGTTATAAAACTCTTGAGTGCAAGGTAGTAGTACAATCTATATCAATCTATCAAAGAGTAATCCTAGTGGTAAGTGAAATTTTGTGAAGATTATTCCCTTTCTGAGAAGGCTTGAGACACTTCTGACTTTCACCAAGTTTCCTAAGTTTGCTAATGTAATTTATTAGCCAGAAGTTAAATAAGATCTTCTGCAGGCTGCTAGATACTACTCATTAAAGAAAATCCTTTGAGAAGATATGCCTGGTTCATTTGATTATAAATATAACTGCAATTTATGGAATTGCATGCGCAGTTGTGCTGGATAATAGGTATTAATCACGTATTCTTTTTTGCATTGTCTAAAACAGAAATTTTGAAAGGGAATGCACTAGTTGGGCCCAATTATTTCACACAGTTAACACTCATCATTTACTGAAATAGAGTTTCAGTGCTGGAAGAGGAGCTTTAGGATCTGCTGGATTGGACTTCCCAGATAGTAGGTGGATAACATCCTTCTTTGTGTTAGTTTTGGGAAAAGAATTAAGACCCAAACCAAAACACTAGTATCAATAAAGCTTGGTCCAAAGTATGTTATTCCATTTATCTATTTATCCATTTATGCATCCATCCACCCTAGCACTCATCTACCCAATCATTCACCTATGAAAAGGAAATAGTAGTGACAAACAATAAAATGAAAAAAAATCAAGACGTGATTGAAAATAAGAGAGAAAGCATGATGTACCCAGATGAACATGATGAGACTCACACTGTGAAAACTTGGGGGTGTTAAAGTTTCTGAACTTCAGTTTGAATGATTAATTGGGGAAACAATAAAACAACAATTATTACCATGAAATTACAGAATATGTAGATAAAATTCCTCGTACATTGTACAAAAGGAACAAATAAATGTAACAAATTTCTTGAGATTTAAAAAGTAAATCAGAGATAGGGTACAGATATACTTCATTACATGTATTATATCCTAAGTACCCAGCTTAGAAATTGCTCCATTTATGCCTTTGTCTTCAGGAAGTAGGAGGCTTACTTAGAAGTCCTTTTTACAATCACAGAACTGGTCAGTAATTAGTGATAACATGGTGAAGTAGGTAGAAATCATCTCTATTCAGCGCATTGCAGGTAACAAACAACATGACATTGGATAGTTGGCATCGTTACATAACATGTTAAAATATTATGCGCATTCTAGGTGAAACTTATTATAAAATACCTGCCAACTGGAAAATAAAGTGTGAACAGTATAAACATGAGTAATATAAAATATGCTGAAATAATTCATGATAGTTCTGAACTGTTAACTTTATGTATAAAACTATTAATAATTTAAAATAGTTAAATAGGAAAATAGATTAGTGTTCATGTGGAGGCTATATTACCTAGGTAATTGAAGATACACAGAAAATATTTATAAATATTTAGCATAAAGAACATAAGAGATCTTATTTAAATCATAATTCTGTGTGATTTTTTTCTGTACCTTTTCTAGGTATTGTTCCCAAAATTAAAAACACATTTTAAACATGGATGTGAAATTTTAGTTATCATACTGGATTTAGGCAATTTTTATCAAGAAAAATTCCTCCTTGAGTAATTTTGTCTTTCACATGTTTATTTTTTACTATTTTTAATTTATTTTTATTACCATATGTTTGCATTACACAGTGATTACATTTCATCATGGGGATTTAGTACCTGTATCTTTTCCTTTAACAATGAATTAAAGCAATGTAAACTTTGTCACATCAAACCAAAAGAAAAATATCTCCCAAATCATCCACAATGTCAATCAACTTTGATTCAGATATCACAAAGAATACACAATAAACTGAAAAGGAATAGATTGTAGATAAATGGAGAAATCTCAAAATACTATCCTCTTTCACGGTTCTGGTTGAAAGTAAATATTTATTTATATGATAAATGTCATCAATAATGAGTATGGGAACAACATATGAGCTGACCTTCCTGAGAAATGTAATTTCAAGCTTATGAAATTGACGTGTTTAATAAAGTTGTATAATTTATTGTATATAAATGCATATTAAGTGATTCCTAGAGTTACATAGGTTTGACTTTGAATTTTATTGCCATAGAACATTGATTTCAATCATCAATAAAATATGTAATAGGTTTACATCTAAGTGAAAATTAAGAGTGCATTTACATATGATGCAAATTTCATTCTGAATAAAAGACAGGCCCTTTTCAGGTAGTTTTGCCTATTTTATGAAAATTCTCTATCAAAAAATAAGGGATTTAACTGGGAAAATATCTGTTTTCAATTTAAAGTAGTTTGAAACAAAAATAACAACAACATGAAAGCTATAGAAAGCATGGCAATTTTGTGTATTAATAAGAGGAAAAATGAAATGCTACATGTGGACTTATAAAGATTAGGAGAATTTATTCATCAGGGTGTAAAAAATTATAAATTTTAGATGGGCAGGTGTAGTATGTATTTGAATACACACATATGAATATGAAAGTGTCATCAAAACAATAAAAAGGGAAGAAGTAATTTCACATGTATTTTTAGGAATGATCCCAAGAAGTAAAAGAGTAAGAGGTATCTATAGAAAGCAATTTAAGTAACCTTAGATATCATATTAGCTAAAATGTTAAGACACTAAAATTAAGGGGAAAGCTACTTACAATACAAAATATAGGATAAATGCAACATAAAAATAAACCTGGAGAAATTAAAAGCACACAAAGCAACACAAGTAAGAAATATAAAAAAGAAAAATTATGCAGACAAGCAAATAAGTGAACAAAAATGTACTAGAAGGGCTGGGGATTTAGCTCAGTGCCACAGCACCTGCATGACAAGCACAAGGTCCTGAGTTTGATCCTTAATGTTAAAAAAAAAAGCCAAAAAAGGACTAGAAGAAATGTTTAAGACACATTCTATGTAATGTCAGAGTTAATTCAATCTTTAATACTTATTTGAATTTCTTACTGTCAACCAAAGACAGTACTTATAAAATTCAAGAGTGCAGAACAAACAAAATTAAGCTGAGATAGACACCCAAATTAACAGAGTATTTACTCAATTCCAGAAATCCAGTTAAATTTTAAGACATGAAAAGTGGAGTAATTATTGCAGATTACTTATAAACATTAAGAAATCACAAAGCTTTTATATAAATTATAGAAATGAATATATTGTAACTTTTTAAGTGTATGTGTTTGTGCATGCATGTATCTGTGATATGTGGACCAGAAAAACTGCATTCAACATACAGCAATGTTGGCAAAAAGCATCGAGTGAATTTAGAAAAAAGAACAATTGATTCACTAAGTACAAATCAAGAGGGATCAGTCTTAATTTCTTTTTATATGGATAGAGACAAATGAATCAAAGGAAATCTACAATTCACGTTCCTCCTATTGATTTGAAGAGATTATTTTCATTTCAAGAAAGTACAGTAATAATTTCATGTTAACTTTTACAAGGACATTTGTAGACTAAATAATTTTTGATCTACTGACTGATTACTCACAGCAAGAAGTACAAGGGAATGGTCGAAAGCGTATGCTCTGGTGCCTAAATTCCCAGGTTGGATTTTAATTCATGGTTAGTTGTGTATTCTTCCACAAGTTATTTAATCTCTGTTAGCTAAATAGGACTAAGTAAAATGACCACATCCAAAAGTCCGTGTTTAAATATTATCTTACCTTGTTTAATGTCTATTTAATCCTACACAGTAATAATATATTTCATTCTATTTTATAAAGGACAGTGAGGCTTAGAGTGGATAAAAAATATTTCCTAAGCTATTTAGGAAAAGCTAAACCATTTTAAGAGCCCTTGCTTGATTTGACAGCTTATTATTCAATAGTTATCAAATTTTAAATTTTATTAATTATCTCAATTTTGGTATGATTAAAGTTTCTATCTGTATACAATTGCTTTTCATTCCACTAAATAATATACTATGGTTTTCTTTAAATTATTGAAAATCAATGTATTTTAACCAATATTAACCAAACGTAACTAAAAATTACACTGGCTTGGGTTTTTGAAATTATTATGACTATATGTTGTATGTCACATTTAAATGTTTATATTTACTTCTAATAAAGGCAATAAAACTGCCTTTTCAGGGGCCAGGGATTTAGCTCGTTGGTGCCACAGCTTACCTTGCAAGCACAAGGTCCTGATTTCGATCCCTGGTACAAACACACAAACACACACACACACACACACACACAACCAAACACACAAACAACACACACCAAAAAACTGCTTTTTTCTAATTGTTATTTTTCTTCATTTTTGACTGAAATAGTATGGATGAATATATACTCCAACTACTCTTGGGAAAAATAAAGGATCTCTATTTGGCTCACATTAAAAATTTAAAACAACGTTTATGAGACACATTTAACATTAAGATGTGTGTCTGCCTGAGAATCTCTTCTGAGCTCCCACCCTTGGCTTTAATAGCTATTATGTTTGTTTGTAATTATAGGGCAGTGCTGAGTTCTGGAAATTCATCTACTTTCCTCATTCTTCAAATAACCATAGAATTAGCTGAGAGGAAACTCAACCATATCATTTCCCTCACATCAAAATGTACAAGCAGCCAATGTTATGCTACATAATCTGAAGAAAAATAATTGAGGATTTCAGGTCTGACAACTCTTCGATTGTTCTTAGATACTAACACTTACGTACTCAAATCCCTGAGAACATGTAGGAAAACATCAAGAGTATTTTTTTTTTCTAAGGGGAACATCATTATGGGTTTTGGAATCACAGAAACTTCCTTTTGAAAAACATTTAACTCACCTTTGGTATTTGAATCTGCTCAGTTACCTGGGATTGAGTATATTTACTTGTAAAATAGACCTGATGAAAGATACTTGCTTCAGTAAAATTTTGAGTATAGCATATAGAAAATAGACAAAGTACCCAGAATTCAAGAGCAAGTCTCTAAACACTAACTAGTTTCATTTTCTTTTCTGCCCCTAGTCAGTTATAGAAATGTTTCACAAGATTTCAAAGTATAAGAAATGTAAAAACTACTGTATATTTAGAAAGTGAACAGTTGAGATATTTGGAAAAGTGAATTATCATACTGATATTCCTCAGCTAAAGTTACTTGAATGCTACTATGAGTTAAGAATTATAATACTTTTCATGTATTATCCTATGTATTATTTCCAGAGCACTCATTTAACATGAAAGTTTACTTTTAGGTGTCTACTTGGTGGGGTCACAGGGTCCCCAGACATGTGGGCAAACATTATTTTGTATGTGTCTTTGAGAGTGCTTATGGATGAGATTAGTATTTGAACAGTAGACCAAATAAAACAGATTGCTATCCTTAGTGTGCGTGTGTGTCAGTGTAGCAGCTGGTTCATTCAATCTTTCTGCCAGACCCCTTGAATTGGTACATTATATTTTTTATCCTGACTTTAGTACTTGAACTGAAGCCTCAGTTCCTCAGAATCTTAAACATACCATCTCTAAGACTGAAATTTACACCATTGGCACAGTCGAATGTCCAGTTTTCCAGCTGTAGATCCTAGAATTCTCAGCCACCAAAGTCATATTAGCCAATTCCTTATTAGTAAATCTCTCCACACTCTCACTCTAGGCAAACTTGCTCCCTCCCTCATTATCTCTACCCTTCACCCTTCCCTGAATATATTCTATTGATTCCATTTCTTGACAGAATCTTGATTAATAGTCAACCACTTTTGAAAAATCTAATTTTCGATATTATAACCTTAGATGATCAATTCCATTATAAAATTGAGTTTATATATCACACAATAACATAATTATATATATTCATTTTAATAAAAATATACCTATTTCCAGATTTATTTTGATAATTGTCTTACATGAGTATGGAGGCTGTGAAGTTCCATGATACGCTCTCTGAAAGAAAGCTACCGGGAAAGCAAGTGGATTGTTTAATTCACTTCAAGTCTGGGGGCCTGACATCAAGGGGAAAAAGATTGCTGGCTTAATTTCTATAGTCCAAAGGCAGAAGAGTTAGGAGTTCCAATGTACAAGACCAGAAGATTTATGTTACAGCTCATGGAGAGGCAGAGGGGGAAGGGGGAGAAGCAGGGAGGGAGAGGGACAGGGACAGGGAGAATAGATCTGCCCTTTTCTTGTGGTCTTTTTGGACCCTCAGTGGATTGGATGATGCCTTCCCACACTGACAATGGGCGAATTCTTTACTTAGCCCATTGATTAAAAATGCTAAACTCTTCCAGACTCAGTATTCCTAGTTCCATATTCTTGTAGAAAATATATTGTATGTCTTCCTGTTGAGAATCTATTACATTATCCATTAGGGATACATGTTATGCAAGACAGGAAGTGGTAATCCTATTCATTTATTTTACTTAAAAGTTTTCTAAACATTGTGTTCGGAATCATAATAAATACAACATGCTACCTCTCAGAAAAATGCAAGATATGTGCCAAATGATGACATACATAATAATTAAGGCAAGAGATGTGGGGTACCAGGACATGGGCATCACCAAAGTTGTTCTTGGAGGGAGTATTCCTTAAAAAGATCACAGGAGACTTGGCTTTTTACAGGAGATGGGATTAAAGATCAAAGGTGGGGAAAATGGACAGTGTCATTTTGGTGCCTCTGAAAGATCAAGCTACTGGCAGCTACACACCATGTCTATAAAATGGCTTTTGTATCTAATTCTAGCTATGATCTAAAAAGAGGAGTTGAGAAACATTCGTGAAGCTAAGTTGGATGGCTTCTAAAAATTATTTTCTTAGAATATACTTCCTAAGTCAACAAGTTAAATATATAATAAGTGACAGGGTGGAAGAACTCAGATACATTTTTTAATTTCCTTGGAAATAATTTCAATTATCATGCAAATGTGATTGCGTCCATAAAATCCTATATACCATTCATATTTGATACAAAATTACTCCTACAATAAGGCTGTTAATGAGGAATGAACAGTCTAGAGAATGATGTAGTCAAAGGGAATATTTATAGTAGAAAATAAATATCTTCAGAAACATAGGCTTTTGGGAAGAGAATTCAATATTCCAAGAAATACTTGGCTTGAGATATTCATTTTCTAATTTCAATTATATTGTCAGTGTTTCACAAAAATATACTCTAAATAACACCTATGATATCTATAGGAGTGCTTCTTAAATATATAGATTTCTAGATTCACCAGATATTTTAAGGTGAATCCCATAAATTTTTATTTTAACCAGTAATTGTGTTGATTTTTAAATATTCTAAAACTGGAGAGTCATTAACTTAGGAAAAGAGAATTCCATCACTACAATAACAGAGGATAGTCCATATATACTAGCTATTTCAGAAAGTATAATGGATGATCCTGTATTAAATTGAAAGCAATGATTATGAAAAACCTAATTTTTGTGGGCCAGGGATTTAGTTCAGTGGCTCTGCTGCCTACTTTGCAAGCACAAGGACCCGAGTTTGATCTCCAGTACAAAAACAAACAAACAAACAAACAAAAAAAAAAACACTGCTTGTAACAGAACACAGAAACAAAAATGTCCATAACATTTGAAATACTGTACTAAATTCAGGCAAAATTCCAAACTTTTAGCAATTTCTTGGATCTGCTTTAGAAATACTGCAGAAAAAAATAGGCTCATGTTTCATACATGTACACACCAGGAATTTAAAAAAAATTGACTGATAGGCCACTCATAAAGTAAGAACCCCACATACATTTTAATAAGAATTAAAATTTGATCAGGTACTGCTGACCTTTTTTTGGGGGGGGAGTGCTTCTAATTTTCAGTAATAAAACTATTGTTCACTTGAACTTTATTTAGTCTGCTCCAATGAAGGCATTACTTCTGTGAGTTATTCAGGAAAAAGCATACAATATTATTATGACAAAACACAAAAGAAGACCTGGAGGAAAAGCCTCCGAGAATAATCTCGCTTGCTTCTGGACTCTAGACACTGCTTTGCATGGTGCTTGAATCTGTGGAAACCCATTTTGTAAACATGAGAAATAAATCTAGAGAGAATAGTCAATCACGCACCACATAAAGATGTTTCTGTCAATGAGGATATTTCTTAAAATGGTGCTCCCATTTTTTGTGTACGTAAAATTTATGATGTTTACAGCACAACAAATTTGACTGACACGTTTTTCAGAATGTGTAATGACTATACTGTAATATTATATAAGAGTTGGAAAGCGAAGCAGTGAGATTGAAAAAAAAAGGAAGGTGAAGGATAGAGGAGGGAAGATTAGAATGAACCGTTACCCTTCATGGTATCTCTGAACCTATAGGTTATGCAAACACATGATTCTGTAGGTGCTTTGAGGGACACAGAAATTAAACTGGATACTACTGAAACCTAGTTTTTTCATGAGTGGCTTTTTTTATTAAAAAAAAAAAAGGCTAAGTATACGATCTGTGTTGTTAGGGTTTCTATCTAAATGTCCCCCCGAAGCCTCATATACTTATTGGTAGGGCTTTTCAGAGTGAACAGATTATGGGTTTGGGATACTGGATCATAGGTTATGTATCTTGATTACTTTTCTCCTTGATGAGACAAATATCCAAAAGCCATAATTTAAGGAGGAAAGATTTATTGTATCTCACTCTTTGTCAAAGGCAGCAAGGAGTGAGTAGCCAACCTGCCTTCTCTCTCTCCCTTTATGTTCCACCCAGACTGTAAGCTTATTGATTTCTACCACTCACACAAAGACTGGGGTTTCCATTATCTATCCGCTTGATACCAGTATAACACCCTTAATCCATATTCACATACCCGAATCCAGCCACTCTCAAAACTCCCCACCCATGACTGCATGAGACTTTGGGAGAATAGCTACATACAAGCCCTAACAATGTGCAAGAGTGGATTAGTCCACTGATTCGTTTAACACAATTCTGAGGGTGGCTGGCTGATGGATTTACTGAAGAGGAACAATGCACCCCAAGTGTGGGGCAGTACCAACCAATAGGATTGTACCCTGGATAAAATAAAAAGAGCAAGAATAAGGAAGTTGTGCTACTTCCTGCCTGCCATGCCATAAACTATTTCTCCTCTGCCATGTTGCCCTGCCTTGGAGCAAGCCATCTATGGACTGAAACCTTTACAAACAGTGAGGCAAAAGAAACCTCTTCTTTAACTCGTGGGCATCAAGTATTTTGTCCTAGTAGCAAAAAAGTAACTAAGACAGATTCAGAGAAGTGGAATCTTTGCTGTGAAGACACCTGACTGTGGTTCAGCAGTCTTTGGAAATGGCCTGTGGTAGGAGACTGGAACGGTTTGGAAATGCGGCCTGAGAAGCAGCTATAGAATGCTCCTAACACAGCTTGATGCAAAATTCAGCTCAGAGTAAAGAAGATCAGAATGCTGACAGAAATACAGCTGCTAAAGTCCAGGCTCAGGAGGTTTAAGGTAGGAACAAGGACTGTGCCAGCACTTGGACTCTATGCCATGTGTGTTATATTTTGGCAGAAATTTTGTCTGCATTTTTCTCATGTCCAGAGATATGGTGGGGATTATGATTAAGAGCAGTAGACTAATTAATCTGTCAGAAAAGTTTCAAGAGAGTGCGATACTGAAGCAGTGGCATGAATCGAGGGTTCTCAGCCAGCTGTACCTTGAGAATCAAGAGCAAACAGCCGAGCCAAATAATTTGAAAAGTTGTTAGTTGGCCAGAACAGAATCTACTCCACTAAAGTCAATGCCTGCAAAGATTAAGCAGAGGAGAACTTGGCTTTTTATTGCTAATCTTTTCAGCAACCAGGTATGTTGGAACAGGACAATAAAAAAGATATCACGAAGCCATCATAAGAACCAGAAGGACTCCACCCTTTACAGCCTCTACATTGCAAAGATAAGACTTTGCTTTGAGAAGAGAGTCCAAGAGCACCAAGTTCCAAAATGGGTGTGGCCTATGGTAATTTGTTCCTCTGATTGGGTTCATACCTCTCAGTGCTCCAGGCATTCAATCCCTAAAGCAGAGAGAAAGGAGCCTGGCTAATGCTCCTGTTGACGGCAGACCTTGGTGTCATCCAGAGTGGAACGGTTGTAGTGTCATAAAGTCTTCCTCCCAGAATTCAGAAGAAAGCATGGGAGGCCAGGCAGCGCGTCTTTAGGAGGGCAGTATGTGAAGCTGTGAGCATGAAGCTGAAAGTGCCAGAAGGTCAGAGAACCCAGAAATGTTGATCATCTGAGGAAAACTGAAACAAGTGAGCAAAGCTGGCTTCAGAAATAGACCATGAGGGCTATGACCACCAGACATGCCATAGAAGAAAAGCACCACCAGTCCTCTGGAATTCATATCCTGCCTAAGAATTGCTCCACCTGCTGGACAAAGAACTGCAGGGTTTAAAGTTTGCCATACTGGAGTTTGGTCTTGCTTTCATCCCATTTTCTATCTCATATTTATACCTTTTGAAATGGGAATGCTTATCTTGTACCACTGCATGTTGAAAGTGTTTATCTTTTCATTTTTACAGCGGCTCACAGCTAAGCATTTGCTTTGTTAGTTAAAGGACAATTTAGACTGGAATTTTAATCAATGCTGCAACTGCTAGGGTTTTAGCAACTCTTAGATAGAGACTAGATGCACTTTTCATAAAAGGAACTGCCTTGAGTCTTGGGGGCCAAGGGTAGAATGTTATTGCTTATAATTAGTTGGCCCTTCGAAGACTCATGTGCTCATAGGCAGGGTTTCTGGCAGTGACTGGATCATGAGTGTGTGGGACCAGATCATTCCATGGCTTGGTTTAATGTCATTTTTGGTGTGGCAGATGGATTTACTGGCAAGGATGGATTTACTGGTGAAGGAAGACTCACCTTTTTCTGTGGGTTGCACCAAGCAATAGTCTTGTGGCATAGATAGAATAAAAAGGGAAAGAATAAAGAAGTTGGGCTGCCTCCTGCCTGCCACATCATGGACTGTTTTTCCTCTGCTATGCTACCTCACCTTGCAGCAGCTGAATATAGCCTGAGAGCTCTACAATCTTTGTTCTAAAATAAAACTATCCTCCCTTAACTTGTGGGTGTCAGGTATCTTGTCCCAGCACCAAAAAAGTAACTAAGACAGTCTGTTTTCTTTTAAATATGCTAATTACTTGGCCTCTTTGCAAATAGACTACTTATATTTTCTAGAATAAAGTTTTTATATCTATCGTACATTTAGCAAAGGAACCTCAGCTGAGGATTATTTATAGCGAATGTATATGTAATCTAAGCAATTCTCAAGCAAGGGTCTACAAAGTTTTCACAGCACAAATTATTTCTAAAGAGTGTGACTTTTATTCATAATATGTTAAATTAATTGGACTAGGGCCAGGGATTTAACTCAGTGGCACCGTACCTGACTTGCAAGTGCAAGGTTCTGAGTTCTATCCCTGGTACCAAAAAACATAATTGGACTAATGAACACCTATCTGATTAGAAAAGAACTCTTTAGGATATTCTAGATGGATCTTGGAACATTGATCTTGAGTTATGTGTGTATGCATATGTGTATGAACATGTTTGTATTTGTGTGTGTGTGTGTGTGTGTGTGTGTGTGTGTGTATTTTTCAATTAATTAGTCTTCCCTGGCCCGCTTTCTCTCTGGTGCTTTGCTATTGCCCTGCATCCTGGATGCCATGGACTAAACATTTTTGCTCCAGCACACCCTTCCCTCACAATGTTTCTGACTTAAATTCAGCTGACTATGGGCTAAGTCTTGTGAAACCATCATAAAATTAAACCTCTTCTACTTTAACGTGTGGTTATTTGGTATTGCATCTCAGCAAAAGGAAAGCTAATATAGAACATCAGTACCAAGATGGGATCATTGCTATGACTTTGCCTGACCATGCAGCCCAGAAGCTTATGAAATTAGTATTCAGGAGGATTTTGGAAAAGTTTGGAATTTTCAGCCAACAGGAATATGAGAATGCTGTAATAAGAGCTTAATATGTGATTCTGGTGAGAGCTTATATCAGAATTCTCATAGAAATGAACAAAATAAAACCAGGCTGATGTGGCTTCAGTGCAGAAATGAGACTATTGTAAGAAGACATGCATGTTACACTCTGGTAAAAAACACGTCCACATTTTGTCAATGTCCTGGACTTTGAGGGAGGACAAAATTAAGGGTAGTGGGCTAATTCCTATGTTTCATAGGAGCTCAACATTCAGGCTGTTGTATAGATACTGCTAGCTGCTTTTAGTCAGATCTATAGTGTGAACAGTAATTCCGAATGTCAACATCACTGGATTAAGAAACATCTAGAAGATTAGTGTAGCATGTTCCTAAGCATGTCTGGATGGGTCATGATGGTATTAGGTAGGGTACTATATATGGTCCCTTGCCAATTTCTCTGTGGCAATCATCCTCTTCCCTGCTGCCCAGCTGCCACGACCTAAGCTGTTCTATCATACCTTTGCACCAAATTTCTGTTTAGGAGCCTGCTAACCATAGACGGAATGTCCTTAACACACGAGCTAAATTAAACCTTTCCTCTTCTAAGGTGTGGGTATTGTATCTCAATGACGGGAAAGCTGACAAATACATACCATGCAAAAGAAAAATGCAGAGAAGAAAAATTTTAAAAATTTTAAAACTGGACTCAAAAGGAACCACAGGTAAAGTTGGGGATAAAGAAAGTGTGGTTACTGAAGAGATTAGAGTCATTAGAAATGAAGGAAGTACTTTGTACAGATGAGAAAGGAAAGATGCCTTGAGAGCATATCAAATCATCAAGACCTCATACATCACAGGCACAAGGTTATAAAAGTGTCTACCTTTCATTTAAGAAGCGCTTCCTAGGGAAGTGGTTCCAAAGAACTCATTTCATTGTATTCATCCCTCTAAGTAGTGAGATACTGCTGCAGGCACGGTTTGAGAGGGCTTCAACCATTGCTTCTTCTGGCAGCAGATCTTGGCTTCACCTTTGTAATGCAGAATGCAGGAGTTGTTGGGTCAAGAAGGCTTCCACCCATAATTCAAAGAAAGGCCTGCGAGGTCGAAGAAGGAGTCCCTGAGAGAGTAATGTGTGAAACTATGGGAATGAAACCAAAGGTGCTGTGGAGACCCGAGGAACTTGCAGATGTGGGGAACATTTGCAGATGGGAATGTCACCAGAAAAAATCTGTGGGCCATGAGAGGAGCCAGCCCAAATCAGAGTCCACACAAGATGCTCCTAGCAAAGCCATAAGGTAGGGGCTATGTGAGCCCTTTGGAACTTATATCTCACTACCATGTGTCCCAGATGTCAGACATTGAATTACAGGACTTAATGTTCACCTTGTGTGTTTCAGTCTTCCTTTGGTCCTATCGTATCCTTTATTTTTCCCTTTTGGAATAAGAATGTTCACCGTGTGTCATAGGACCATAGTTTTACACAACTTTTTAAAACATTTACAGCGATTTACAGCTAATAATTTGCCTCAAGTGTCACAAGAGAATTGGACTTGGACTATATCAATTCTAGGACTATTGAGTTTTGGCGAAGTGATTACTGATTCAGCTGTACACCAGATAATTGCATGATTTTCGGGGAAGAATTATTAACTTACTGTTTTTTGAAAGTGACATGGTTTTAAAAGATGTGTTTGGTTGTCAAGTTAGGAAGGGTTGGGATGTTCCCCTTGATTATAAAATGTCAACTTGATGGGATTAAAAATACTTAGCAAATTAGTAACTTCTGAATGTGTCTAGCTGGGTCACAGAGGCATGACCTCGGGTATTTTTTCTGATCCTTGGCCCCTTCCTCTTTGGTACTGTTCCCCTGCTTTGTTTGCTGGCTACCATGAACTGAGCAGCTTTGCCTTACCACGGCCTTATGCGATAATGTTCCTTTCTTGGAGCCAACTGATTAACTGAAACCTCTGAAACTTGGAACCAAGTATAGTCAAACCTTGGACTGTGAGTAATTTGGCCTGCAAGTGTTGAGACAAGCATACATTTCCAATAAATTATTTCATGAAAGAGTGATGTCGTGCAATATGAGTAGTACATCACGCTGAATATCACAGGATTACAACTGGTCTTTCACTACTTTGATATACAAGTACTTTGGAATACAAGTAGAACAGATTATTCTTGCAAAGCAAGGTTTGATTATAATCATTTCCTCCTTTAATTTGTGGGTATTGGGTATTTGGTACTAGCAACAGAAAAATTGACAAATACATAAGGTAACATGAAACCCATTAGAGGAATAGAAGGAATGGGGCACAAAAATTATTAAGATGTCTTTTGGATATGTGTCAATTTTCCATGATGAATAAAATCATTATGTACTGAAAATATATACTAATAAAAATAAAAATTAAAACCCACTGGAACACTGAAAAACCTATTGGAAACCTCTTTTATTACTGTGTATTTCTAATGAAAGAGTAAGAGACAAGGAGCCAAAAAGAATACCCCAGATTTGTACATGATTTATTTTTGTTCTCCTTTTTGTCTGCATCTATGATATTATTAATAGTGCTGATACAGGGCAAGACACATAATTCAGATGATTCTGATTTGACAATTCTATCTTTCATGTTGCTTCAACCTGTTAGCTAAGTTGATAAATCTATATGCTGTTCAAGCCATTTTCATTTGCATCTGTGGCAAAAAAGATGGGGTACTTCTAGTAGAATGTAATAAAATTACAAGAGCTAATGAAAATTAATTATTAATGAGACACATAAGCTAATGAAGAAAATAAAAGCATTGCAGAGAAATCTAGAAGGGAAACTGCTTAAAGGTGTAGGGGAAATGGGAAGGGTAGGGAAAAGGAAATAAGGGAAAAAATATGAGAAAAAATTGAACAAAGTTTTTGTAAATAGTGAAGGGTACAGGGGCTGAAGGGAGGGCAGGGACAAGGGGAAAAAATGAGAACCAAGTTCTGTCATTTAGAGGTACAAGATGCCAATAATGAATGTAACTGTACTATATATTTTAAAAGTACTAATAAGCTCAATGAGAAAAAAAGACTATCTCAGATATTCACTTTTGGTTCTCTGGTATCCAGTAAGCATGTGATTTATTTTTTTCAAAGTAGCATATATATAGTTCCTTATTGCATTAGCCGGGCATGATTTGGTTGTATCTGGATATTTAAGAAAAAAACAGCCAATCAGATACTTTTCTTTGACATTTTAATAAATGGGCTAAGCTGCTAAGACCTCAACCATACTTTGTCTATTGCTGAATATGTAATATATCAACCCAGAAACCAACAGTAGAATATTTTCCCATTCTGGGCCTTAGCAGAAAAAAAATTGGTATGATGGGTAAAAGAAGTAGGTATACAATAATAAAGAGAAATATGAGATGGACAGATTGATACAATGATTTTATGTTAGTTTTTATCTCATAAGTTTTCACAATTCTTATATATATTATCTATATATTCTATTAGCACATTTTAATGCATATATATATAATTTATATATTCATATATAATTTCAGTTGTCCTCAACCAGCAATTATCTTTTTCTATTAAGCCTCAGTTAAAAAAATAATTTCTGGCATTACAATGGAGTTCTAATGTTTGAGTTCATTTACATAAAACCCATATGAGTAAACCTGAGCAATTTCTCCTTACTATCAAGGACAATTCCTGTTTGTATGACCTACCCATGCACAGTGATTCTGACTCAGCATTCAAATGGATATAAGGTGACTTATATTTTATATTATGCATGAAATTTTGGACACAATTGCAAAAATATCAAGAAATAAAATTATTCCATATGAGGAATGTTTTGAACATTTGAGTGCATGTCAGAGAGAAAGGCTTAAGTAGATATTTAAGTGGGAAAAATAATGCCAGAAGCTGCAAATAAAGACAGGAGAAATATCAAGATGATAGAGTAGTTGCTACTAAGATCAAATATTGTGGTTTTGCAAATTCAATTTATTGCATTAAAATAGATGTTAGCTTTACTCAACATCAGGGAAATAACACAAGGTCCTCTCTCAGCCCTTCATTTATCTTGTTGGTAGAGAAAATTACTTATGAGACTTCTTTAGTTCTAGTTTGCATAAATTCCCAACTTTAGGGAAATATACTGGCACCCCAGGTACCAGCCTACCTATAAGTTAATGCCAGATCCTTAAAATAAGGACATAAGAAGAATGCAAAAGTTGGACAAGCATTTTAGTAGTGGTATAAAACAAAAGACACAAAGTGTTTACATAAAATTTACTACAGTAAAATAGAAGACCTAATAGAATGAAAATGGAGAAATTAAGTAATGTGTATGGTGGCAAATGCTTTTTATCTTGATTTTGCATGTTTTCAAACATTGTTACTGAATGGATCCTGTATTTTCACTTTATTTGGTATAAAGTGATCGACTATTTTTATTTTAAAATAATAAACACTGAATATTCTTCATAAGATATTAATGGTATGTACACAATCACCATAATATAGTTCTAATACTGCTCTTTTTCTGTTTTGTTATCTGTCAATATTCACGAACAATGACAGATGTTTAGAATGACATTAACCCATAAGGGTGACATTACTGATATCTCATATATGATTTATCACATTTATGACAGAGCTGTAATTTTTGTCTCACCGCTGGTGGATGGGACCACTGATGGTTCATTGCATGACTCCCCAGTTAAACAGCTTCTTATTAATAGAAAGGCTGATAGAAATGATTAGATCTCTTTGTACTACCTGTGGTACAAGCTTCCAGATGGGACAGCCATGCATGTAGCACTGGTGGCTCAAGGCTGGCAGGTACATGTTAATTGTGCATCTTGTAGTTTTTCAAAATACATGGCAGTTATATATGTAGTACTTGGGAATATTAAAGGTAATTTTAAGCTATATGATATTTGGATAAATATGCAGAATCACTTTTGAAGGGACAATTAAAGCAAGCAATGAATGAGCTCACCATACTTAAGGCTAATAACCCAAGACCAACATGCAAGGAGAAAGTTACTCTTTTTGGGGGGGGGCGACCAAGGATTGAACTTGGGACCTTGAATTTGGAAGTAAGGTGGCGGCCCCAATGAGCTAAATCCCCAGCCCAAGAGTTACTCTTTTTTTTTTCTCATTGAGTTTATTGGTACATTTTAGGTATAGAGTACAGTTACATTCATCATTGGGATCTTGTACCTTTACATGACAGGTCTTGGTTCTCAGTTTTCCCCTTACCCCTGCCCTCCCTTCACCCCCTCCTCTCCAAGAGTTACTCTTTAAGGAGGTTATCTGGACATAGTATGCCCTCATTTTGTTCTGCCCTTTTTAAAAATTCTATTTCAATCTTTTTCTGTTTGTGATATATGGGGTATGGATTTTAGGATTAGAATTATCTTTAATCTCACTCTACATGTTATCAACTTGTGAGGTGATCGTTTCCAGATATTCCTGAATCTGCAGTAGACATCCAGACTCATGTTAATTGTATCATAAGGAATGACAAAAGAACCTGTGTCCACACATAGAGGACAAAATAAGAGTGGCTGAGAGTAATACTGACAAGAACAAAAAAGTATGACCAACGGAGAAGCTTGGAGTTGGAAACTAAAAATGTGACATGAAAAAGCTGGATTTATTAGTACCTTGGGTATATTCCTAAGGGTAGCAAGGTAATAAAAGATAAGAGGATTCTTGAAATCATACAGCCTTGGACCCATCTTTTAATTTGGACATTAAAGGAAGAGCAACCTCTGGAGCTGGAAAACGTAATGATAATACATGAAAACTGGATGGAGGAATGTGGATTAGAGGGCTAGTACAGTGCTTCTACCTGTTGGTTAATTTATACATCACACAGACCAGCTTGACACATGGATAACATTATAAAACAACTTCAAATTTAAATACACAGCGTACTCACAATTTGGATTTCTCTCCACTACTGTCTTTCAGTGAATGAAATAAATGCAGTTAAGCAGAATGCAAAGAATAGTTAGAAACACACAATAGTTGAATACCATTGAGCAAAATGCTTGTTCTCTTCCATAACATACTTGATTGTTCAAAGGGAAAACAAAATAAGAAATGGATACTTGGGTATCACCTATGACTGACTCAAATGTGAAAATATATACCTAGTTTTCATTTAAACCTTTCTGATTGAATGTATGCTCAGCAGTCTTCTCTAAAAGCATATAGACTAGAAGTAAAATATAGAAAATATTCAGAATATGTGGAGTATTTAAGGATAAAATAATAAATTGTCGATAAAATTTTTGGAGCCAAAAATACATTTGACTTCAACAGAGATACAAATGGACAATGGAAAAATGGTAAAGAATTCTTTTGGGGGCAAGGAAACAGCATGAAGAAAATTCAGCAACATTCAAGCTAATTTACACCACAGATCTTCAACATCTACCAGGAAATTGAGGAAAAATGAATTTCTGAAACTTTATACGTGAATGTGTGGGATTAAAACACTGTTCAGTTTCAGATTCATCTTTCAACTTCATATAACCATACTATACTCGGTTTAATGAAAGAACAGTTAATTTCTACAAATAATGACCAAGGAATAATCTAGATGCAAGAAACTGAACACAGTTGAGGGGAAGGTAGAGGTACTATATCAAAAAGGAGAGAATGAAATAAATCATAAATAATACTGAATGGTACAAAACTTCAGTCTTATCTCCTGCTTCACTCTCTTATCTTGGGTAGCCAGCCTTATATGCATAACATCAATTCTCAAGGAGAAATCCAAAAGATTTCTCTTAGGGTAGACAGACATCACAACAAAAAAAGTCTCAACATGTAGGTATCTGAACACTTTCTGGGGTAAACAGACTCTGCCAAGTCACTCTACAATAAGGCATACCTGTTTGCAAGTTCTCTCTATTAAAAAAAATATATATATACACATACACATACACACACACACATATACATATATACATATTTCAGGCCCTATGCCTTAAGTTTAAATCGACAGCTGAAGAAAACCAAGTATTCGAAAAGAACATCAACTTAAAAAAAGATCAGCTATAAGGACAGTTATAATTAAAATACAATGTAAACGTTGAAGAATACATTAAAATTATTTGAAAATGGACCTTTACTTCCTGTTTCACATTATCTATTACACATTTTGATCCTCATTTACACTTTATTTCTCACACCAGAGAAATTCTGGTATTTACACACGTGGTCTACTTGTTTTACTTTAGAGTATGTCCTTGATGTGCATCCATTTAGATGTAGGGAAAAGTAAAGGAGGGAAAGTAATAAATATGAGAACAGGAAAAAACAGAAACAAAGTCTTTGTAAACAGGGAGGTGTGGAGGGGGTGAAGGGAGGGCAGGAGAATGGGGAAAAAATAAGAGCCAAAATATATCGTGTAAATGTACAAATTCCCAATGACTGTCATTATATTGTCTACCTAAAATGTGTCAATAAACTTAATGAATAAAAAACGCGTGCAATGGATAAACAAAAATATATTGCATATCAGAATAAAAACATTACAGTATAAAATGAAAAATGTCAAGAAAGCTAAAAAATCTTGAATGTTAATTGTATGGTAGTAAAAATAAGAATAAAAATTTTTGTTCTGTTTGTTTGAGACAGGATCTCACTTCGTAATTCAGGCTAGCTCTGAACTCACTATGTACGCCAGGATGCGCTCGAATTCACTGTGATCCTCCTGCCTCAGCCTCCAGAGTACTGGAATTACAGCCATGTGCCCCACATCCAGCAAAACTGTTAAAGGTAAATATCAAAAAGTTATTCTGGATATAATTTTAAAATACAAAAGGAAAACAGCAAAAGATACAAAAAGTAGAACAGTATAGTTGCAGGCATAAAATATCTAAGTACCGGAATATGCAGAATGAAAGGAGAAAATATATTGCAGGGAATTTACTAAGAATTATTTTAGTGAATTGCTATGAATTTAAGCAAAGCATAAGTTTGTATATTGAAATGGACCAGACAGGTTAAGCATGAGTGGAAAGAGACACACACAGGCACAAAATCATGACATTTCAAGACAATTGCATAAAAGTTACAACTATATAGAGTATTTTAAATTTACTATTCTTTTACTTTTGAAATTTATACCACAGTCTAAATTTGGTGCTTCTTCACGGAATAAAATAGGCATCAACATTTCAGAAAAAAATTTTTCCAGTACTGGGGATTGAACTCGGGACCTTGCACTTGTGAGGCAAGCACAGCAACACTGAGATAAATCCCCGGCCTGGGCATCAATATTTTAAAAATATCATTCTTTCAAATTTATGATTCCATAGAACTGCTACAACATAATTCAGAATTTTTTAGTTAATTCTTCATAAAACAGAATAACTCTTAATTGCCTGTGACCAAAGAAGTAGTTAGTCTTTCTGTCCATTTCTTATTCTATGACAAAGCTGATAGCAAATACATATAAACTGAACTATTTCCTTTAGTAGAGAAATTTGGCCTATTTAAGTATTTTTCATTTTTGCTCCACTACTTTTAATGTAGAGATATGTACATATTCTCTCTGAATAAGCTAATGATATTCCCATATTTCAATGACTATGATTTTATATAATTAATTTTGCTTTCATTAGATTAGAGAAAACATTTGTGTTTCTCCTCAAGAGGTTCAAAACTGTTGGATATTTTTATCCAATACAGTTATATTTTTGACATGGATGACACTGAAATTACTTCACAATTTGCTCATAGAACTTTACTTTGTAGTCTAAAATCTATTTAGACTCAGGTCAAGGTATCATGAAAACAATACCCTTAATTGAATTGATTGAATACTTAAGCCTTTATTCTCTGATGAAGGCAATTCAAGAAATTTTCCCATAGTGGAATGTAATTTTCTCAGTTGTGGAAAGCATTTACTTTGAAGTTTTCTTTTTTAAGTAAAGCAAAAAGCTTCCAAAATATTGTTTCCAGTCTTTATATTAATATTTAGCTGTATAGAAATACAACTGGCAAGGTTCCACATAAGTGGAAGATGAGAATTTATTAAAATAAACATATAAATGTTCAGCTACAAAAAATATGTTTTCCAAACTTCAAACCTAGACATAACTTCTGACAGTAGGAGTGCACATTTAAAATTGAATGTATCCCACAATATTCGGGAAACATAATTACCCTATCTGCAGCTAGAAAGCAGGCACATGCAGAAATTACATGGCATTTTTAATGGTGAAGATTTCAGCAAGTCTAGAAAGGGTAAAGGGACCTGAAAAAAAAGACACACAGAACTCTTAGGTTCAAAGTAGTTTCCTTATCATAAGCTCCAGACGTCTTCATTCTTAGTCTTGGGACTTGCTCATCTTTTTGTGCTATCACCTCAGGATGAAGACAGGGAACGAGTTTATAGGGAAAAGAGTTGCCAGTGTAATGACTCTGCAGCCTGATAGTGTAGGGACAGCAAGTCATGTGCACAGTGCAAAAGGACACGCAGTTTCTAAAATAGGAATTCTAATCCCACTGGGTTTCTCTGTGTGTGAATTTAACCTTTAGTATTAAAATTTTTGAACCCTGGAAATGAACTAATGCTTTGTGTAAACTCCAGAAAACAGATGGGAACGTGTACAAGGCAGCACATTTAAATATAAAGACCAGTTATGTACCTGCAAAAACTACTGTGCTGCCTTAAAGGATAAATTCAAGTTTAAGAAATCAAATGATGCTACTCGAAGACATGGCTTGAACTCACAGAAAAGTACTCCTATAATTTAACAGTATCCACATTATAGAAATGAGAAATACATACATAGTTGATTTGATATAAAGAATATTTGTAATTTTCCCCCGATTATTCATGGTGATTCAAGAAAATACTTTAAAGTGTTTCATCACCAGGTTAATTACAGATTCTTTGCTGTTTTTAGTAGTAATGATTAGCAGTAGAAAAACAAGTAGCTATTTCAAAAAAGTATCGAGTTTCATATTTTTCATTCATTTTTGTATTTATAAGGTAAATATAACTATATATTATAAATATATTGTAAATTATAAGGTAATAGGTGAAAATGGTTTTGTTTAATAATCTTCAAATGTATGCTTAATACACTTTATTTCCTAAGAAGTACATTCATATTCAGACAAAGTTGGTATTCATCTACATATACCTTAAAATTTCCATTTTTTTAAAAACAACCAGACATGATAATTGTGAGAACTGTAATTATGCTGAGACTGTTACTGGAGATATGCTAGCAGCAGTAGCAAGCATGCAATTCTAATAGAACAGGGTGAAACTTGAGAGTATTTTTTATAGACGGATAAGATTGAAAATATTAAATACATGACTAACACTGGGCCTATGATGATTATAAGTTGTGCAAGTTTTCTCCAAAGACAAGCAACACTAGACTCTATTCTATAGAGAAAGGTGTAAGAAAGTAAAAATATTACAGAGAGCTAAGTTAGTTAGAAATAATTATAAGGCAGTTAAACAAAGCTGGACCCTCATCATAGAAAAACAACTGAGGCACATTCACTGGTTAACATTATAAATAGAAAAGAGATACTACTTCCCCTAAGATAAATTACAGTGATTGATATTCTAGATAGATATCAATCTCCCTAACCCATTTCCTTTCCAGAAATTCCTAGTATTGTGACTTGTTTTCCTATTTGAGCCCCATTTAATCAATGTTACCTGGGTAGGTGTACTTGTAATTTTATTGATCATTGTTTTGTCCCACCTCATGCCCACCTTGTATTTTTCCCTTGGGTCTTATTGTTCTGTCCACTTTGTACCCACCTCACCTCTTGGCTCTGCCTTATAAAACACCTTTGAAAAGCAGGGTGGGCGTGGAACACACTTTTCAGTTCCACTTCTGTCTCTCTTTGACAGACGCTATCTTTCTCTCAATACTTTTTTTTCTAAAATGGAAACAAAGTCTTTGTAAATAGGTACGGGAGGAGGGGTTGAAGGGAGGGCAGGGAAATGGGGAAAAATAAGAACAGATATATATCATGTAAATGTACAAATTCCCAATGATGAATGTCATCATATGGTATATCTAAAATGTACCAATAACATAATGAATAAAAAATAAATAAATAAATGTGTCCTACTCTTAACCTCCACTATTCCTAGAATTCATTCTTCAATTGTAGAGATGGCAAACTCGCTTTTCAGATATCTAGCAGGTTTGGGAGGTACATATATTTCCTCTATATCAGAAGTGTATGAGAATCTCAGTAGGAGATGGGACATCCATAACATAATAAATCTTAATGGTACCCTGTAATTAATTATGCTTTCTCTGAACAATGCAGTCCAAATACTTACATGTAAGAAGGAAACCAAGAGATGACATGATCTTGCAGCTACGTGTATGCTGGGGTTTTATATTCACAATTTCACAAAAGTCTATTTTAATATATGAACTTTCTATATTTTACAAGGAACTCTAAGATGGTAGATATTCAAAGTGCATTTTCCAAATATTTTTTAAGTTAGAGTCTATAACTTAAGTTAGAAATGTCTTCCTTTACTTCTACACATTCATGCAACCCAAGCCTGAACTTTTCCTTGTTTACTGAAGCAATTTAGGTAATCGTGGAAGAATTTTTACACCAAAAAATTACCACTCATTATCTGCTTCCCATAAATCTAGAGTAGTAATTTTACTGCTATGTTATTTTAATCAAACTCAATGCAAATAGAAAGATTTTGGGGACAAAGGTGCCAGCGCACTCTTGTAGTCCCAGCATAATGGGAGGCTCAGGACAGCAAATTTGATCCCAGTCTAGGCAACTTAGTGACATCATGTCTCAAATAAAATAGGGCTCTGATTGTAATGCCATGTGAAGGCCCTGGGTTCAATACCCAGCACCAAAAATGAGCAAACAAACAAACAAAAAAACTTCACACACAAAAAACTGAATACCTAATTGACCCTCCTCTTTCTGTGATGATACATCAAAATCAGAAAAGGTCCTTAACTCTGAAATTTTAAGAGTTCATGCATTTAACTAAATCTTTTTAGATTAATGATTTTATACTTAATGTGACAATTTTATACACCAAAGAGTGAAACAGTTTGAAACCAAGTGAGAAGCTATAGGCTATGTGAAATACGTGTAAAAGAATGTCAAATGATATGGCAATTAGCACCTTGCTCTCCCAAACCAGCACTTCACTTTTATGAGTTGATATTGGATAGAAGTTCCCAAATTCACAACAGATATTGATATCTTGCATTTGTGAACAAAACTTCTTAATTCTCAGGAGTATTCATAAACTCTTAAAATTGTGTTACTTCTGAATGATTCCATTGCTCATCTTCTTTACTCATTAGGAGGGATAGAAAAATCATGATTAAATAAAAATATAAACTTAAAAAGAAATACAGCCTAAACTGAATATTAAAAAAGTACTAGTATATAGAGAAGATCTGGTACTATTCAAGTACTTCCTAAAAAGGTTAACAGCAATATCACTACACAGAATAACTGGATAAAACTTTAAATATTTATTTTTTGAATTTGTTATTTCTAGGCACAACACTAACAAGACTCCTACAAAATACACCATATATATAGACTATTAGTACTTATTTTATTAGTAAGAAGGACATATTGTTATTAGCAAAAAGATCTGCAAATACTTATCACATGGCAATAGCTGAAATCCAGATTGGTGATTATGGTGTAACCTATCTTTTAGACATGTTCTGAACCTAGTTTTCAGCAATATCAACCTTATATTTTGAATAAGTTGGAAAATCTGTGTTTCCTGCTTTTGAATTATTTCTATTTCACTTCAGTGAGTTCTGAAAATTCAAACTTGTAACATTTCCTGTATCTATTTCTAAGCTGTAATTCTCTCTGGTGATTCATAATACATTCCTGTGTTCCAAATCTCCTGATTTTTCTCATGATTTGAAACTGAAATTTTACACATTTTTGAAGAAATGCTGAGGGAAAATTCCCATATGAAACCACTACTGAACATCCTTGTACCTTCAAAGGTACCTTGTACCTTTATAATGTGCAAACTACTTTTCTACATTACTGACCTTGCAATCAAATGCAATTTATAGTTGTATTTTTATAATGTAGTCAAGTCAGTCGTTCTTTGCATATTCTTGAGTTTTATTCTTGCCCTACTTACATTTGTTTATTCTACCTCATAGCAAATGCATCACTTGTTGTGGAATTATTCTGTTATTCTACATTTAAAAATTTACATCTAAATAATAAAAGTACCTCATTTGGTAGAAAAGAATATCATTTAACCTTTTTACGTCAACTTACCTTATATAGATTTAAGAAATATGCTAATATGTTATATAATACTACATTTAGCAACGAGAGTTAACATCTAAAAGATACATATTCCTATTTCTGAGTATTTCATCCTATTTTCTTAGCATTTGTTATTATAATACTGTATGGCATTAAAAAATAACTTCATTTTTTTCACCAAAAGCAGAGCATTGTAATTGTACAAAATAACACAAGCCATAAATTACCATATTTATTTAGGCAAGCAGGGCCAATGAAAATTATTTATAACTATAGATTAATCAGTAATAACACTTTGAAGATGCCTGAGCATATGTTTAATATCATAGGTCTGGGTTGTCATGAAATTTTTATTGCCTATAAGAAATGCTAGCAGTTTTCCAGGATATAAACTTTTGCTTCCTAGAGAGTAGAGCACATTATGAACATGCTTTTAATAGGACTTCATTTTCTGATGGCGGCAATAATGCAGATGTGCATTCCCACTTTTTCTGCCCTAGGCCAGACACCTTTGGATACTGCAGATGTTTCATGCTGGGAAAATTTTCAACTGATCTTAAAAGTATATTATACCTAATTAAAATGCAGATCTTTTACTATTTAAAATATTTTAAAGAAAGTCATGCATAGTAGAACAAATAAATGCTTTCTGAGATAGGATGAAAAGATTTGAAAAGGAGATAGTTTAAGAAGCCCCTATGGAGAGTAATATACATTCTATACACAGAGCCTCTTGATAAGAACCTTCCAAACTAGGCAGCATTGCAAAAGAAAATACTCTTATTAGGTAAGAGTCAACCATAGGTCAGTAAGAAATATAAATGGAAAATAATTATATGCCTGACACTATATTATCCAAATTTTTAATTTTCTCCAAGTTACAATACGAAGGCATCTGATAACAAAGCATACAATGAACAGGCCTGGTATAGAATAAAAATTAAAATGATAGTAAAGTTTTTTCTACTGACTATTTTTCTCAGCCAAAAATTAATTTATTATAGAACACATAATTCACTTAATCTACTATTTGATAGAACAATCCCACTTATAATTATATACATGAGTTCGTGAAGTCAGGAAATCAGAGATACGTGCACTCCATGTTCATGGCAGTGTTGTTTACCATAGCTAAGATGTGGAAGAGGCCTTAATGTCCACCAGCAGATGAGTAAATAAGGAAACTGTGGTTTATACACAATGGATTATCATCTAGCCTTACAGTGTGAGAAATCAATGCTGTTTGTAACAATATGAAGACATTACACTAAGTGAAATGAGTCAGTCATAAGGAAAACACTGCTGATTCTACTGATAAAATCATGGCTTTAACTCCATGCCATTTTATTCTCCCATATATGAAGTATTACTAAATCAAATTCCACTATGAGTTAGAGAATAGTATAACAGTATATTCCTAAGAGATCAAAGAGGATTTAAGAAAATGGAAAGATATCTCCTGCTCCTGGGTAGGAAGAATCAACGTAGTGAAAATGGCCATACTACCAAAACTGCTATACAGATTCAAAGCAATAAAAATTGAAATTCGATAATTATATTTCACAGAACCCTAAAAAAAAATCCAAAAATTCATTTGGAACCAGAAGAGACCTAGAATGACAAAAGACATCCTAGGCAACATGGCAGCGGGTATAACAATTCCAAAATTGAAACTAAACTACAAAGCCACTGTGATAAGAACAGCATGTTACTGGCAAAGAAACAGACCTGAGGATCAGTAGAATAGATTGGAATATACAAAAACAACTCCAGATGTACTCAGCTATCTCATCTTTGACAAAGGAGCCAATCACCCTCACTGAAGGAAAGATAGCCTCTTTTAATAAATGGTGCTGGAAAACTGGAATTCAACCTGCCAAAGATTAAAACTAGACCCTTATCTCTCATCATGCACTAAACTAAAATCCAAGTTGATTAAAGATCTAAATATTAAAAAAGAGTCACTAAATTTGTTGGAAGATAAGTTAGGCAGAACTCTTGAAGACACTGGCATTGGAAAAGACTTTATGAACAAATCCTCAGTAGCACGGAAACTAGCAGAAAGAAGCAGCATCTGGGATCTCATCTAAAAAGAAGCTTCTGCACTGCAAAAGAAACCATCAACAAAACCAAGAGACAGCGCACAATGTGGGAAAAAAATTTTACCAGCTGCTCCTCAGACAAAGGACTATTATCTAGAATATATAAAGAACTCAAAACAACCAGCATCCCCAGATATATAAAGACCCAATTCAAAAATGGCTATGTGAAATGGACATTTCTCAGACAAAGAAGTAAAAGCAGCAAGTAAATATATGAAAAAATGTTCCACATCAGTGGTCATTCAAGAGATGCAGATGAAAACAACACTGAGATTTCACCTCACCCCACAAAGAATGGATGCTGTCAAGAAATCAACCAATAGCGAATGTTGGTGGGGTTGGGGGAGAAAGGAACTCTTCCATTGTTTGTGGGAGTGCAGACTGGTGCAACCACTATGGAAATCAATATGGAGATACCTCAAAAAGCTAGGATTAGAGGTTCCATTTGACCCAGCCATCCCTCTGCTGGTATCTTTCCAAAAGAATTAAAAGAATCATACCAAAATGATATATGCGCACCTATTTTTATAGCGGTACAGTTTGTAATAGCTAAAACTTGGAAACAGCCCATTTGCCCATCAGTTGGAGACTGGATAAAGATGATGTGGATTTTCTATAAAATGGAATACTAGTCAGCCATAAAGAATGAGAAATTAGAGTCATTCATAGGAAAATGGAAAAATATATATTGAGACATACTCCTAAGTGAAATAAATAAGTCACACTTGTGTAAATACCAAATAGTTTCTCTGGTGTGAAAAACTGTAATGATATATAAGATCCTAATGATATAATTGACAATATGAAATAGGAACAAAAGGGATAAAGCTGTAGAGGAAATGGGAAGGGTAGGGGAAAGGTAATAAGGGAAAAGGAAAAAAATGAGAAAATGAAAAAAAATGGAAATAAAGTATTTGTAAATAGGGAAGGGTGGAGGGGGTGAAGGGAGGGCAGGGATAAGGTGGAAAAATGAGAACCAAGACCTGTCATGTAAAGGTACAAGATCCTAATCATGAATGTAACTATACTGTATACCTAAAATGTACCCATAAACTCAATGAGAAAAGAAAACTATATATTCCTGAGGGCATAAGTGTGCAGTAAATGTATAAAAGGAAAATGATGGAGAAAATCAATCATGGGAAACCAGAGATGGATCTAAAAAAGCTTTACAGAACAAGATCATACCACTGTGATAGATGCAAACCCATGTATAACAGCACAATTTATAATAGCTAAATCTTACAAATAGCCAACGTGCCCATCAACAGATGAATGGATAATTAAAATGGATTTATATACAATGGAGTACTTCCTATGCTGTCATATAGAATAAACTTGAACTATTTTCAGGCAAATGGATGCACTTCAAGAACATAATTTTAAGTGAAAAAACTCAGATGCACATGCTTAAATATTACATTATTTCTGACAAACTCCAAGGGAAAATGAGGAGCAAAACTGTAGATATTGAAAAGTAGGATATTCAAATGGGAATGGAAACAAGGGAGGTGGAGAAGGAAGAGAAATGAGATTTTAAAAAGAATTAAATGGAAACAAAGCATTTGTAAATGAAGAGGGGAAGTAGGGTTGAGGGAGGGGAAGGGAATCGGAAAGAAAGAATTAAACTGCATTATGTAAAGGTAAAACTTCCAATGATTAACTCGATCATTATGTATGCCAAACATATACTAAGAAAAATAAATAATAATATAGAAGTAAATGGAATAATAGTGACAAAATGTGTCTTTTTTGAAGTGACATGGTGAAAATTGCATTTCTTTGTTGGGAATTAGGTAAGCATGCAGAAGAAGAACTTGTTTCCTTGTTATTCAATAGCAGTAGAAACTAATCAGCCTACCAAGCATAACGACTCTTCTTAGATACAAGCTTATAACAACAGTATGAGCAGGTGATGTGACAACCTGTGCAACACACGTTTAAATAAAACTAAAAAATACATGACAAGAATAGCTCATTTTATAAAGCACCTTTGATAGAAAAACAATCTCCAGCCAGGCATGGTGGTGTACGCCTATATTCCTAGCACTTGGGAGGCTGAGGCAAGAGGATCACCAGGAGTCCTAGGCCAGAATGAACTACAAAGTAAAAGGCTATCGCAAAAAACGAAACAAAACAAAAACACCTGACCAGAAATTTTAAAAATTATGAAAATTGTACTAAGTTGCCAAAACTAAAGTTCATTGAATAATTTAGTGTCATTTGTTGAAATATTTAAAAGGAATCTTATAAAGTCTTAATTCAATTATATGTTCCATAAACACTGGCGAAATTTAGCAATGAAAAGTGACAGTTTTCACAGAAGAATCTGGTTTTATCATAACCACATTTTTTGTTACTTCCCTCAGCATTCTCATACATATCTTGAATTTTTTGGTTTTGATACAAACATTGCCTAATTTTACTAGAGAAAAAATACTGAGGGAAATAGCAAGAAAAGGAACAAGAAACGTTGATTTATTTTGTCTAAAAATGATCACCATAACCAAATGGCAGTTTCATTAACGTTTGGATCTTACAAACAGAAACAGAAAATAAAATAATTTCTGTATATTAGTATACTTCACCTTATATTTCTCTATCTAACTCAAGTGCTATCCAAGTAGCAATTTTAATTATTTTTCAACTTAGTTTGTTTAAATATCCATCAAAAATCTTAAAGATTTTGAGTGTGAATTAGTTTTACATCTGTATGTCAAATACAAATTTTCTAAGAAATATCTCTAACATGACCATTCTGAACAAAACTTTGTTACTTAAAATGTCAGAGTATATAATAGCTACTCTATTATAAAAACATAAATTTTAATGAAATGAAAAAGTAACCATTTCTTACATTTGATTAGCTGTAATTAATAATGTATTTTGTCATGAGGCTCATTTTAGAAATGTTCCTTATAAGAAATTTCCATTTGTGATTAAAAACCAGCCCATTCCCAAACCTATGACCTTGGTAATTAGCCATATATAAATGCAAAAAGAAAAGGTATTTAGAGATTTTATGATTATTCATATATGTTAACTAATATACTCAATGTATTTTACATAATGTGTGAAAAATCAAACATTGTCAAGCTTACTTCATTTTAAAATAAATCTCTACTCTCATACTAAAAATTGCAGAAGAATTGATTTAATAAATTAGTATTAGGAACAAATTATCAGGTTATCGTTTATAACCTGTTTTATTTCCACTTTTCATGCAAATCCTTACATTCTCATTGCTAATAAAGACTGTATTGCTAAAATCTGTATAATGATTATAGTGTCCTCCGGTTAAAAATCATTTGACAAGCACCACCATTCCATGTTTCTTTTTTTTTTTTTTATTGAGTTTATTGGTACATTTAGGGATACAGTACAGTTACATTCAATTTCCACTTCAGTCAAATCCTTACATTCTCATTGCTAATAAAGACTGTATTGCTAAAATCTGTATAATGATTATAGTGTCCTCCGGTTAAAAATCATTTGACAAGCACCACCATTCCATGTTTCTTTTTTTTTTTTTTATACCCTTTTATTTCCACTTTTCATGCAAATCCTTACATTCTCATTGCTAATAAAGACTGTATTGCTAAAATCTGTATAATGATTATAGTGTCCTCCGGTTAAAAATCATTTGACAAGCACCACCATTCCATGTTTTTTTTTTTTTTTTTTATTGAGTTTATTGGTACATTTAGGGATACAGTACAGTTACATTCATTGTTGGGATCATGTACCTTTACATGGCAAGTCTTGATTCTCATTTTTTTCCCCTTACCTCTGCCCTCCCTTCACCCCCTCCTCCCCTCCCCATCTACAAACACTTTATTTTCATCTTTTCATTCTCTCACATTTTTTTC
>NW_022900951.1:29143076-29146147 GCF_012274545.1 Fukomys damarensis
AGGGAAAAAATTCCTTTTACAATAGCATCCAAAAAAATGAAGTATCTAGGAATCAATCTAACAAAAGAAACAAAAGATCTCTACACTGAAAACTACAGCACTCTGAAAAAAGAAATCGAAGAGGATATAAAAAAATGGAAAGATATCCCCTGCTCCTGGGTAGGAAGAATCAACATAGTGAAAATGGCCATACTACCGAAACTGCTATATACATTCAATCCATGTTTCCACTGAACACTTTTATCTACCACTCTACCTCATGAACTAGTACATCTGCTCTTTCATTTCTTGCTCCAATTAAATATCTTTGTTCAATACTACTACAGACTTTAGACAGTTCCCCCTCAAAGTCTTTCTCATACCATGGGCCAAGACATCAACTTATACATTAAGTTTCACTTTGCACTATATTTTAAATCTATGTAAATATTTCCCTCTACATGCATCTCTGACTGATCAATAATCAACCCTACTCATCTTTTATATCATAGACAAAAATGTTTAATAAGATTTAAATGATTCACATAACCAGGTAACCAAGTCATAGTATAAAAGCCACATTTGCAAGACATATTTTATGAAAAACAACTTTCTTTTGGTTAGGTGGATATGAAATACTCTCATCTCCATTACTTGATGAAGCATTTATTGCATTGTAGTTTTGAAAACTGTGGACATAGTGAACATTCTTGATTCTCATATTTGTGATACTAATATTCCATCTACATCTTAAACAATTATTATCAGAATATTTTATGATGTGGTGATATGTATATTTGTGTGTATAAAATAATCAAGTAATAAAATAGTTGGCACAATATTTTATATTCATATGAATCTGCATAATCATATATTATATATAAATACAAATCTCTTTTATCCTGTTATAAAATATATATTATTAGTGTTGTATCTTGCATCTGCTTACATACATGTGACTATAAATATATAAATGCATAGATGTATCATTTAATTGTTTGGATTAGGATTACTTCAGTTATAATTTAACTTTTATAAAAGAGAATCAGGAAATCATGATAAAATCATATGTGAACAAAAGAACCAAATATCCCTTTGAAAACTGGAATAACTATATTCAGTTGGCTACAATTAACTAACCTTTTAGAAAAAAGATGGAGTTGTATAGAAGAAAAGGGTATTTTAAATAGGATAAACAGAGTGGGATTTAGCTCACTGGAGCTGCCACCTGCCTAGCAAGTGCAAGGTCCCGAGTTCAATCCCCGGTACCAACAAACAAACAAAACAAATAGGATAACCAAATCAGGTGGCATAAATGGACAATTTCACAAGTTATTTTCTAACTCATATTTACCTATGCTTTCCAGTTTCCAGTTTATGTTTCATGGATACTAATACAAAAAATACTTCTTAAAAGCAAAAAAACCAAAGAAAGTTTTCATACTAAAAATTCCAGTCTTCTCTTAAATCTTGTTATGCCTTTTAGTACAATAAAATTTCTCAGAAACTATGCACAAAAGATATGTGCTTAACCTATGTTCCCCAAACTTATTTGAACAAGAGGTAGTATTAATACCAACTGAATAAATATTGCTTGATGTACAAACTGGGAGACACAACTCAAATTTAATAGAAGACAAGTTAATAAAGAATTTAAAAAAATAACTTTGACATATGCTGAATTGTAAAATATTAGTAGGAACAATGAGGAATTAAGGACGTGTTCGAGAAACATTCCATGTTTATCTACAGTTACGATCTAAATTAGTGTCTGAGGGGCTTGGAACCAGGGTCACGGTGTAGGGGACTCTGCTACACTGCCAGCAGAGCAGAATATAAAAGGAAAGCCCTTGGTATGGCAAATAGCAAAACTGGGAAATTGACCTATCTGTATCACCATTTGTTCACCAGCATTATTGATGGACACACATATCCCCTATCAAATTAACTGTATTCAATTTAATGACTGCTCATTTTTAAAAGATATAACAAAGGACAGATCCAATTTAAGATACACAGTTCCAGTAAAGAAGAATTCTGCATATAGGTGGCTTCAGTCATTTCAACTGCCTTAACCTTTTCCTTTCAAGGTACAGATAGAGGTTGAGCAAGAAAAGGTTAAGGAACCAAACACATCAATATCATAGGGACACATACTACTAGGAACAATTCCAACTCTAATAGTCCTAAACAATTTTATATGTCATTCTCAGTTTTGATTTCAAGTACAAAGAACTACCCAACTGCACTGCTTTTTATCCATCAATAATCAATAATTACTTTCCAACTTCTATACCAAAATAGTGTTTCTCAAAGTATGGTCTTTAGGCCACCAGGATGATCAGCACTCTGGAACCTATGAGAAATGCAACTTCAAGTGACATTCTACAACTAATAAACAAGAAAGTCTGAAGGAACACATAGTGATCTGTGTTTGGAGAATTCTAATTCACACTCAGGAGGAACCACCCTGGTAGAGATATGATTAATATCTGTCCCAGATGTTTTGAATACCAATATCAGCTAGTCCTTGTATAAAATCCAAAATTCAATATCTAGTTGCTAGATTCTTAAACATAGAAATTATTTTGTAAAATAAAGTCTAAGCAGTCTAAACTTTGTACAAGTTTTATCCAAAATTTGAGTTGAAAGTTGGCATAATGAAATATATATGTTTCCCCATAGGTTTAAAGCTATAAAATTGTGGCAAGGGAATAAATATATTTACATTGTAATTTAATTTTACTATAGTACTGATGGCATTAACTGGCATTTTGAAAAGAGTGACACAAGTTCAAGAGGGAAATGGAACAGGAAAGGGAGAAAGGAGAAAATAGCCATGTGCCTTTCCCGTGTTTGCTATAATGAAAACTACAGGTACAGGGCCCAAAAAGTTATAATGGACTGCATTATAACCTCTTAGGTGTATTAACATTCTAACTTATATCAAGTCTCCTTTTTTACAGTTGTGTGTTTCCCTCCTATCTCCTATATTAGGGGCCTAGAGTATAGAGATTCTAAATGCTGAAATTGTTAAAAATAAGCACCTTCTGAGTTCAAGCAGGAATAATGAGTAAAGCAATATAGTAATA
>NW_022900951.1:29146181-29174602 GCF_012274545.1 Fukomys damarensis
TCACCATACTAAGGAATACTGTGTCTCTAACAACTACAGGTGGAAGGGCATGCTCTAACAAATTCCTCCTTCCTATCTGACACTCACTATGCTGCACGTCAACTATACACGTCCCTGGGATTAATTTTGCCCGTTGTCTGCTAGTTTGTGAGCTCTAAATATAAAACTCTTCTTCTCTACATGCCCCGAACCAAAACTCCAGTAACGAAAGTTATCCTACTTAACTTCTAGATAGAAAAAAGTGGAGTCAATCATCCCACAATTCTAGATGGATGATTAATAAAGTTATTAACTATCTGGCAAGTTCATGCATCCACTTCTGATTTTAGTGTTATTTTCTGCTCTTGAAACCTACAAGTTCTTTATCCTCTGACTTTTATCATGATAGATATTGTGAGAGCTAAACGAAATTGTCAAGTTGATTGGCTTGGGTGCTGCTGACGAGATTAGCAAAGCACACTTACAGGTGTGTCCCTGTGAGTCCTGGAGGCCTGACCTTGGAGACTGTATCTTGGCTGTGGCCACGCCTCTCCGGCACTGTTTCCTTACTCTGTTTCCAGGCCACCTAGGTAGCACTGCCCTGCCACTCCCTTGTGCCATGATGTTTCTGTCCTGGAAACAGCTGAACATGCACTGAATCATCTGAAACCGTGAGTTAAATAAACCATTCCCTCTAAGTTGTGGGTGTCAGGCATTTTGGTCATAACAATGAAAAGTTAATACATATGTACAGTAGATGCTGGGTGTCATTTTCTGTTTTGAGGAAGGATACAATTTCTGTATGCCTAAGTCACTGATAGCTAGTCATTTGAAAGCCGTCAGTGATCCTTCACATTGTATAACCATGAGAAAAACTGGAAACTTTAGTCATTACCACTGAGCAAATATCCCAGGATGGTTCTAATGATGATTCAAATCGAAATTCCCAGGCATCTGAGAACTGACTGCTCAACAGAAATACTGACAGATCATGAGTACCCAGTTGCCATCTCCCAGATAAAACAAATGAGAGACTTTATATGATGGGCCAGGCATTCATATCACCCCAAAAGTCTCCTTTATAGTGAAAATGCTTAGAGCAGACAACTATAGCAGGAGCAGAACAGTTACTCCAGTTTCCAAATCCAGGCAAGCACAAAAGCTAATTTCTGCTTGTCCATTTTCTAAAGAGCCTCACCAGTATTCTTTTTCTAAACTTACACTGTGTGACATTAGGTACCCACTGATGCCCTCACCAGGCCAAACCTACTATTCCTTGTTCATTAAAAATTAATTTCCCTTTGATCTTTAGCAAATTTATACTATCGATTTAATCTTTGTTAGTATTTATTTTAGTCACAACTTTTTATGTCAAATGCATATATGGAAAATACTATATGCAAGTCACTAAAGGATATGTGACTTATTTTCCAAATTTCTGTATTTTTTTTGCAATGGTTTCAGAATTATCCATGTACAAGATGGAAATTTTTCAATAATACAAATTCTGAATTCACAGGTCATCTTAAGTGCCTCAACACATGTTACACGAATGGGCATGGAAAACAAGATAGTTTGGGGGAGCGATGAAGTAGATAAGAGCATTTTGCAGTAAAAATGTCTTAGGTATACCAGTTTTCCATTACTATGACAGAAAACAACCTGAAGTTGTTTACAAGTGGTCATCCCAATCAGCTGTCTTATATTAAAATATAGCCATTTGGATGTACTCCTAAGTGAAATAAATGAGTCCCACATGTAAATACCGAATAGTTTCTATAATAGTACAGAAGATCCTACTGATATAATGGACAATGTGAAATAGGAAGAAAGGGGATAGAGGTGTAGGGAAAGTGGGAAGGGTAGGGGAAAGGTAATAAGGGAAAAGAAAAAAATATGAGAAAATGAAAAAATGGAAATGAAGCGGTTGTAAAGGGGGAGGGGAGGAGGGGGTGAAGGGAGGGCAGGGACAAGGGGAAAAAAATGAGAATCAAGTCCTTTCATGTAAAGGTACAAGATCCCAGTAATGAATGTAACTGTACTGTACACCTAAAATGTACCAATAAACTCAATAAGGAAATAAAATAATATTCAGTAAATTACTATTAAAATATTCCATAGTAAGTATATACTATGCTTGTTTCTGCGTGTGCTTGTAATTGTGGTCATCTAACAGAATTATGCTCGTTCTTAAAATAGTGTGTCCATTTTGGGGGATTAGCCTGGTCAGGTTTCACTAGAAGAAGTCAAAGGGCAACTTCATGTCTCTAAACTAGGTATAAAGAATTATAGCAAGTAAATCATTAAATCCATATTCCATGACTGGCTTCACCCATTGTAATGGAAATAAAGACCTCATGATGCAAGTCTGAGATAGATTTATGATTGAATAAACATGAGGAACTGAGATGTTTAAGAACCATTATATGGTTTACCCGAACACAAGAATCAACATTTAAACAAATTAAGTAAATCAGTTTGCACTGTTTGGAATACCCAGCTAGTCTAGTATCATTTATTTCCTCTTCCTTCTCATAATTTTCCAAAAGTGGCCATAAAAGGTAATTTTCCACAACCTCAGCAACCTTTCCACTTAAAGATGATCACATGACACACTTCTTGCTAAGAGAAATAAGTAGGAATCTGCTGGAAAGATTGAAGAAGAAAATGCAACTGGTGAGTTTCCTCTATCTTCAAACAGTACCTTTACAGTATCTGTCAAAATGCAATTTTAAAAAGGCCAAGAAAATCATGGAGATGCCAGGCTTGAAATCAATGAAATGTCAAACCAAAGATAAAAAGAGCCCTATCTCCAAATTTCTTGTTATTTTAAATTTGTTAAGGCTATGATTCCCTGGTTGGTGTTTTTCATAGCAGAATGTGTGTGTGTGTGTGTGTGTGTGTCTGTGTGTGTATTCAATTGCCTCAATGTGATGAGTTTTTCTAGTTTGTATTTCTCCATCATAAAACTTTAACAACTGGGTCTCAAAATAAAATGTTCTGAATTATAATATCTGCCAATTTCTGTAGTACAATGAATTTTACTATAGCAATTTTAAGATACTCTACCAACATGAGGTCACTGAATGAATTTAGTAAGAGTCACACAATTTTGTTTCATGAGTCAATAGTAAGCAGCTCCAGCATAATACTTGATATCACTTATTAACAAACCACATTTTCACAAAACTACTAAATTCATTAATATTACTCCCAAATTCATTGTGTTAGAGAACAGAATTTCTACAGAGAGGAACTTTGAGCTCATAATTACTGATGTCAAGATAAATTGGTTAAATTTATTAAACTGGGAACAGCTATCATACTTCATGTGAAACTTTTAGCAGAAACTTAGAAGGTGTACTCAGTCGCAAGCCAAATGTGCACATTAATTCGATATGTACAATTTCTGAGTGTCTCCTTGGAGGAAAGAATACAATATAATTTGCTACCACAGCAAAGAAAATTTAATACATGTATTTGAAACAATGATGATATAATTGTAAGTAAATTGTATGAAGACACATTTAGATCCTATAGATATCAATGGCTCTACCTGTAGCCCAGGATGAAAACAAATGGTTCTCTAATTTTCTAGTTATTAAATCTAATATCTAGAAACATGTCAACCGTAGTGCTCGATTACATGAAACAAGGTAAAATTTTAAATACATTGCAACATACTTTAGTAGCTAGTATCTGTGAAAAATATTCCCTTTAACTTCCTTAGCAAAATACGTGTGGAGATGGATCCTTACATATTGAAGCAAAGCAAAATCTAACATTTGATCTTTTACTTGTTTCTATACAACAAACTGGTCCTCTAAAAACATGCACAATGAGCTACCCCCTCCCTCATGATGATTTGAACATAGAGTTTTCTTGGGATAAATAAGTACAGAACTTCATTACCAAAGTGACTTTTTGCATATGGAATGGTCTAGTAAGAAAAGATTTACAAATAAAATGTTATCTTTTTTGAAAGAATGGTTATACAATATGTCTTCCAATTTCTTATTGATATTTTCTACTGGGGAAATTCTCAGTATATTTGCAACTTTCACGTTTGCTTCACCCCGAAAATATATAATTTTGCTTGTATATATGCTAAGAGTACAATGTAGAAGCACTTGCTCAAACTGTACAATGTGTGATTGCATTGTATTTGTGCTTAATATTTTAATTTTATTAGTACATGTTTGCAGTACCTGAAGTTTACATTCTCCTTGAGGAATAGGTACCTGTATATGAATGGGATTCTTTTTAAATCACTTTTCCCTTCAATTTCCCTCCATGTCTAAATCCTTTTTCCTCATTTTTCTTCTGTCTCCTGGACCCCTTCCCATTTGCAAGAGATCTATCCCTTTGCTTTTTGCATTTTGTTTTTATTTTACCATATTCAAATGAAAGGTAACACAATAATAAATCTAATGTGTTTTAATATTTGGTATTAAGCCTATATATTGTTAATATCAGGCTCATTATAGATGTGTGGGCAGAATAAAATTTATGAAAGTTTTGATAAAACAAATTTGTATAGTTATAATTTGGAAGGAAATGTTGATCAGTTTAAATAAATCAGTTACCAGAAAGGTATTTGTTATAACAGACTGAAATGAGCTTTTCTATTCAATTTATGAGAAAAATAATTACTTAGCTGATTTTCTTGTGGTGAAAGATCTGAAATTATTTCCATGTTCAACAGGTTCAAAAAATCTTTCATGATACAAATATTTAGATATACTTTACTCAATTATTCATGTATTATTATGTGCCAGTTAAACACCTAAAGGTGTTCTAGGTGATGTCAAATACAAACCCCCAAAATGTCATAGAAGGAACCTGCGCTAGTTAAACTTACATCTGATTTTAAAAGATTATCAGCATGAGGCTACTTATATTACACTGGGATATTTCTAATTACAGAAAACCATTACCAAAGAGGTGATCAAGTATTCATACTTTTTGTACCCAAGCAAGAAAAACTGTTGTAAATAGCCTTTGAACACTGAGATTCTCTTTAAGATATCTGAAGTTTATACCTGAAAGAGGGAAAGTTTGTGTTTTGAGATATTCATTTTTATAACTATCAATTTTAATCCCAGGAACAGGACTCCTCAAGGGTGGTGCGGACATTACAATTAGTGAGCCTCTATATGTAAATCATAATCACTGAAAAGCTTGGTTGCTTAAGGAAATGAGTTAAGAAATATGCAGCTGTAATGGAAGAAATAGTGAGATTATCAGATTGTGACTTTCATCAAATGATGAACCAGAATCATTATATAAAATCAGTCTAATGAAGTTTACACTTGTATTATCAATGTATAATAACCTGTGTCTCAACTTTTAAAAAGGGTTCTGCTTATTAAAATATAAAGAGCAATCTCCAATAGTACAACTAAGTCATAAACATTTCACACAGTGTTTTTGCTTTTTGAAACACTGTAAAAGCACACTCTAAAATTTCTCTTTCCCCTTTTTTTTATGAGTAGAACAATCTAAAATTTGGGAGTGAAAGGAAAAGAGGGAGGGCTTCTAGGAAAGTTATAGCAAATGTAACATTTTCTTAGGTTTGATCTTTCTGGCAGCACTGCAGCCAAACTACTTTACACTTTTTGCTGGTAACAGCAACTGGCTACACATAGCATTTATAATTCACAGTCACCTCTCAAGCTTCATAATTAACAAAACAAAATTAAAATAGAAAAAAAACTGGTTTCACCAAGATAGAATTTAAATGTTGAAAGCAAATGCAAGTTTATATTTTAAATTCTTAAGGGTATCGACCTATCAAAAAGATAGATTTTGAAAAATTGATAACCTTTTGAAATGGTTACTCTTCCTATATAATTTAGGTTTCACAAAAAAGCTTAATTTCATTGATGAAAATAAAACAGTTCAATCACTGCATTCTTAAATTTGTATCAGTAGTATCAAAATAAAATCCAAAATAATAAGTGTTGGTCGAATTTTTTTTTGGATGGAAACAATCTGTGTCCAAAACACAGAAACTTACATGAATCTAGCTTTGAGACTGTATTTCTGAGGCCTTTTCTTTTTTCCTCTTTGGATTGGCAAGTTTAAGTTTGGAACAATGATAATAGCTAGAATAAGCCTGTAAAATCAACCCTAAACTAGCACGTTTTTCAAAGCAATTTAATGTAACAGGCTTATTATAGTAGATATCCTTCACATATTTCAGATAATTTTAATCTTTAGGTTATTGTCCAATAAACAGGATTATAAACCAATGCATGAAAATATCCAATTATTTCTACGTTATTTGGGTGTCTACTTGAAGTCAATGTTATTATACTAAGGGTATTTTATTTTTTAAAGTTTGCACTTCTTTTAATATCTAAACTATTTCAGCTTATGAAAGAGGCAAGAAGAAGGTAAATGTGCTCTTAAACTCGAAATAATTTCTCCCAGACATTGTCAGAGGCACTATTATTTTGTGACTTACAGGCATCATTCACCAATTTGTACGATTTGTAACTACAAGACTTCACTCAAGTTCCAGAGAAATCCTAGTGCAACATCTTCTGAAATTTTGTCTGTACTTTACCCAGCTTTTCTATTTCTTATTCCTGTTTTGTCTTGCGATCTTCCCTTTCACCTCACTTCACAAAAACAGGTACGGTGGCTTGATATTTCTGCCCTCTTCTCCACCCTGGAACGTACATAAATCTAGAAGTCTATTATTTTGCTGTCCGCAAACTGATATGTTTCCAAGGGTGAGAGGGAACGGAATCAGACAGGTGAAACTTCATCCCTAGGGAAAACTTAACAGCCGCTTCCATTTCCAGCCTTAAAGACCTGTCCTGGGTTGCAAGCGTTTGCACACGTAGGCCTGACTACCAAACATCAGATTCATTCCAAATGAAACTTACACACGCGCAGGCAGTAGGAGGGGAGGTGGAGAAATAGGAAGTGGCAGCAAAAACCACAGACTTTTCATTCCTACCGCTATACGGATTTTCAACTCCTGCAGCTGTGTTCCGGTCAAACAAGATTTTACATCTATCCCTGTGACATTTTGTGCAGCGCTGCTACAAAGAGAGGAGAAACTTCTCACGTTTCTTAACTCCGAGCGGCGGACCACACCCTGACAAGGCGTCTTCGCCGAATAGTTCATCGTTCTCTCCATCTAAGGGCTACCCCAATATCTCTTTGGAATGAATTTGGCCATTCTTGCGTGTTTAATTTTTACAAGTTAGCATCTCATAATAAAATCGATATCCGGGTGCCTTTTTAAAGCAACAACATCCACTTGGCCCAGAAGGCAAACTTGAGTTTCTGCTTTTCCCCGCGAGCAGCACCCTCCTCCCTCGGACGCGCCCCTCGCGATTCCCCGCCCTCCCCTTGCTTGGGGGCGTAAAGCCATTCCCACGCGGCTGCTCCGCGCCTGGGCGCCACACAACTTTCCTCAACCCTGTGCCAACTTCCAGGGCACCGCCTTTGCCAACACCTCAGCAGGGTACCTTTTACAACCCCCACAGTAAAAAGCAAGACACCGGGGTCCTACCAGCGCGACTCTTGATGACGTCGGTGAATCCGTCTCCAGCCGCATCGTCCCCGGTCTCCTCCAGACCCCACGGTTGAGCCATAGCCTCGCGTTAGGTGCCCAGCTGCCCCACGTCCCAAACTTGGGCATGCAGGTGGGTTCGCCCGGTCTGCTTGATGCTCTCCAAAGCAGGTAACTAGCTGGGGCTCTCGTGTCTCCGAGGGCGGATTTTCTCCTCTCCAGGTCCTCACCCACGGAGGTAGAGACGCGGGGCGGCGGGAAGGGCGGGGTGAGGTGGAAAACACAAACACTGACACCTGGGGGTGGGTTGATTGCAGGAGGGCGCCGTCAAAATGCCCAGCCCATCTTTAGAGTCTAGGAAACAGGTGCTGCTCCCATCTCCTTGCGCTAAAATAGAGCGGGCGAGGCCTGGCAGGTGAAAGCTGAAGAGGAAACTGGTGGTCAGTAAATCCACAAGCAAGTTGGAGACTCGTTTTCCACGCTGCGCAGAATCGATGCAAAAACAGGAGCAATTAGGGAGCCGCTTGCCAAAAGCAGCACATGAGGTCATGAATGATTTAGCTTTGCCACTTATAAGATGACTACACTGGGGAGAAGGGTTACTCACGCTAGCTATGTGGGTGACTTACATGTGTGCACCCCACTTTTGTACCTGAAGTGAATACCTTGACCCGTTCTAGGTAATATCAGCTGAGGACAATTAATTATTTTTTAGGAAATTTCACCAAAGCTACTCTTGTTCTGTGTGTACATTCACTCTGCCTCCTCCATCCCTTCCTCCCACCACTGAGTCTAGAATTAGATTGGACTATAAACAGCTCAGATGACTTTATTTTCTAAAAATTTCAGAAGTGACTTTCATTTGGTTAGTATCCTAATCCCCCCATAAGAGTTACCCCGCAATTCTTCCTGCAGCAGCCCACTAACACTAATTCTCATCCATCCTCTGCTGAAGAAAAATTAACTTTACAAGAGAAACTTGGCAAACAACCTAGCAATAGGTGAGGATTTTCTCGTCTTCCTTTTAAATTTAAGTTGATTCTTGACCTTTCTAAAACCCTGGTTCTCAAATATGGTTAGATCTTGGAATTATCTGGGATCGTTGACAAAGTCAGTGCCTGGTTTCCATCCCCAGAAAGGAAGATGGATCCTTTCTAGGCTCTCATCTGAACCTTGTCATGAGCTCACAGGTGTTTACAATTGGCAGGTTTTTTTTTTTTTATTCCAAACTTGATGTTTTTCGCTTTGTGGTAAAGGGGCCCCCTGCCTTTAGCAAGATAATATTATCAATAATTCTCTTCCATTCTCCCTATAATGCTTTAGAATAAAAACATATGTTTTGGAATGTTGATGGAGCTCAGTGGTATAGCACTGCCTAGCGTCTGCAAGTCCCTGGGCTCCATCCACAGCACCTCCAAAAAATTGAAAAGAAAAACAAATTTGGCAATTCTGTCTTCCGCTGCCAAATTGGCAGTGGATAGTTTATTTTGACAAAACACATATTTTGACATAGTGAAGCCGAATTGCAGAATTCTCTTCGTTTAAACCCAGTGTGACTTTCAAATTGGATTCTCAACTAGGATAACTCAAAACTTGCTTCATCCTGAGAAGCTATGCATACTGAAAAATCTGTTGTTTATAGTCAGACCTTTTAGCTTTCCCAAGTACCCAACTTTTAGATATATCAGTTCTAACAGTTTCAGAAAGTAGTAAATATTTGGTTACAGCACAGTTCCTGTTTAAAAGAGTAAAAGCATGAGTTTTCTGAAATTCAGAAAAATCACATTGTGAAATACTACATTCTATATTATCAAGCTACTCTAACTGCAAATGACTTCAAAGAGAAAATTGCTTTTTCAGCTACATAAGTAGAAATTTATATAAATCCAAAGATGTTATGATAAAGTGAAAAAGGTTAATAAACTAAGATGAAAACATTTGAAACATCTGTTACGAAGGTTTAGTATTTGTATCTTAACAAATGTCTAAAAATTGTTTTGAAAATTCAAACAAAATGAGAAAATGTGAATATATAAACTGAATAGAAAATCCACAAAGAGAATATAAAAGTAACCGATAAAGACATAAAAAGATGGTGAACTTTCTCATAATCTAAAAAGGCAAAGAGTTAATATTTCCTGTCTGTCAGCTGAAAGGAAAAACAAGATGATATTTAGTGCTGGAAAGATTATGGCAAAAAATGTTTATATTCCATACTGATGAAGTATCGGTATATTTTAAGAAAGTATCTTGATAATAGCTACTAAATGAAACAAAATCTTTTCCCTATCACTCTCCTTTATAATGTATATAAATAAAATCATTAGTATATAACCCTACTCTAAGATGTATTGAAGATTTATTTAAGTAGGCACACACACTGAAAACAATCTCAATGTCTTTTAACTGTGAACTAATCAATTAAATTATATTATGTAAAAAGGAATATCTAGAAGCTACTAGAAAGATATTTGTATCATTTAAAAAATATTATCAAGCCTAAATGAGAATGGTAGAACTAAGTTGGATGTTTTGTGGCAAGAATGGGATCATTTTAACACTTGAAACCACCAATCACTGTGATTCCTAACATTAAAAATGTAACAGACAAAAATATCACATATTCTTTATCCATTCATGGGTTAATGGGCATTTGGGCTGTTTCCAAGACTGAGCTATTATAAATTATCCTGCTGTAAACATGGCTGTGCATATGTTGCTGTGGTATGATGCTTTTAATTCTTTCAGGAACACATCAAGAAGGGAAATCACTGGGTCACATGGAAACTCTAGTTTTAGATTTTTGAGGAATTGCCCACAGTGTTTGCATAGTCTGCACTCTTACCAGCAGTAGAGAAAAGTTTCTTTTGCCCCACAGCCCAACAGCATTTGTTATTGGTTGATTTCTTGATAACAGCCATTCTTTCTGGAGCGAAATGAAATCTCAGTGTTATTTTAATTTGCATCTCTAGAATGGCCAGTGATATTCAACATTTATTATTATTATTATTATTATTATTATTATTATTATTAATGTTTGTACTTCATCTGAGAAGTGTCTATTCATTTCAGATGCCCAATTTTAGATTGGGTCTTTAAATTTGGGGGGTCTGATTATTTGAGTTCTTTATATATTCTAGATGTTAGCCATTCATCTGAGGAACAGCTGGCATAAAGAATAAACTTGAGGTATTTATAATTAAACGAATGTACTTTCAGAAAATACTCACATAAAATAAATTGGACACATATGTTTCACTATTGAAGCTTTTTAATATTTAGATATTTAATTCACTTGGATTTTAATTTAGTTCATGGTGAAAGATAAGGGTATAGTTTTAATCTTTGGCAGGTTGAGATCCAGTTTTTCCAACACCATTAATTAAAGAGGCTATCTTTCCTCCACTGGGGATGGTCAGCTCCTTTGTCAAAGAAGAGATAGCTGAGTGCATCTGGAATTGCTTTTGTTTCTTCAAGTCTGTTCCACTGATCCTCAGATCTATTTTTTTGCCAGTACCGTGCAGAAACACTATACTTGCTGGAAGATAGGTTAGCCATAACTCTTGAAGACATTGGCATAGGCAAAGATTTTATGAACAAATCCTCAGTCGCACGGGAAATAGCAGAAAGAATCAACAAGTGGGATCTTATCTTATTAAAAAGCTTCTGCACTGCAAAAGAAACCATCAACAGAACTAAGACACAACCTACAATGTGGGAAAAAATTTATACCAGCTGCTCCTCCAACAAAGGCCTATTATCTAGAATATATAAAAGAACTCAAAAAAATAAGCCCCCCCCAAATTAAGGACCGGATTCAAAAATGGGCATCTGAAATGAACAGGCATTTCTCAGACAAAGAAGTAAAAGCAGCAAGTAAATACATGAAAAAATGTTCCACATCACTGGTCATTCGAGAGATGCAGATGAAAACAACACTTAGATTCCATCTCACCCCACAAAGAATGGCTGCTATCAAGAAATCAACCAATAACAAATGTTGGTGGGGTTGTGGGGAGAAAGGAACCCTTCCCCATTGTTGGTTGGAGTGCAGACTGGTGCAACCACTATGGAAATCAATATGGAGATACCTCAAAAAGCTGGGACTAGAGGTTCCATTTGACCCAGCCATCCCTCTACTGGGTATATTTCCAAAAGAATTAGAATCATACCACAGTGATATACGTGCACCTATGTTTACAGTGGCACGATTTGTAATAGCTAAAACTTGGAAACAGCCCATTTGCCCATCAGTTGGAAACTGGATGAAGAAGATGTGGTTTTTCTATGAAATGGAATACTACTCAGCCATAAAGAATGAGAAATTAGAGTCATTCATAGGAAAATGGATACATATTGAGGATATACTCCTAAGTGAAATAAATAATTCACACGTATAAATACCGAATAGTTTTTCTGGTGTGAAAAACTGTAATTGTACATAAGATCCTAATGATATAATTGACAATGTGAAATAAGAAGAAAAGGGCTAAATGTGTAGGGGAAGTGGGAAGAGTAAGGGAAAAGTAATAAGGAAAAAAATAGGAGAAAATGAAAAAATGGAAATAAAATGTTTATAAATGGGGAGGGAAGGAGGGGATGAAGGGAGGGCAGGGACAAGGGGAAAAAATGAGAACCAAGACCTGTCATGTAAAGGTACAAGATCCCAATGATGGATGTAACTGTACTGTACACCTAAAATGTACCAATAAACTCAATGAGGAAAAATAAATAAATAAATATTGCATTATTTCTCTGGTGTGAGAAACCAAAACTGTAGATAAGGACCAAAATGTATAATACTTATAGGGAAGTGGGAAGAAAATGTTCAAATGGGAAGCAGAGCAAGAGAGAGGAGAGGGGAGAAGAAGGAAGGAAAAAGAAAATGAGTAGAAAAGAATAGAAAAAAGCTATTGCAAATAAGGAGCGGAAGAGGGTTTGAAGGGGGGAAGGGATGGAGAAAAAAGAATCAAGATAAACTATGTACAGGTACAAATTCTATATGATTAATGTGATCACCATGTACATCTAAAATATACCAATAATTAAAGTTAACCTGATTTTTAAAAATTAAAAAAGCATAATGAATACAAATAAATGAAAAAGTGATGGAAAAAGTAAGTGCTAAATTATATATGTGTATATTTTTTAAAAGTACTACTGTTCAGAATGTATGAAAAATGAAGAACTCACTTAAATCAATTAAAACAATTTTTAGAAGATCAACAAAACATTTCAAAAGATGTTGCACCGAATATATAAAAACCATTGAATATATATATGAGTGGATGTTTAACATTGTAAAATCACAAAGTTAAAATTGAAACCACAAAGCAAGACAATTACATAATCATTATGATGGCAACAAAGATTAGAAAAATAAAACCCAAAGAACTGAGAACATTAAGCATTTACAAAAGGGTTCTATGATTGGGACTTTTCTACACAGCTTTGAAAGTGAAAAATTGACAAAACTACATCGGAAACACACTGGTAAAATATACTAAAGCAAAACCTGTGCATACTGCCTAGAGTATAAGTTCCACTTTTAGGTGTATTCTCATAAACAACACCACCAAAGTGAAATGCATCAAAAGATTGGAACAACGCAGCCCACCATTTTCCATAACAACCAAATTTAGAGAGGAAAAAAAAACTATCACATGTTTCAACAGTAAAAGTGTTGAAGTTACATGGTTGTATTAATGGAAATTGATACTATGTAGAAAAAAATGGACTACTGCTACACACAGTAGCATGCATGGATTTCCCAGACATAATTTGAGTGAAAGAAACTGAACAAAAATGTGTATACTCTATAATTTCGTTTAAAGGTTAAAAGCAGGGAAAACCAATCTGGTGATTGAAGAATAAAAGCAGATACTGAAATAAGTATGCTGAAGAGATACTTGCATTCCTGTATTCATTGCAGTATCATTAACTATAGGCAAGATAGAGAATCAGTCTAAGTCTCCATCAATATATATTTTGATTTAAAACCTGGTACATATACACAAAATACTACTTAGCTTTGTAAAAGGAAAATTCTGTTATCTGTAAAAACACAAAGCAGCCTGGAAGATATTGTGTCAAGTTAAATAAGCTACACCCAAAATCAAAGACTCTCCTATCTCAATTCTGAGTGAAATTTTTTAAAAGGTATACTTGTAAGGGCCAGGATTTAGCTCAGCGGTTTGGTGGTCTGCCTTGCAAGTGCAAAGACCCAAGTTCAATCCCCGGTACCCCAGAAAAACCAAACCAAAACAAAACCAAAAAACGGTGTACTTGTAGAAGTAGAGAGTGTAGTGCTACTTACCAGACTATTGGAGATTGGTCAGGAAAAGAAAAGATATTGGACAAAGGGAGCAAAGTTTCAATAGACTTTAGACAGAAGCAATAAGTCCTGGCATTCTGTTACATTGCATCACGAGTATTGTTGATAATGGGTTGTATATTTAAATATTGTAATATGAGAGGGTTTTATGATATCCTCATAAAAACTGATAAATATTTAAAAGGTGGATCTGCTAATTGGCATCATGTTTTCATTCTACAATGCATAAATGTATTGAAACTTAACATTTTGCTGCATATCCACAAACATATTATTTGTCAATTAAAAATATGTTTTAAAAATCAGAGAAATCCACCTTATTGTAATAGTTGACGAAAGTGGTTATGTTTGCAGGGAAGCAATCTTTGGTTTCAGGCAACAGGGAAACTTCAGGGATTCTTGTAGTGCCAGAATCATGATCTGCATTTTGATCTTAATTTCATAAAGGTTAACACAATTTTACATTTATGATTTATGTATTTTCTTTATGTATATTTCTGTTGAACTCATTTTTTAAAATAAGCATGGATTGCAATTACATGTAAGTATCTTTACATATATCTAAATATTGTTAAATGAAACAAGTAAGATTTATCTAAATAGCTAAATACATGGTGTGATTGAAATGTATGGGGAAAGTGTAATAAATATGTATTCTGTAAAAGACCAGTTACCATTACCCCTGCTCTCCTTCGTTGTACTCACTCCCTCCCACTTCTAACACACTTATCCCACTGTTGTTGCTCCATTCTGAAGCAGTTCTGGAAGAGCTCTTTTGTGAGCATCTTGACCAGGTATGGTCAAATATAGTGATTCCTGCTGCCCAGTGTTATGCAATGCAAGGTCAGGCTCCTAAAAACTTTAGAGTGTGTCTTCACCTTATTCACTGGATCTGGTGCCCTGCAACTTCTAGTTCTTTGGCAAAGTAAAAATGACCATGAAACTTAAACTTTTTGAATCAATTCAGGATGTTGAGGCAGCCATGGTAGCGTAACTAAACACACACATGAAAGACAACTTCCAGAACTGCTTCAGAAAGTGAGAAGAACGATGGAATAAGTGTGTTTGAAGTAAAAACGAATAACCTGATGGGGCTTAATGATAACTTTTGGCTTACTGCAATAGCTTTTTAAAAAAATTATACATTCACTGTATTTTGGATTACACCTTGTCCTTATTATATTTCATTGAAAATGATAAAGCCCTATATAGGGTGTGTATATTAATTGAATAAGCACTATAGCAAAACATATGAAAGAGCACACAAAAATAAAATGGGGACATTTTAAAAGTGAAGCAAGATGTGTGAACCTCTGAATTGCTTAAGCTTCTAAAGGCTGAGAGTGTAGGTGGCTGGAAGTATTGCTCATTATTTTATTCTATTAAAAACATCTTCAAAAGTTAGTTTGAAGTCTGCCGGGAAACTGTCTGGTGAATATGATCAAGCAATGGAAAAGAAACTGTTACAATCTTCTTTATTCTAACTTCACACTGTCCTATTTATTTCAACAAATATAAAAAAATAGATGTTGTAATATGTTCCTTTTAAAACTTTAAGGTTAGAGAGGTTAAAATACCTCTCTATAAATGAGCCAGTTTTATCTTGGAAACCACTTAACTGGCCCATAGAAATTTCAGATATTTTTCATTTAGGATATTGTTCTAAGTAAGGAATTCCATGGACTCCTGCTGAAGTCTATGCCACAGTGCATTTACAAGTAGGAAGATAAAAGACATTAAAAAAATACCATGTCATACAGTTTCAGATTACCAGCTAAAGCTGTTTATTCTGTGAACAGTCCGACTAGAATGTGAACAATATGGCATAATTAACTAAAACTCCACACTTTAATTGTGAACGGATCATTACATCCTAGAAGCTCTCAAACACAGCGTGTGTCTTTTACACTAAAAATACGTCTTTTACAAATTTCATGCCGTTTTCTCTCGCAGATAATGCTGAATGATGTGTTAGATGTCTGTTGTAGGTACCGTCACTTCATAGAGCCATCCATTGACTGCACAAAAGAACTTTCATGAATCAACAGGGTGATTTGTTTTCTCTTACTGGAGATATTTTAGAAAACATAGTTAGAAATATATGTATTTTAGGGATGCAGTGAAAGCATTTTTCCCTAGAAGACTGGAAGTTTAACTTTTATTTTTAGTTTGGCATCATGGGCTCTGCAGATTTTTCTAAGAAACATTTTGAGCACAATCAAGAGTAATTTGAATCACAACATTTTCTTGTTCTCTCCAAACTTATTTTTTAGGGATCCCTTTTGAATTTTTGACTGCTTGATTGATCTAAATTTAAGAATGCTCTTATTTTCTGGTGTGGAGAACAGGGGCCATTGTATTGGTGTTGAGGATGTATCTATAATAAAGCTAAAGACTAGGTGTTAACTCTGAAATGCTCTAACATCCTTTGTTTCCCCAAATGAGCTTCTTAGGTTAATCTTGTAATGAAGTTAATTTTTCTCATTCTGGTTGTTACCACATGTCAAGACCCAGAGAGAGGGAAAGGCAAGAGATTGTGTCGGGTTCAGGAAGAGCATGCAGAACTAAAGATGTTGCTGTTATCATTTGCGGGGGGAAGGAAGCTGCCACATGAGAAAATAAATGAGGTGCAGTGTGGTTAGGAGGGTATTTTCAACAAGAGCTGAGTCATGTTTTGAAAAGGCAACAATTTGTAAAAGCTTGTGATTTTTCTTTTAGCCTCCTTCTAAGATAAACATGAATGACCAACAGTTCTTTCTAAACATGGCCCATGTCAAATTTACTTTGTGTGGACCATTTTGGAGAGGTCATTAGTGTCTGCAACGCTAATTTTTGGATCATTAATTTGGCCTTATATTTTCCCTCAGAGACTAATATGCTTTCTTCTTTGCCCACTACACTGGCCTTTTTACTTGCCTTATGGAGTTTTGGAAGGAGCTGTGCTGTGACCATGCCTCAAAAATAAGATTTAACTCTTCCTCAGTTTGCCTAATCATGCATGGCTGTGCATCTGATAAATTTTGAGATAACTATATTTTCAAATTATAATTTTAGAATTTTTCATAGCAGTAAACACTAAGTAGTTTATTCCAGTCTTGAGCATGGAAAATGAAACCCAGAATTTTTATTATGTCATATGAAAGTGAGTAGCAATGCTGTAACTGGACACAGATTTTGAAACGATAATTTGAAAGTATATAATTTATTTGTGTGGTGATATAATACTAATTGGCAAATGAGGAAGTGATAGGGACAAAAAAACAGAGGAAATTAAAAGTTTGTGGGAATGATCTAGTTTCTGCTGTCCCAACTGGGTATAGACTTCAGGAGAAGTGTTGAGAATAGAAATTCACTGTTATGTAAAACCATGGGACAGATTGTTATCTGTTGGTTTGCAGAGGATAGCTTCCCTCACTCTCAGTGACATCCCTTCTTGTCACTCATCAAATTTTCTCAGTTTTAGGTCATGTATAGATTATTTGAGTATAACTCTAAATGTGTGTGTATTTCTGAGAAATATATTAATTATAGAATCTCATACATAAGTTTTTTATTGTATAGCATTTGTTTGCTCCCATGTAGTTTGTTATATACCTGTCTTTACCATTATTAACCACTTAGAAAATACATATATGTATGTCTTATATGCTCTATGCATTGTAAGTTCAGTAGCTACAATAACTCATTAATGTTCCATTATACTTGCAGCACCTCACTGTTTACAAGTAATCTTCCATATTAATATATTTAAAATTTATTTCATTAATTATTTAATCATTTCATTAATTGTCACATCTCTGATGGGTAAATTAATGTTTGCAGTTTAGCAATTGTTCTGGCAATGTTTTACTACATAATTAACTACCTCAAATTGTAGTGACTTAAAACAGTTACAACCTTTATTTCTTATTAAATCTAAAAATTTGGGCAGAACTTTACATGACCAACTGATCTCTTTTTGACATGGCATTATAGGAAGGAACTCACAGGCTGAGGATTTAGTTTGTAAGTATCTAAACATCATTCCACCCTGTTGGTTCATAATGATTTTTAGTTGTAACAGTTACTGGATTTGTGGATAGATAGGTAGATATACATACATGTTATTGAAAGTCTTTCTATGTAGCTCCTTGGTTTCCTCACAATATAGTAGCTGAGTTCTAAGATGAGATAAAGAAAGAGAAACCCGGGGTGAATCAATATCACCTTGATTGACCTTACTTTGTAGTTCACCCAGTCTCTTCAGCCTCACTAAAATCATTGATTGAGCCAGTCAGCAAGGCTTCAGATTTGGAAAGAAGTCTTTCGTTTCTGAGTTTATTTCCTACTACCTGCTTTTCTCCTCACTTTGTTCAATCTATATAAATGCCTCATAAAATATTTGCCCCTTAAATATGATGGGTCTGGTCTTATAATTGCCTAAATCACCATAAATAGATATAAATAATTAACTATTTTGAGGTTGTGGCTGATTATTTCCAATATTTCATTTCAGCCTGTCCATTTTATTTGTGGTTGGGTGTATGGGTGTAATGATGGCACGTATTGACCTGGTATATCCTAGACACTTGGCTTGATGCTGGAAGTACTGTGATATGTAAACATTCTTGTCTTAATAGAACTTTTAATTTTCCAGGATATGTAGGAAAACATTAATCAAATAATCACATGGACAGAAATTTGCAACTGTGTCTAGAAGAGATGTATAAAACAGAAGAGATCTTACAGTGCCTGTAATAGACACAACTGGCTACTTTGAGGACTATAGGGAGGGGTTCACTAAAGGAGAGAGATGATTTATTTGTGATCTATAGACAAGACATGAACTGAATGATTTCCCTTTTGAGTTTCTGTTATAGCCAGTGGTCCCATTGTGTCATTCTTCAATCCTCACTTTTTCTTTCATACTTTGCTTTTAATTAAACCCAGGAACCTACTGAATCTCCCTATTGCTATAGCCACTTCTCTGTTTCAAAGCATCTCTATCAGTCTCCTGAATTATTGCATGTCATACGCTTATTTTTTTCCTCTTGGATGTGACCCATTACTAAATAATAAAATTAATGAATGTAGTGCCTTGTAAACAGTAAAATTATACCATGAAATAAAATAGAAAATATTGAACTACGTAAAGTATATAAAGACATTTAATTTAGGTGTATTTATACATATATATGAATATATAACACGTATATGTGTGCATGTACACATGCGTATTTGTATATCCTGAATCTTTAGGTGAAATATTCTGGTATACAAAGTCAAGAATGGTCAAAGTTATTGTAGAGACTCTATGCTTCCACTTTAAGGCTTACTGCAAACTATGCAGAAAACAATAATCAGAAAAATGTCCTCTGTAAACAGCAAATATTAATTAAAATAGTAAAGCTGGTAATATACTTAAAATACTTTACACAGCTCCATTTTCACTCAAAATGAGATTATTGTGAGGCCATACTAAAGCCTGTAAGAGTCACTCAGCCCTTGCTTTTTCTCATTCTATCCAATCTCATCTCCTACTACCTTCATTCTTTATTACTCAAGCCAACTAAATTGTTCTTCTTGTAGTTTTTAAAACTCTCAGTACCATAACAACCTTTGGGATTTTACACTTGCTATTTTATCTGCCTGGAAGACATTTTCCTTTATATAAGTTTATAGTTTGTTCCTTCAACTCTTAGATATTTTTCTCATTTTTCCATTGAACAATCCATGGTCTGCCTTTTTCTTCTTCTTTTTTTTTTCTCATTGAGTTTATTGGTACTTTTTAGGTATACAGTACATTCATCATTGGGATCTTGTACCTTTACATGACAGGTCTTGGTTCTCATTTTTTCCCCATACCCCTCTCCTCCCTTCACCCCCTCCTCCCTTCCCTATTTAAAAATACTTTTTGCCTTTTTCAAACTTTTGTCATTTATCCTCACTGCCCTACAACTGAAGCAAGTGATTGCACAGTTGACAGAAAAATCTTTTTAAATTTAATACACATAAATACAAACAACTGATAATCTGATGGAGTCTAAGCAGATAAAGTAAAAAGTAAGCCGTGGTTTTTTTGTGTGAATTACTTTTATTTATTTTGACTTTTTAGTTTTATCAATACGTGTTTGTTGTACAATGATTAGCTTGATGGGGACTTGGTATATGTATATAACACACCTTAATTATTTTTTCATCCCCTTCCATCACATATTACTGTATGAATGAATTTAAGATGAATCTGATTGTATTTTAATTCAGAATACTATTCCTACTTAAAATGGAAATCAGTAGGTAGAAGGCACTCAATGAGTGCTAGTATTATTTTTATAAAATACTAATTATGATAATATCGTTTGGGAGTTTTCAGGATGGTGTTATGGACTTCTAGATACTTTCAGAAATTTCTTATTATCATACAAAATATCTTGCACAAGGATGTGCAATACAACACGTAAACACGCATGTGCAAAATTGAATTAAAAGTGCCACGAAGCAATTTTGAAATATATAATTTTGTTAACTGTGGTCAACATACAGAGTAACAGGTCACTAAATTTTATTCCTGCAGTCTAACTTAAATTGTGCACACTTTTTTCAATTTCTTTCCCTTTCCCTTCTGCCTCTCCCAGCCTCCGGTAGCCATCTTTCTACTTTCTGTTTTTGAGATCAACTTTTTTATACAGAACATATGAGGTCATAGAGCAGTTACTAAAATAGGTTTTTAATATCTTTACCACAAAAAACGCTAAACTGTATTTATTAGCTTAACTCTTTATAATATATACATAGATCAAGCATTATATACTAACTCATAAATATACACAATTGTTAAATCAAATAAAATTAATTTAAAATAAATTTAAATCCTATAAAGCAATAATTGCCCTTACTTTGTAAGGTGTGCCAATATTCCTATTCTGTTTTTAAATAAATACAAGCTAACATTTTCTCAATTTATTTTACCATCAGCAAATGAATTGCAGCTCATTATTACTAAAATCTTTGAACACAGTAAAGGGTACACTCTGTAGAGGGCATTGGGAAAACTTTTAATGACTTCACATACTAAATATTGAAATAAAAACAAATGAACATCTAATTGATTTATTTTTCAAGTGTTCAAATTTTTAAGATATTATTTATATTGAAATTTATACAACATATAAATTGATGTATAACCGCTAATCATATAGCTTCATGGTAGGCGTGCTGTAAGGATTTTAAAGGACTTCGATAAACATGAACTGAGCTATCATGTATATTTTGACTCCAGAAATTCTTTAAATTTTTATCCCGCTTTCTAGCTCTACTTCAGGCAAATAATCAGGGAAATCCCAAATTGCAAATTCAAGCATAAACCAGCAGTTCATATTCTGAGTACATATTCTTTTCTGTGTATATATGGTAACTGCAGTTTCCTCTTATGTTGTAATTTGTGAAACTTTTTCAAGAGAAGGAGTTTGAAAATTATACAGTTTAAAAGTTAATAGTGGAAGAAGTTGGTGCAAATGGATATCAACCTAGTAAAATATAAATTTATCAGCTTCAGTAAGAACTATTGCACTCCTGAAAAGAACTGGGTCCACAATGGTTGGGTCTAGCTGGCTCAAAGGGACGATGGGGACTTACAACAGTGAATGCAGAAGATCTCACATAAACAGTTCACTGAAATCAACCAAGTCTTTGACTCTGAAGGTTAAAAATATTTATCAATAGCTTCTGCTTCATTGAAGGCAAATTTTAAATCATAAATACAACCTAAACTTTTAGAGAACAGCAAACATATCTGTCTGTCTGTCTAGTATGTGAAACACTGCTCTAGGGTTTGGTACTGTTGTTTTCTTAAACCTTTTTCAGTAGAAGATGGAAAGCTGCCATTTTAAAGCTGCAGAATTTTTTTTTTCTTTTTTTGAGACAGGTTCTCACTATGTATTTGAGACTGACCTGGAAGTCACTAAGTAGCCCAGGCTGGTCTCAAACTCACAGCGAACCTCCTGACTCAGTCTCCAGAGTCATGGGAGTACAGGCATGCTCCACCATGCCCAGCTTCCAAAATGTTTTTAAAGTCGTAAGAATTGAAGGGAAATTATCCAGTTCTTTCGGGGGAAATATGTAATCTGAAAGGATCTTTTAATTTCATAAGTGCAAAACCCACACCGTCTTCAAAAATAGATTGGAGATGCTGTAGTTTATCAGAGATTTTATACACAGAGATCATGTTTCCTTTTGAGAAAATTGTATTGGTTCTGTGTGGGATTAATATTCACTATATGTGAATTCCTGCTTGATCTTATGGTGTTGTCTGTCATCTGGTCTCATGTATTTATTTGGTGGAGATAAGGAGCTGAGAAGGGATTAGATTGTTAAAAGGATTTAGGGATAAAATTCTCATTTTACAGAGTAGAAAAGTATAAATATTAAAAGTGTAGGCTCTTGGTAAACTGATGCTATTTGGTGTTAGCAGCAGTAGACTTCAAGGAAGGATGCCTGTATCTGGAAGACAAAAGTCTAATGTTAATTATCAGTACCACTGTAAGAATGTAATGAAATGGAATAGAAGATAATTGGAAGTTATATTAGTTTCCTAGGGGTGCCATAAGAGGTTACTACAGACTAAATAATTTAAAACAACAGGAATCAATCCTTTCACAGTTCTGGAGGCCAAAAGTCTGAATTCAAGGTGTTGGAAGGGTCATACTCCCTCCAAGAGACTGTCTAAAGCCCATAGGAAGATTCATTCCTGCTCTCTTCTAGCTTCTTGTAGCTGATAGCAATTTGTGATGTTCCTTGGACGGCAGCTACACCATGCCGATCTCTGTCTGTCCCTTCTGTCACATGACATCCTTTGTGTAAAAATCCCCCTCTTCAAAAGAGACAGCAGTCATTGGATTAGAGACAACCCAAATTGGTATTACTGTATCTTTACCTGGTCATATCTGCAAAGACTGTATTTCCAAATGAATTCACTTCCACAATTACTGGCTGTTGGGATTTCAACACATGGTTTTGTGGAACAAAATTAACCCTTGAAAAGGAGGGAGCCAAATTGCTATTTAAATTTAAGATAAAAATGAATCAATTTATGTACTTAATGGTAGGCTATTTATTCTCCTAGTCTCTTGAAGCCTGGATTGATCTGCCTGCCTGCCTGCCTGCCTGCCTATCTATCTATCTATCTATCTATCTATCAATCAGTGAAACCCATGCTCATTGATTTTGATTTTAAGTGAGAAAATATAAAAGAACAGGGTAGCAATAGCTGAATAAAAATGTACATGCATATCAAAGGAGATCTACGTGATATACATAAACACCTTGTTAATTTCGTGAAAAAACATGGCGAAAATTTAGTATATTGGACTTTTCAAGGCTCTAACATTTAGTGAAAATATTTCCATTGTAATAATAGAGACTAATAGGCTTGATACTTTGTGATAAAAAAGCCAATGATTAACTATTAAAGATTCTCCTGAAGGTAATAGCAGAAGTGAAAATTTATTAGTGATATTATTCTAAAAACTTAGCATACTTTACTTTGGGAAATATTTATTAAACTGCCATGTCCATTGCACAGTGCCATGAAATGTTTTTCCCTCTGGAGACTGAAACTAGAGATTATTATTTTAATACTAATAGAAGGAAGGCATAATTTGGCACAAAAGTTAAGATGAATTGAACGCTTCCGTTTTAGTAACAGAGCTGAATTAGTAAGTACCATAAGTTCAAATGTTATTTTTATTACAGTTTCATAATTTGATAATTTTAACCAGTCTTTATTTCATATAAGTCCATCAAGATTTTTCTAAATTATTTTATGAATATTTATAACATTTAAATCATAACAATGTTATACCACATAAATGCACTCACTATTTAGAACATTTGAATCATACAACTATTTATTAAAACTATATTATACTAGGAAAACTCTTGATGGCAGATTCATGTTAAATACGTTTTAATAACTATCATGTAGAAATTAAATTATTAGTATATCTTATATAATTTTTCATGCTTTCATTTCTTGAAGTTTTCACTGGAATTTGATGGTATCTCTTACCACTGACCTCTCATCTAAGAGTTCCTCACAGATAAATACACAACAATAATGATGATAACAATGATGGTAATAAATTCAATAGACAAGCTATAAAAATGCACTATCTTACTAACAGCAAGGTAACAGTCTGTAACCTCCAGTGCAGTACTTCTTGGGTAATTTGCATGAAAATATAATTCTTAGGCTTAGAAATGTTGGTAAGTCTTCCTGGCATTCAACCTTTTCCCATTTCAGCACAGCAGTTTACCCTTCAGATATAGAAAATATAAAGTACGAGAGAGAGTTATTACATTAGTACTTAAAAGCAAATAATATACTTTGGTACATTTCTGAGCACCTTGTTTATTTACTCAATAAGGTGAGCTCTATCTGTTTAGGTGGCAAGAGGGAAAAACCGCCCAGAATGCAAGTCAATGTATAGAATCCATTTGTGAGGGCTTTTAAGCATAGTCCCTAGTTCTTCAATGCCCATTTCATTGAAAAAATGGCGTGTGCATGTACCCTTCTCTTGAGTCTGGATTGGCTTATAAGACCCTCAAAGAAGTCAGTGCAGAAGATAATAGCACATTACAACTGGGGCTGGAGGTGCATTTGTTGAAAGCCAGTTCTCAAGATCGATTATGTGAAGATACAAATTTCCAACCATGAATGCCATTATACAGCATTCATTAAATGTACCAATAAAATTAACTTTAGAAAGAAGATGAAATGCCTATATCTACATATAGCAGTGAGGGATGAATGGTAATGTTTGATATTCTAAATAGGGAGCAGTCACCTTGGGAGGGGGACCAAGTCTTCCTCACCCATCCCTTCCAGGAAAGGTCCTTCTTCTTTCTATGTACACATGCTATGTGGCTTGTCTCCATCGTATCAGTATTGCCTAAGCAACTATGCTTGTAACTTTATTGGTTGATCATAGTTCTATCCCATTTTATACCCACCTTTTCATTTTGCTCTATAAAGCCTCCCCTGTAAGTGAAGTCCATAGCAGCCCACTTTCTCAGTCCTCTCATGTCCCTCTCAGGCACATGCTGTCTTTCCCTCAATTAATATTTTCTACACTTACCCTCCATTGTTCCTCGAATTAACTCTTCGATTTTAGAGAACACGAACTCAGTGAATCTGCTACCTAACAGGTTAGGGATCACATATATTTCCCCTATGTCATCCCTAGATCAAGAGTACATGCAGTTTTTTCTTTGTTTTCTGGGGTACTTGTCTTTAGAGTCCAGATCTACCATGTGAGAAATTTGAACACCCTGAATTTAGTCTAGACAGACTAATATCTGCATGCTCCCACTGATGGAATCCACTGAACCTAGACTTCTAGCTATTTCTGTCAAGAAAACGAAAGTGAATGAAGCCATTTCAGCAAACCAGGCAGACTATCAGTTGGCTAAATGCTGAGAGACTTCTGTAGACACAATTGCCACTCTTTGTGTTTCTGAAACACAAATATGTTAATTTAAATTAAAAATAATTTAACACTCCCATTTATGATTATTTGTTATATAGCAATAGATAATCTAACACCATTGCTTCAGGAAAATAAGCTTTCGCTGTCCCACTGTTCACTTGTTTTTGCATGTATTTCTACATTTAATGGAGATTTGTAGAATGTCTTCTATATACTATGTCTGTTCTGGGCGATATATAATATGTTAAAGAAATTGTCAAACCTTCTGTTGTCATAGAACTCATACTCTACATAGAAAATACAAATAAAAATGTAGTAAAACATATGAACTATATCAAGTGGTGATTGCTGAAGATGAGAACAGATAAAGCAGAGTAACTATACAATAGAGAATGCTAGAAGTGAATACCATTTCATACAGTACAGCTGTAAATTGCCTCTTTGCTCAGGTATTATTGAAGAATAGCCCATCATAAAATGAGAAAGTCACATGAGAACAAGTAAATTGAACATCCAGTGCAGAAATGCTAAGCTGAATATGCTTCTGGCATGTTGAGGAAGACAGCAACAAGACCAATGTGGATTGAGTATAGCTATCATGCAAGAATAAAACAGAAATTTCAGGTATGTTACAAGGTGTGGAATTTGGTAGAAGCTTTTAAAATTGAGAAAAATGAAAGTAATTTCTAAATATATAGTAATATCAGTGAAATTTTTATATATTTATACTGCCATTTAAATTCATATTTGTAATTCAGAGTGTACTCTGACATTCATAAAGTCCATTTTTTCTCCAAATATGTTCCAATTAAATAAGACTTTGGGACCACTTTAAATGAAAAATAGAGATATTTTATCTAACTTTGGCAAACAGTAATATACATCAATCTATCTTAATCTCTAATAAATCCAGTGAAGTTTTTTTAAATAAATGTGGTAAAGGCTTTTAATTTTCTGCTCAGTAAGAAGTCACAAAAGGGTTTTAAATAGAGGACAGACATACCATGATTGAAATTCTAATAGGGGCTCTCTGAAAATTGAAGACAGAAAAGAGTATAGAAGACTATGTATATCAAAATAGGGACCACCAATAATTTTTGCAATATTCCAGATCCAAAGAGAATGGTGATGTAGCCTACTTTGACTCAGGTTGGTGATATGTATGCTAAAATCCATACAGACTATATCTCAGAGATAGAGTTAATAAGGATGTCATTCGTGCAGCAATGCCTGCTGGGTAAAAGGCTGAGCAGTTGTGATAAATAGATTACTTGATACCTAGAGATGTTTGTTTACCAGATCAGAGAAATAAAGTTCTACTGGAATTAAGGAGTTGCTGAGCATGCAAACTCCTTACATTCCCTTTGTTTGTAACCCCAAGACCATTTCCCTGTGATTTACTCTTTTGTCTGTTCTTCAGATTTCCTCCCACCCCTCCAAGTTGGAACTGAAGTATTGGCTACTATCCTATTTACTGCGAACCTCATTGGCATGTGGGTTTTCTCATTATAATATGAATATAATGCCAGGCTGTAGCCATGGTGACCAAGAGCTAAGCACACATAGTTGAATCTTTTTTGAGAATATCAGCCTACTTGTCCAAATTCTTGCCATGTCCTTGGCTCATATTCAGAGATAACTGGGTCTTCTTTATCTCATTTTGTCAGTCAACCATATACACTCTTTCTAGTTATACTGATGAATAGGATAATATTGGCAGATATGTAAAATTCTTCAAGTATTTATGTCCACATGAATTCTGTCTTATTTACATGAGTGCTTTATTAAACATATAGTAGTTTTATATAGCAATTTACACTACCTTTACTTTCATGTTCATATTTATTTCTTACTGCATCAGCTCCTACAAACCTTGCCTCCAGTAAAGCGTAACTAATTCAGTGTCTCAGACACTGAGAAAATTATGGAGCATCATGGTTTTTATACATTTTAAGTGTGTGAATAATGTATGCAATCATTATGGAATAGGATATGAAGAAAATTTTCCTTTTAGATGAACTATTGATAAATATAATGAAAAGATGTTTCTTTTCTTCCCAAAACCTATAACCATAGTTATTAAATTTTATTTCTTTTCTTCCTATGGAATTACATCATGACAATAATGAATTTGTTTATTAATGTAAAAAAAAACTAACCCTAAATCAAAAAACCCAGAATTACAAGATGAGAACAAAAATGACTTTTAGATGTTTATATATAATCTTTATTTTTTCATATATCATTCATACAAATACAAGGTAGTAATCAGGTGAGAAGACAGAACATATACTATTATCTTGTGGATAGTGTTGAACTGATACACATAAACAAAGCAAAATAATGAGGAAATTGATACCCTAGCGGAGTCTCCTTAAAAGCTAAGTCACTATCAAGTGTCACTGTAAAGCTGGACCGTATAGAACCACATACAACAAGCATTTTCGGTCTGTCTTCCCTCTACATGGAAAACATGGAGTTCATCTGATTGAAATGGTTTTAGTCCCATGACAGAAGGAACCCGAATATAAATTGCCACTTTGAGTACCAGTACCACTCAGGTGAACCACTCAACTCATATTGACATGTGCCACAAAGAAGGAAATCTTTCTTTTATTACACCCTGATTTCAGTGTTTATTTATTACTACACCAAAACTTAGCCTATATTCATTTTGGAAGGAAAGAAAAAAAGAGCTGGCAGGATAAAGAGAGGGAGGGAAAGAGGGAGCAAAATGAAAGGACATAAACAAAACAGCAAAGTCAGTATAAAAATGAAAAGAGGAAGGGGAGATACATATTTTCCAGATCAATGGAATGCAGGCATTGGCACCTGACATTCTTCATTCAAATCAAAAGGCCCCAGGGCCAGGGATTTAGCTCAGTGGTTCGAGGGCACCTGCCTCGAAAGCACAGGGACACAGGAAATCTCTGGTCAGAAGATAACCATGTGTGCCAGTCAAAATGAAAATATTTGGTGTTTATTTCTTTCACACTGGCTTATTTACCTTAAGCAATTCAATTACCTATAACCACCAGGTAGTTTTTTGTCCAGTTGTTTTTGTTTTGGATTTTTTTTTTTTTTTTTTTTTTTTTTTTTTTTTTTTTTTCTG
>NW_022900951.1:29174616-29177475 GCF_012274545.1 Fukomys damarensis
CTTGCAAAGCAGGCAACCGAACCGCTGAGCTAAATCCCCGGCCCCATGTTTTGGATATTTTTGAGAAATTCCTCAGTGATTCAATAACAAGTAACTGAGTTTAAAAATCATATATTGTACTAGGAAGTTCATGTGTACTTCATTTTGAGTTATTGCACATTGGCAGCTGTGGAAGGCTGAACTTCAGAACCTCAGTAATTCTAAAGTGATAGTGATTCAAACTTTTGCATCTTCATGAGACTCTCTATTTACTCCCTTTATATATAAGAAAATTTAACAAGTCAAAGATCTGGATTCAATACAGAACGAAGGTTGTTGAATAAGTGATACATAATTGCGGATGAAATGCCTGTATCCTTATAATTAAAAATTGTTAAACTATTACATCACCTCTCCTTAAATATTCCCTGAAGCATGTATTTGTTATGACCATAATTTTTATTTTCATGGTGCTTCTTCATATGCACAACTTCACATTTTCCTTAATTCTATTGCCATTATAAGTTTGTTATACATAATAAGTATTATATATAGCAAATATAGGGGAATTGGTGCATATACATATCATATCTTGATTAGTTTTACTTCCCCTCCCCCTACTACTTTCCTCACTCTCTCCTTCCCCAGATCCCCTTCCCATCAGTGCAAAGTCAAACTCTGTGTTTCCTACCATCTTCCCTTCATTTCACTCTTTAAATTATTTTAGACTTTGGTTTTGTAGAAAAGAAGTGGTATAATATTTATCCTCTGTCTGATTTATTTCGCTTAGCATTATGGTCTCAAGATCTATCTATTGTCCTAAAAGTGACTCAAATTTATCATTCTATATGGTTCAATTGTGTCTCTATAACATGTTTTCTTAATCCATTTATCTGTTCATGAGCATACATGTCATTGCTGTAAATAGATATTTTGAATTATGCTGCTATAATCATAGGTGTGTATCATTGTAATATGTTGACTTTAACTCTTCTTTTTTTTCCAACTTTAATTGAGTTTATTGGTACATTTTAGGGATACAGTAAAAATGGGAAGAAAGTGGCTAAAGGTGTAGGGAAGGTGGGATGGGTAGGGGAAGAGTAATAATGGAAAAGAAAAATATGTGAGATAATGACTTTAACTCTTCTTAGAAGAGCTATCGATAGGTTAAATGGCATTTCTGCTTTTAGCTTTTTGCATGATTTCCATATAATATCTGTAGTTTACATTACCACCAACAATGCAGAATGGTTATTTTTTTTCCCCACAATCTTGCTAGCATTTGCTGTTTTTTAAGTCCTTGATAATAGCCATTCTTACTGGGATAACATAGATTCTCAATGGTGTTTTGATTTATATTTGTCTAATGGCCAAAGATGTTGAACATTTTTTCATGCACTTATGAGCCATTGAGACTTCTTTTGAAAAGTGTCTATTCATTTTAATTGCCCATTTTTGATTGAGCCATTTATGTTGATATGTGCATTTTTAAAACTCTGTACAAATTAAAGTATTGTACTAACATTATAGTATTGTTTCCGGAGTAGCTAGCATTTTTTTCCTTTCTGTAGGTTGTCTCTTCACTCTGTTGGCTGTTTCCTTTGCTGCACAGAAGCTTTTCAATTTGATATTCAGTAATTCCACTTGTTGATTCTTGGTATTATTGTATAATTGGAATTCTCTTGATAAAGTCCCTCCCTATTCCTATGTCATCAAGAGTCATTCGAGAGATGCAGATGAAAACAACCCTGAGATTCCACCTCATCCTACAAAGAATGGCTGCTATCAAGAAACCAACCAATAACAAATGTTGGCAGGGTTTGGGGGAGAAAGGAATCCTTCTCCATTGTTGTTGCAAGTGCAGACTGGTGCAACCACTATGGAAATCAACATGGAGATACCTCAAAGAGCTGGGACTAGAGGTACCATTTGACCCAGCCATCCCTCTGCTGGGTAGCTTCCCAAAAGAATTAAAAGAATCATACCACAGAGATATATGTGCACCAATGTTTATAGCGGCACAGTTTGTAATAGCTACAATTTGGAAACAGCCCATCTGCCCATCAGTTGGAAACTGAATAGAGATGTGGATTTTCTATAAAATGTAGTACTACTCAGCCATAAAGAATGAGAAATTAGATTCATTCATAGGAAAATGGACACATATTGAGGATATACTCTTTTAAGTGAAGTAAATAAGTCACACATGTGTAAATACCGTATAGTTTTTCTGGTGTGAATAAACTATAATAGTACATAAGATCCTAATGAGACAATCGACAATGTGAAATAGGAAGACAAGGGCTGAAGATGTAGGGGAAGTGGGAACGGTAGGGGAAAGGTAATAAGGGAAAAGAAAAAAATATGAGAAAATGAAAAAAATGGGAATAAATTATTTTTAAATAGGTAAAGGAGGAGAGAGTGAAGGGAGGGCAGGGATAAGGGGAAAAAAATGAGAACCAAGACCTGTCATGTAAAGGTACAAGATCCCAATGATAAATGTAACTGTACTATATACCTAAAATGGACCAGTAAACTCAATGAGAAAAAAAGTTTTATTTTCCAACAGACTCAATATTTATCATTTTAACTGAACTAATTAATAATGCCCTCCCTTACTTTTTTTATACTGCATCTTTTCCTCATTTCAACTTCTTAAAAAGTATGATAGTGTCATTGTCACTTTTTCATCTCTGAGATACAGTACTTGAAACCGACAGTTTAAAAGCCAGGTTTATTTTGGCTTACATTTTCTAACGATTTCAGTCCATAGTTGGCTGGTTCCAGGGCAGAAGCATGATAGAAGGACCTACTATGAAAGAAGCTGGCTCAATCCATGACAGCTAGGAATGAGAGAATGAAAGGAGGAAGAGGGGAGGG
>NW_022900951.1:29177610-29188212 GCF_012274545.1 Fukomys damarensis
TAGTATTGTTTCCGGAGTAGCTAGCATTTTTTTCCTTTCTGTAGGTTGTCTCTTCACTCTGTTGGCTGTTTCCTTTGCTGCACAGAAGCTTTTCAATTTGATATTCAGTAATTCCACTTGTTGATTCTTGGTATTATTGTATAATTGGAATTCTCTTGATAAAGTCCCTCCCTATTCCTATGTCATCAAGAGTCATTCGAGAGATGCAGATGAAAACAACCCTGAGATTCCACCTCATCCTACAAAGAATGGCTGCTATCAAGAAACCAACCAATAACAAATGTTGGCAGGGTTTGGGGGAGAAAGGAATCCTTCTCCATTGTTGTTGCAAGTGCAGACTGGTGCAACCACTATGGAAATCAACATGGAGATACCTCAAAGAGCTGGGACTAGAGGTACCATTTGACCCAGCCATCCCTCTGCTGGGTAGCTTCCCAAAAGAATTAAAAGAATCATACCACAGAGATATATGTGCACCAATGTTTATAGCGGCACAGTTTGTAATAGCTACAATTTGGAAACAGCCCATCTGCCCATCAGTTGGAAACTGAATAGAGATGTGGATTTTCTATAAAATGTAGTACTACTCAGCCATAAAGAATGAGAAATTAGATTCATTCATAGGAAAATGGACACATATTGAGGATATACTCTTTTAAGTGAAGTAAATAAGTCACACATGTGTAAATACCGTATAGTTTTTCTGGTGTGAATAAACTATAATAGTACATAAGATCCTAATGAGACAATCGACAATGTGAAATAGGAAGACAAGGGCTGAAGATGTAGGGGAAGTGGGAACGGTAGGGGAAAGGTAATAAGGGAAAAGAAAAAAATATGAGAAAATGAAAAAAATGGGAATAAATTATTTTTAAATAGGTAAAGGAGGAGAGAGTGAAGGGAGGGCAGGGATAAGGGGAAAAAAATGAGAACCAAGACCTGTCATGTAAAGGTACAAGATCCCAATGATAAATGTAACTGTACTATATACCTAAAATGGACCAGTAAACTCAATGAGAAAAAAAGTTTTATTTTCCAACAGACTCAATATTTATCATTTTAACTGAACTAATTAATAATGCCCTCCCTTACTTTTTTTATACTGCATCTTTTCCTCATTTCAACTTCTTAAAAAGTATGATAGTGTCATTGTCACTTTTTCATCTCTGAGATACAGTACTTGAAACCGACAGTTTAAAAGCCAGGTTTATTTTGGCTTACATTTTCTAACGATTTCAGTCCATAGTTGGCTGGTTCCAGGGCAGAAGCATGATAGAAGGACCTACTATGAAAGAAGCTGGCTCAATCCATGACAGCTAGGAATGAGAGAATGAAAGGAGGAAGAGGGGAGGGTGACAAACCCTCCCAGCCTATATCTGCAGTGAACAGCCTCTTGCTTCTGGTCAGACTCCACATCCCAGCAGCAAGCCAACTATGCTGTCATAATCCAAACACTTTGCAAAAGCCTCACTCATGGTGGAATGAGATTTTGAGGGGACATCTAGATCTAAACCATAACAGATCATCTCTGGGAAATGTCTATTATCTTGTAATAAAAAGTAATAGATTATTAGCATGTGCCTACTTTCTACCATCAATGTCTTTATATTCTTATTCTATAGCATACCAATTACTTTTAAGTGGAAATATTGAACTTAGTTCTTTTGCCCAAAAGAGCATCATTCAGTATTGCTTATTTTCTAGGAACCTACACTTTTAACTAGTCTTGCTAGCATTATGCTGAAGAGAGAAGCTTCGACTATACAACATCAATGCCATATATCAAAAGGCAGATGGGATCGGGTATGATTTCATATCTTGGGAACATATGAAAAAAAACACTAAATCTCCCTTGTTTTCCTTTATGACCATCTCAAGGCTCATGAATACAGGAAATAAAACAACTCTAAAGGCTAAAAGTGATATATATGCAGTAAACTGAAGTCTCTTGGCCTTGTCTAACAGAGTATATATCCTGTAGAATTTTAATTTGATAGCACTCACATATTAATCGTCATGTGCATTCTAAGTGGCAGTAAAACTCATAGGTAATCATAGAAACATGCAGTCAAAAGATGTCTTAATGTCATCACAGTTTATGTGAGAGATTTAAATTTGGTGAGAAAAAATGAATGGGGATCCCACCAAGGCAAATCTAAATTAATTTATCATAAATTAGATTAAATACATGCAAAAATGGTGATACAGTAATCATGAAAAAAGTGATTAAAACTGAACGTTTTCATTTGAGACACAAAAAGTGATCTGGTCCTATGAATTACAAACTCTGTGTAGCACATTTTACAAAAATTAAAGTAACATTTTCTTTCTCCTTCTGAATAATCATTACAGTAGTCCTTAAGCACACAAACTGAAATGATACATAAATCATATTGACCTAATCACCACCTAGTAACTATGATAACATAAACAAGCAGCTAGCTTTCAGCAACATCTTACTACGTGAGATGGTCCTGTGTTATTGTCCACTGTACGGAAAAAATGCAGTAGATTACAAAGAATATGGGATTATGGAATTCTAGTTTTAGTGCCATCACCACTTTTAGCAAGTGAGGTAAATAATAAAAAAAATGAAAATGGAAAGATTTTCCTGTGCAAAGAAAATAAGGGTACCAATTAGTTCTTAATATGCAGATAGTAGCAATTATCAAATTATGTCATTTTAAACATATATTGAAAATTATGAAACACAAGCCAGTTGTGAAAATGTGGCATTTCTCCCAAAGAACCTGGTTTAGGTCTCCAGTTATGGTTCTTATTCTGCAGAACTGCTGAGCATCAGTGGTAATCTCATATCTATAGATCTAAGGTAAATCCAGACAATGTTTAAATCATTTAAAAAAGAGCTAACTGGATAACTTGGGCTCATCATAAAAAATTAATTACATAGGTGCACAGGTCTAACAATCATTGGATTACAAGCAGATCTTCATTAGGATACTGGTCTTTGCACTCATTTCTATATTTTATTGTTAATTTGTAGAAACTGAGCACAGTCCAGAACATAAACAGAAGGGAGAACATACACTCGAAGAAAATGAATTAAAGAAGAACTGGACCAGTGTATAAAGGTAAAGATTTTATTTTATTTTTAAAGAACTAATTGGTTATTAAAAGGAGATTCTTGATAGTTCTTTATAATTTTCATTTTGATGAATCACTCATACTACTGTATTCACACTCCACTGTACCAAACATATTTAACAACAATACCAAACACGTAATTAAGAATAATCTTTGTTTGCCAAGCAATCACACAAGATTTTGCTGTCAACTTGGGGATGGGGAAATAGGCCAATACAAATAAAGCATTTAAATAAAAATATGCCTTTTATATCTACCAGATAGGTACAATTTGAGTTGAAGAAAATATTAAAAACTGTTTTAAAAAAACTCCAAATGATGTTTTAGATGTTGAATCTTTGATAAAACTTAATACAAGACAGATGAACCCCTGTCTATATAATGAGATATGAGATTTCTCTTCTAGCTAACAATTACCGTCGGACTAGGGGTGTAGTTCAGTGGTGTGTAGCAAGCACCAAGGCCCTGTGTTCAAAACAACAACGAGAACAACTTTCTTTTTACTTTTTCTCTTATGCTTGTAGAAAATAAGTTAAATGAACATTCTTCGAAATGTAATGGTTCCTTACTTTATGGTAAAGCCACCTGGGAATGAGTAATGGGATTACAAATTAAAACCTAAAAAAGTATTTTGTTTTATTTTTCATGCACATAAAAAATCAAATCCATGTTGTTCTTTCCAACTGTTTCTCTTTACTTCTACCTGTCAGAAATAGTAAGAAGGGAAAGAAAAAAAGGAAAAAATGGAAACAAAGCTTATGTAAATAGAGGTGGTAGCATTGAAAGGAGGGCAGGGGTGTGAGGAAGATTAAGAACCTAGATATATCAGGAGCAGATACAAATCACCAATGATGAATGTGATCATAATGTATACCTAAAACGCAGCAATAAACTCAATAAAGAAAACATCCATAAAACATAATTATTCCATGAGACATGTCCACTCTGAAAGTCATTTAACTTTTCCCTTCTATTTCCTTCATTCTTATAACGAAATTATTGGTTACATGTCTTTAATTCTACCACTATACCTCTTTTTCATTACCTCTCTTAATTTCACCAATTAAATTCAATTTCTTCTGAAATTGTTCTTCTAATTTAATTTGCATAATGTAGCCATATTTACAATCTTAAAATATTATTTAATTGTCAAGATGCCATGTAAAAATATTTTGTGAAACCTATTTTTCTAAGTCGTTAAATCTCAAAGTGTTACATTTTCTCCTCTCCTTCATTTCTGAATTTGTGTTTTGCCTTATTTTTCACGTTTTCTTAGTCTCACTCAAGTTTTCAATTCTAATTATCTTTCCATAAAAAACAACTCTTAGTTTTGTTGATTTTTTTCTATTTCCTACATTAATTTCTGCTCTAATGTTTTCATTTTATTACATCTAATAAAACTCTGACCCAAATTTGCTTCCACTAGTTCCTAAAATGATAAAGTTTGGTTGGTTGTGACTCTTGCTTGCTTGCTTGCTTGCTTGCTTGCTTTCTTTCTTTCTATCTATCTTCTTCCAATTCCTCTTCTTCCTCTCTTCCTCTTCCTTTTCTTCCTCTTCTTCTTCTTCCTCCCTCTCCTCCTCCTCCTCCTCCTTCTTTTTTTTTTTTGTACCAGGAATCAAACTGAGGACCTCATGCTTGTGAGGCAGGCATGGTACTACTGAGCTAAATCCCAGGCCCCTTTCTTCTTTTTAATGTAAGATATTATTGCTATGAACATCCACATTAATATTGCTTTTGCTAATATTTCATAAGTTGTGATGTGGGTTTTTTTGCATGTCTCAAGATGCTTTTTAATTTTTCTTTTTATTCCTCTTTGACTATGATTTATCAAATATGTTCTTGAATTTACACATATTTGTTAATTTTTCCACATTTCCTTGTATTTTGATTACTAATTCCATTACTTATTGTCACAAAAATATTTGATAAGACTTCAAACTTCATATTTTTTCAAAATGCAGTTTTGTGACTTAATAGTCTTTCATGAAGGATGTTCCACATTCACGTATGATGAACATATAGTGGGCTGTTGTTCGGTGGAATGATGTGTTAGTCAAGTCTAGTGTTCTGTGATGGATTATGCTTAGATGTCCCCCCAAAGCCTCATGCAGTCATAATTGGGACTTTATCAGAAGTGGCTGGATCTAGAGTGTGTGATTGATTCATGGTGCAATGCTAGGACTAAGAGCACTGGGATTAAGAGTATTTGATTACTAAATTCGCCCACTGATGGGTCTAGCATCTACCCTAAGCCAAGTAGCCTAGATAGAATGTAAAAGGAACAGACAGAAACTGCTCTGGTCACTCGGTTCACTTGCTTGCTTCTTCTATCTTTTGACTACCATGAACAGTTTCTCTTCTTTGATGCCCCTCTGCCATGCTACTCTGCTTGGAAGCCAGACAAATATGAGCTACAGCCTATACAAACTGTGAGATAAATAAACCTTTCCTACTTCAGCTTTGGGAGTTGGGTATTTTGTCTCAGCAACAAGAAAATTGACTAAAACAGATTTAGTTTTCTGTCTGATTGTATTATTGATTATTGAAACTTGGCTTTTGAAGTTTTCTACTGTTATTCTATTACTATTCATATCTCCTTTTTCTGGCAATGCTTTATATATTCAAATGCTTCAAATTTTGGTTGCATATAGTTTTTGTATATAGTATATAATGTTTACATTCCTTGTAGAAAGTTGGTGTGTGTGTGTGTGTGTATAATAAAACATATCTTAATTCCTTTTCTTCAATGCTTTTTCCTTCCCTCCTTTCCTGTTTCCCCATCCCTCGACCTTCTACTTTTTGCTATGTTTGCAATACATAATTTTTATATTCTACATACATAGTTTAATAATCATTATATGTTTCTTGTGAATTGATCAATTCATTTGTCCATATATAATGTGCTATTTTATCTTTTCTGAACTTTTTCACTTAAATTTTATTTTAACTGATATAAGCCATACATGCTGTCATTTGTTTTATATTTGCATATAATTTCATATATTTTGGAGTCTCAGGTCTTTGAATTTTCTTATAGATAGCATAGAGTTGGATATGTAGACACTCTATATATACTGATATTCCCATTGAAGTAAATTCATATATTTTATATCCACTGATGCACTCATTGCAATGTTGTTTTTTTTATTGAGTTATTGGTACAATCTAGGTCTACAATACAGTCACATTCATTACTGGGATCCTGTACCCTCACATGACAGGTCTTGGTTCTCATTTTTTCTCCTTGTCCCTGCCCTCCCTTCACCCCCTCTTCCCCTCCCCATTAACAAACTCTTTATTTCCATTTTTTCATTTTCTCATATTTTTTCTTTTCCTTTATTTCCTTGCCCCTACCCTTCCCCCTTTCCCTACACATTTAGCCCTTTTCTTCCAATTTCACACTTAATTATCCCATTAGGATATTGTGTTACTATTTTTTTCAGCTTTAATTGAGTTTATTGGCAATGTTGTTTTATTTCTATTGCTGTCGTAAATAGTGCTAAATATCAACCCCTTGGCTTTATGCATGCTAGACAAAAGCTCTATAGAGAGCTACAACATCAGCAATATTATTAAGTTTTAATTTTCTATTGCATATGATAGGTATGAGTATTATTTTGGACATATGGCTCATAAACACTTTATTCTGATCTGTATTTTTATCTTTTCATGTTTTTCACAATGTATTTCATAGAGCAGGTTTTAATTTTAATATGATTCAATTTATTGATATTTTAAAAACTTCACGAAATCTGAGATTAGCTGAATTTTCTCATTATAAAAGGTTATGGTTTCATGTTTTCAATTTAGGTCTATAATCTATTTTGAGTTTGTTCTTTCCTTTCATATATGTGTTATTTACTAATACCATGCTATCTTTTTTCTCATTGACTTTATTCATGCATTTTGGGTATACAGTGCAGTTAATTTCATCATTGGGATCTTGTACCTTTAAATGGCAGGTACACCTTATCCCTGCCCCCAAATCACTCGTTCCTCCCTGCCCTATTTACATATACTTTATTGCCATTTTCTTAAGTTTTTTTTTTAATTTCACTTATTATCTTTCCCCTAATCTTCCTTCTTCCCCTACACCTTTAGCCATTTTCTTCCAATTTCACAATGTCAAGTATATCATTAGGATCTTATGTACAATTACAGTTTTTCACACCAGAGAAACTATTTGGTATTTATACATGTATGACTTATTTATTTCACTTAGGAGTATATCCTCAATATGCATCCATTTTCCTATGAATGACTCTAATTTCTCATTCTTTATGACTGACTAGTATTCCATTTTATAGAAAATGCACATCTTTATCCAGTCTCCAACTGATGGGCAAATGGTCTGTTTCGGGGTTTTAGCTATTACAAATTGTGCTGCTATAAACATGGTGAGCACTGTGGTATGATTCTTTTCATTCTTTTGGAAAGATACCCAGCAGAGGGATGGCTGGGTCAAATGGAACCTCTAGTCCCAACTCTTTGAGGTATCTCCATGTTGATTTCCATAGTGGTTGCACCAGTCTGCACTCCCACCAACAATGGAGAAGGGTTCCTTTCTCCCCACAACCCTGCCAACAATTGTTATTGGTTGATTTCTTGATAACAGCCATTCTTTGTGGGGTGAGGTGGAATCTCAGTGTTGTTTTCATCTGCATCTCTCCAATAAACAGTGATGTGGAACATTTTTTCCTATATTTACTTGTTGCTTTTACTTCTTTGTCTGAGAAATTTCTGATAGCCATTTTTGAATTGGGTCCTTATATCTGGGGGGGGTGATTGTTTTGAGTTCTTTATATATTCTAGATAATAGGCCTTTATCTGAGGAGCAGCTAGTAAATATTTTTCCCACATTGTAAGTTGTCTTTTAGTTCTATTGATGGTTTCATTTGCAGTGCAGAAGCTTCTTTATAAGATGAGATCCCAGATGCTGATTCTTTCTGCTAGTTTCAGTGCTACTGAGGATTTGTTCATAAAGTCTTTTCCAATGCCAATGTCTTCAAGAGTTCTGCCTAATTTATCTTCCAACAAATTTAGTGACTCTTTTTTAATATTTAGATCTTTAATCAACTTGGATTTTAGTTTAGTGCATGATGAGAGATAAAGGTCTGGTTTTAATCTTTGGCAGGTTAAATTCCAGTTTTCCAGGACCATTTATTAAAGAGGCTATCTTTCCTTCAGTGAGGGTGATTGGCTCCTTTGTCAAAGATGAGGTAGCTGAGTACATCTGGAATTGTTTTTGTTTCCTCCACATTATTCTGCTGATCCTCTGGTCTGTTTCTTTGCCAGCCACATGCTGTTTTACAACAATGGCTTTGTACTATAGTTTCAAATTTGGAATTCTTATACCCACTGCAATGTCTCTGTTACCTACGATGGCTTTTGCTATTCTAGGTCTTTTATGGTTCCAAATTCATTTTTGGATTCTTTTTTCTATTTCTGTGAAATATACTGTTGGAACTTCAATCAGCAGTTTTGGCAGTATGGCCATTTTCACTATGTTGATTCTTCCTACCCAGGAGCAGGGGATGTCTTTCTATTTTCTTATATCCTCTTCAATCTCTTTTTTCAGACTGCTGTAGTTTTTAATGTAGAGGTCTTTTGCTTCTTTTGTGAGATTGATTCCCAGATACATCGTTTTTTTTTTTGGTGCTATTGTGAAAGTAATTGTTTCCCTAATTTCTCTCTCAGTGAGTCTGCTATTTGTGTACACGAAGGCTATTGATTTTTGAGTGTTGACCTTGTATCCAGCTATTCTACTGAATCTGTCAATTAAGACTATAAGTCTTTTGGTGGAATTTTTTGGGTCTTCAATGTAGTGTATCATATCGTCAGCAAATAATGAGAGTTTAACTTCTTCATTTCCTATCTTTATTGCTTTAATTTCTTTCTCTTATCTAATTGCTTGGACTAATGTTTCCAGAACTATATTCAAGAGCAGTGGTGATAGTGGGCATCCTTGTCTTGTTCCTGATTTTAACATGAAGGTTTTCAGTTTTTGGCCATTTAATATGATGTTGGCTGTTGAATTTTCATAGATAGCCTTTATTAAATTGAGGTACAGACCATCTTTTCCAATATTTTGCAGAGTTTTTATCATGAATTGGTCTTGAATTTTGTCCAATGCTTTTTCTGCATCTATTGAGAGGATCATATGGTTTTTGTCTTTGACTCTGTTAATATAGTGTATTACATTTATTGACTTACGTATGTTGAACCATCCTTTCATCCCTGGAATAAATCTGACTTGATCTTCTTTTTTTTTCTTTTTTCTGATTTTATTGGTACATTCTAGGAATACAGTACAGTTACATTCATTACTGGGATCTCGTACCTTTACATGACAGGTCTTGGTTCTCATTTTTTCCTGTTGTCGCTACCCTCCCTTGATCTTCTTGATGATCCTCTGTATTCTGTTTGCCAGTATCTTATTAAAAATTTTTTCATCTGTGTTCATTAGGGAGATTGGCCTGTAGTTCTCTTTTTTAGTTGGGTCTTTCCCTGGTTTGAGAATCAAAGTAATACTTCATTTCAGGAATGTATTTGGAAGTATTGCTTCCCTTTCAATTTCATTGAAAAGTTTGAAGAGTAGTGGCAGTGGATCTTCTCTAAATGCCTTGTAAAATTCAGCAGTGAATCCATCAGGACCAGGGCTTTTCTTTGTTGGTAAAATTTAATTACATTTTCAATTTCACTGACTGTAATTGGGGTGTTTAAAATGTTTTTTATCTTCTTCGTTCAACCTTGGTAATTCATAAGTATCTAGAAATCTCTCCATTTTTCCTGTGTTTTCCATTTTATTAGAGTACAGGTTCTCAAAGTAGGAATTGACTATGGTCTGGATTTCTGTAATACCATACTATCTTGATCCCTGTGTTTTTGTAACAATTCTTAAGGTTCAAGAATATCAGTCCTCCAAATTTTCTCTTCAGTTTTTTTTAGCAATTCTGGCATTATGGTGGTTCAGTATAAATTTTAGAATCAACTTGGCAGTAGCTATAAAGTAACTTTCTGGGATTGTTATTGGGATTTCACTCATGGTATAGTTTGTTAAGAACATGCTATATGACAATTTTTTTAGTCTTCTCATCCATAAATATATGACTGCTCTCCATTTATTTAAAGTTTGCATTTCTTTCCTTAGTGCTCTATTGACCTCCACTATTAATTTTGGGCATACAGTATTATGTTAAACTTGTACTTTGGCATTTCATTTTGTGTTAATATAAATATTGTTTTTAATTGCATTGAAAAGGGAATCATTTTTCATTTTTTAAATTGAGTTTTTTGGTTCATTTTAGGTATAAAATGCAGTTACATTCATTATTGGGATCTTGTACCTTTGCACGACAGGTCTTGGTTCTCATTTTTCCCCTTGTCCCTGCCCTCCCTTCACCCCCTCCTCCCCTCCCCATTTACAAATACTTTATTTCCATCTTTTCATTTTCTCACATTTTTTTTCTTTCCCTTATTACCTTTCCCCTACCC
>NW_022900951.1:29188291-29217402 GCF_012274545.1 Fukomys damarensis
TTTTCTCACATTTTTTTTCTTTCCCCTTATCACCTTTCTTCTACCCTTCCCTTCCCACTTTCCCTACACCTTTAGCCCTTTTCTTCCCATTTCACAATGTCAATTATCTCATTAGGATCATATATCATTTTTGAATGATGTATTGGTAAGTAGTTTTGAATATTTTTGTTTTTATGTTTATGATAGACATTTGTTTATACTTTTCCATTCTTGTAATGTCTCTTTGGATATTAGGGTAATTTTGGCCTCATATAATGAATTAGGAGGAATACTTTCTTCTTCTTTCTTTAGGAAGAGCTTGTAGAGAATAGGAATGATTTCTTCCCTCAAAATTTAGTATAATTAATCAATAAAACTGGCCTTATCTCTCTCTCTCTCTTTTTTTTTTTTTTTTTTTTTTTTTTTTTGGTACCAGGGATTGAACTCGGGTCCTTGAGCTTGCAAGGCAGGCCACCGAACTGCTGAGCTAAATCCCTGGCACTGGGCTTATCTCTTTTTGATTTATGAAGTTAGTAATTACTTATTCATTTTAATAGATATATATTTGTTCAAATTTACTATTACTTTTGTGCGAATTTTGGTAGATGCTGTCTTTCAAGAAGTTTGTCCTTTTTATCTAAAATTATTTTGTGGATATGGATTTGCTTATAATATTCCTTTATTCTTTTTATGATCAGAAGTTTTGACCTTTCATTTTTCAGATTACTAAATTTTCTTCGCTTTTAGTTAGGCTGAATAGAGATTAATCAGTTTTTTTTCTCATTGAGTTTATTGGTACTTTTTCGGTATACAGTACAGTTACATTTATCATTGGGATCTTGTACCTTTCTATGACAGGTCTTGGTTCTCATTTTTTCTTCATACCCCTGCCCTCCCTTCACCCCCTCCTCCCTTCCCTATTTACAGAAAGTTTGCTTCTAATTTTTCATTTTCTCATATTTTTTTCTTTTCTCTTATTTCCTTTCCCCTACCCTTCCCTCTTCCCCTACGTCTTTAGACCTTTTCTTCCTATTTCACATTGTCAATTATACTGTTAGGATCTTATTTACAATTATAGTTTTTCACACCAGAGAAACGCTTCAGTATTTACACATGTGTGACTTATTTATTTCACTTAAGAGTATGACCTCAATATGCCTCCATTTTCCTATGAATGACTCTAATTTCTCATTCTTTATGGCTGAGTAGTATTCCATTTTATAAAAAAACAACATCTTCTTTATCCAGTCTCCAACTGATGGGCAAATGAGCTGTTTCTAAATTTTAGCTATTACAAACTGTGCCGCTATAAACATGGGTGTGCATATATCACTGTGGTATGATTCTTTTAATACTTTTGGAAAGATACCCAGCAGAGGTATGGCTGGGTCCAGTGGAACCTCTATTCCTAGTTTTTTGAGATATCTCAATATTGATTTCCACAGTGTTTGCACCAGTGTGCACTCCCACCAACAATGGAGAAGGATTCCTTTCTCCCCTCAACCCTGCCAACATTTGTTATTGGTTGATTTCTTGATAGCAGCCATTGTTTCTGGGGTGAGATTTTACTGATATTTTCAAATAATCAACTTTCAGAAAGCTTGTGTCTCCTAGGAGATTGATGGTGAATCTTTTAGAACTATCAGTGATAGAAATAGCCCAACATAGCATGCATGGGTTCACCAGTTTTCTTCTAATGAACCTTTATGTAATTCAGAAAGGGTACGGGTAGATGAAGCTGAGTATTTCCTTTCTACCCAATGAATTACGATGTAGTACAACCCAAGTCAGTTACCATCTTGTAGAATAGGTTTCCTTTGTTATGAAGACCCCCAAAAAGTCTGGGCTTATTTCAAGGGATTTCTCCATATATCTGCCAGAAACATGGCAGAGTTTTTCTTTGAGATTTCCAAGCACTTTATATATAAATTCAGAAGCTAGAAAAGTTTAAGATGTCTTTGCATTTTTGGTTTGCTTGTTTGTTGCTTACATACGCTGGTCTGTGAACTACCAATTGACAGGATACATTTTAATGTATTTTGGGGGAATTATAGGTTCTACTTATTCTTTCTTTACCTGTTTTCTCATAGTATTTTCTACACCCTCCTTTTCATATTTTCTGTAGAAATTTTCCCGTTTTATATATTATTTCCTCATTTCCCCTTTGGGGTCTCTCAATTTTCCGCTTGTCTACAATACCATCCTCTCCTGCTTCTCTTTTTCCATTTCCTCAATGTTCTTTCTCTCTCTTTCTCACTCTCCCTACACACACTGACACACACACACACACTCACACACTCACTCACATGCACATGCATGTAAATCCTCTAGTACAATAGTCTTTCTTTGTCCATAGATTTGCTTTCCATGGTTTCCTTAACAAGTGATCAATATAGTCTGAAATTTCAACATGGAAAATTCTAAAAATAATTTTAAAAGTATTAACATTGTATGTATTATGAGTAGTGTGATGAATTCTTGAACTCTCCTATGAGGTATAATTGTCCAAAAGTATTTATTACATGGTAATAGGGGATAGAGGTATAAATAGAAGTCTTTCCTGACCTCCATAATTGTATTAACAAGCAAGGGAGAGAGAAAATATCTGTATAATTACACACCTAACATTTTATGGGTCTAAAATATTATCAACAGTTAAATATTTTGTCTTAGGCATGTCTGTGGATCAGAAAGTGTCTGAATCTCTCTCTGAGGCCTCATTGTATTCTTTGTGAATTGTAGTCTAACCAATATCTTTTAAAGACCTAAGATTCATAAATGTTATATTTTAACTGTAAACTTGTAAATTTACATAAATTAACTTCCCCTATAAAATTATTCAATTCTTTTCTGACATTCTCCTGAATATGGTTTTTAATAAGCTTTAAATCCATAATCTTAAATGTGCTAATTTATAAAACTATACATTTTAGGTAAGCAGTTTGTATCAAAAAACAGAAACATCTAAAGCTCAGGCTATGGTTTCTATGGAAATTATTAAGCAGAAACTTGACATCATTGTGTTCAGCAAAATATCTTGCAGCAAGAAAGAAATATGTAAGTAATTACACTAAGCACCCAAGGCACCTCAAGATTGTGATTCTGAGCATTACAGAATATCCCTCTGAAAGGCAGAACCATTATTCTTCTTTTGAGACAGAGTTTCCCTATTGTAGTTGAGGCTGGCTATGAACTCACTATGGAGCCCAGGGTGGCCTAGAACTCATGGTGATCCTTCTGCCTCTCCGTCCCAAGTGCTGGGATTACTGGAGTGTGCCTCCACATCCAGATGCATCACTTGTTTACAGTAGTACCAAATGATTGCTAGTTTCCTTCTGCTTGTAGCCAGAAAGGCTGAAACTTTATGAAGATATAAGTCAGAAGTCCCTCTTTAGATGTATCAGTTTCTATAATGATTACATAAAGTTATACAATTTGAGCATTTATTGAAAACTACTACCATGGAGAGTAGACAAAAAAATTCTTTTCTCATGGAAGAAGTGAAACAAAAACTTAAGTAGGAAGTAAAAAAGCTTTCAGTGGAGCCTTTAATGTTCATTGTATCTAAAGTGTCCTCAAACGTATTATACATATGTATGTATGACTTGGGACCTTGTTATAATGTGATTCACAGTGCTGAGGTCCCCCCTTTGTATCAAGCTCTAAGGTAATGTTTCTGTGTGGTAACCTAATAAGACTCCACAAATACTATAAACTCTCTTGCATTTGGATGCATTCCCTTCTATATTTTTAGTTTCTGTCTGCTGTTGTAAAAGTAATTCGATGTTAATAGAGATAGTCCATTTTCAAGAATAGGTTAAATTTGAAAATACATAGGGAAGTGAACACAAAAGAAAAATAAAAAGAAAGGAAGAAAATAGGTGAATTTTGTTTCATAGTAAATATCACCCTAAAGTGTGGCTTTTAACATGGTTGTCTTAATGTCATGATGATAGTCCTAACTTATGAGAATCGCATCAGTGTGATAATTTGTAATATTCCCTAATCTGAATTAAGTGAAAAAATACATGGACACACTATTTTGAACTCTTATAAACAGCTACTTACCTGAAATAATATTGAATACTGAAAAGCATGATGTACAAATGAAGAGTCATTAAGCAAATGTTCAGATAGACCACAATAAAATAATGGGTAAACAATATTCTTAAAAGTGTTATTAATTTTGCCACTTTTATATATTTGTAGTACACTAGATATTAAGGCTCTAGTTGTTATATATAACAATAGGTTTTAATATTTTGTTTTGCTATATTTCAATATAAATATATTGATATTTAAAACTACACTTGAGAATTAGTATTTCACTAAAGAACATCTAGTCGTATATCTAAATATATAGGATAACAATTAATCTTATATTCCCTAAATATGCCAACAAAAATAATTAGGGGTGTTATTAGATGAATGACTTTTCATTTTGCAATTAAAAATTAGTAAAAGGGCCCTTCATTAAATTTTTATTTAGGGGAAAATAGGTGTCATAGAAGGCCTTAAAGCCATTTTTAATTATAAATATAAAGTTGCAAAGTACAAAATAATCAAATATTTATTCAGTTCCTGCAGATCTTAATCATCATTATTGATTAAATATTGTTAGTGACAAGATTTCCAAGAAATATATAAGATAATTTAGAATATGTTTAACTCTTTATGCTTATACGCATGATTATTTTTGAAGCTATAAAAATGTTAACTCACTGTTTCACTTAAACAATCAGACCATTTACAGTTTGCATTTGTTAGACATCTACTGATTACAATGGCCATTCAAAAAGTCCCATTTGCTAGGCTTGGCTAACTTTACCTTCTAAAATATTTTAATTCTAGAGAATCCCTTTGCATTAGAATAAATTACTTGATTCTATGAAGTGTCTCCCAAACCTGCTGGGCTGTGTTGGAGATCTCTGTAGAAGATTCTATTACAAACTATCCCTCTTTCAAGATACTCATAACATTCGGTTTAGAAAACCTATTTAAGTGTGTGCCTTCTTCACCAGACTGTTCATTCAAGGAAGATTGTAGATATCTCTCTCTCGCTTGGCTTTTTGATACCACCTAGCATAACACTGAGAATAAGAGGGGCTCAATAAATAACTATATACACAGTGCAAGTTTATAAAGTTTTAGATATTATATATAATAAGGGCATAACTAAAATTATAGTTTAATTTTTGTGGTAGATGAGATCAAATTTTCTAAACATATCTGAATTTACAATTTTAGCTGTTTTAGAAATTCTCAATTGAAAGGTCAGGTCCTCAGAGTGATCATTCCTAATTGTAGAACTTCTGGATACTTCAATATCCCATTTATTTCTGTCATTCATGTTATCACAACAAAGTCTTCTTATCTTGTTTAGAGTTTTATTATATTTTTTTCTTCCTATTAAGTTAAATGTCATGTGACTAAAAATGTCACCAGTTTTTAGCCCTGTATTTTAAGGCTTTGCATAATATGCAATGAAGAAATTAGTGAATGGATAGATATGCACATATAGACGTATCTCACACAGGAGTTTTGAAAAAACGTACATACTAATAGAAACCCGAAATAGTACATGAAATGACATGGAGCTATTCTTCTCTTTCCCCCAAATAATTCATGACACATTTTCAGTCTTGGTCACATGAGCTACTGCTTGGATTGAAAACTGCCCAACTCAATATCTACTTCTTCTGGGATAATATCCAATCTTAAAGTTCTTTTTTCTCAGTCCTATAAGGTGACTGACTTGGAACTTGTTTCTTTAAAAGCTTACTTGTGCTATAAAAGAAATTTATAATTTCAAGCTTTCTTTCTTATAAATCATTTAAATACAGTTCCTTGGTCAGTTTCAAGATGTAAAGAAATAGTATCTGTACAAATACAAAAATATCTAATTTGGTATAGTAGCTTATGATTTATAATCTTGTGTTAGATTTAGGCTTGGATTTGGAAAATATTAATCTAGAGTTATGGTAAAAATATCTGGATAATTATACAGATTATTTTAAAGGTGGCAGTGGTATCAAAGTAATTACTTGCCTGTCATCTTGAAGGTTACTCCATGCTGTACTTTATTGTGCAAGACAGCCTAGCTGATTAAGTTGCTTTCTACATGATGAATCTTATCATGTTGGCTTCTGTAGAATTTTCGTCAGCTTTTAAAGAAGTTTTCATTTAATGGGATAAGATGAGAAGAATAGTAATGTATACTTGACCATCTTAAGCAAAAGTATTGGAGCATAGCCTTTACATAATGGAAAAAGATGCAGAGAATGGATAGGCTCCCAACATTGTATTACAGGGCTGGAGGCATATCTCAGTGGTAGGGTGTTTGCCCGCTATACATAAAGCACTAGGTTTGATCCCTAGCACTGAGAAAATAATCCCTATATCAAGGAAAATTTGAATAGTAGAGAAATGATTGCACTTTACTCAAGAGCCTCTTCCTTCTTTTCTTCCTACTTTCTTCCCTTCTTTCCTGTCTCTCTGTCCCTCCCTCCTTCTCCTTCACTTCCTCCTACTGCCCATTTTTTTCTTTTCTTCTTCCTCTTCCTCCTCTTTCTCCTCCTCTTCCTTCTCACTCCCTTCTATCCCCATCTCTGTCTCTTTCTGTGTCTCTTTCTTCCTAAATTTTTTGTTTCCATTAGACAATACACTGTAATCCTGTAACCTGGTAGTGAAATACAATGAACTTATTTTTGAAATGCATATCCTATTTGATCATTGACACCAAGACTGAAACTAAATCTATATTAAATACTTGTCAGGATTCTAGTCTTCAGGTAAATGATGTTCTGTAAAACTTCTTATCTGGACATTCTACAGAAATATGTGACATACACAGCATTTCTAAAATGCATCTAATACTTCTTTTTTAGTGTTTCAATTGACACATTTTAACTTTTTCTTAAATCAACATCCTTTTCAGTCACCTCCAAGGTTGAATCATGAAGTTTTTCAACCAAATGAATGAAAGAGGGAATAAGAGAGTATGGATTGCTGAGAATAAAGATGTTTAAATACCTGCTTTGGCTCTAAAATTTGACTCTCTTCAGAAAATTAAACACATATATCCTTTGTGAATAGAAGAAAAATATTTCTAAATTTCATAAATACACTTTTCACAAGTGTGGAGCCAAACTTTGGAGATTTACTTAATATACTACATTTTAAACATTCTTTTCATCTTATAGGGAGACCATGACTTCTACTACTAATAGTGTACCATGAAACTGAAAAAAAAAGATATGGTATATGAGAAATCATTGGCATTCTTTGCAGGATAATGGAATAGCCAGGCTTTGAATCCCAGTTGGAAAATACTAAAAGAGAAACAATCAGAGGAGTGGAACCTGACAACGACATATAAACCAACATTCATTAAATCCTGGAAAAGTCATGGTTTTGCTTACAGAGAAAAGGTAGAGAGTGTGGTTTTCTACACATCGCTTTATAGAGGACCTTCTAATTCCATTAAACCCAGAAATGAACTTAACCATGAGATGAGAGCAGAAACAGAGGAGATTATTATACAGTAGAATGGAGAAGTTATGCACAAAAAGAATCAAATTCAGTACTTATACAACATATATTTTCTTAGGTGATAGCAAGGATAGGAAGATAAAGGTGTCAAGAAGTTAATTATTTCCCTGGGTGAAATGTTGAGAAAAAATTTACCTTATTTTTCAAGGCTTCAAGGTAGGTTATGATGCCAAATTATAACCAGAAAGGAGGGATTTCTGGAAAGCCAGAAGCTATAAAATTGAGTCCTTTATGTATAAGAGGATATGGACAGAAGAATATTTGCCTATGTTATGAAAAGTATCTTTTGGGGAGACAAAAAATTGGGGAAGATTAAAGAGGTAGCAGAATATTTGAGTGTAGTAATATTATATTTGTGATCAATGTGGTTTCAGATCTAGACTGGAATGTCTGAGAACCTGGGCATAGCAAAAATTTATTTGTACCAAGAGAGTAGACACAACTCCTTAACTAAAATTTTGTGAGATAAATTGTGTTGAGGTTTTATCTGTGGTTATGAAACAAAGGGTTTCTTTTTGCAGTGCTATATTGGATAGACTAATAGAAGAAACATCATCATTAATGTCATTCTTAGCTCTGTATTTTTTAAATAACTGAGCTTATTTTCATAGAGAGAACTCCAACTCCATCAATAGAAGCCCTCCCATTATATGAAGGTTTGAGATAGATTTGTGCTTCGGAGGAAGTTAACAGTATAATGCTGATTTGAAAGGTTATGGGAAGCTAGAAAAATGATCTGAGCAGAATTGACCTACTCAAGTGACCATTTCTTTCTCTATCCAGAGAACAAAGTAGAAACTATATAATACTCTTGATAAAAGCAGTGTTTGTAAGGAAATGTTTGCAATGACCACTTGTGGCTGTTTTTAGGCAAAGGCAAATGCTCGAGTCCTGACAATACAGGTTCAAATAAGGATCATTTCTTTTTAAAGGCAGCAATGTTATAGTGAAGGTTAGCTTTGGTATAGGCCTTAAAGCAGCCATGTTTTATTTTTCCTAGTACAGCAAATTAACTGGTATACAATTTTTGTCCTGATAGTTTCCATTGTGCCCCTAAGGCAAGGTTCTCATCATGATCTTTTCTATTAATCATTATCAATTTTGATCTCAGATTGAAATCTAAATTTTAAGATGGTTAAGATGCAGTATTATTGATGAAAATATGAAGTGAATTTAATTAAGAATAACAGCCGATGAATCAAGAGTTTTTTTCCTAAGGATGTGACATGCCTTATGATATAACTCACAGATATGTTGCATGCAAACTAGAGCGACAGAGCAAAACGGTTGATAGTGGCTTTTCTGGTACCGGGAGATGTAAGGATCTCCAGCAAGGGCAAAGTAACCAAAACTAACACATATAAATGTGTGCATGAATCTTAAATAGACAAAGGTACTTACAATAGGTACTGTCTGTCACATTTAAAGAGTATGGACCCAAATGAGCTGTTGTACTAATCAGAGAATAGCTGAAAGCTAATGTAGACAACTGGGATTGCAGCTGAAAGAAAATATAAAATAGAGTCTAACAGGAGTTAAGATTTTTTAATAGGCATTGAAGTATTGGAACCATGAGTCTATTTTAGGCTAAAAATCTGAGTAGCTGGATCACATCCAGACAAGATAGACTCAAGGAGAGAAATTGCACTGCTGTGCCCAAGAAACTATGAGCCATGACATCACATTCTACCCAGATTTTTACTCCTATGGGAAAGATACTTTGTCTCAATTTACCAATTTCATTCCTTCTGTACTTCATCCTTCTATTTTAATTATTTTGTTTTTAGCCTATATTTTCTAGATCTGTTGTTTCCCTAAAATGTTTCCATTTCATTAATTGATCTGCAAAGAAAGGCTTGTCTTCAACTAAAGTAAGATATTTAGAGGAAGTTGATTGAAAAACAGAGACCTTACACTAGAGGGACTTATAGTAAAAGGTTTCTAATTTTTCTGCTAAAGGAAAACCTGCATGTGGATGCTGCATTTTGTATGCAGATATAAAATAGGAATCTAGAGTTGGTCAGTTATCTCATTGCACAAGTACTTGTGTTTCATACACCTGGTACAATGCTTAAAAACTACAATTTCTTTTAATATTGTAGTTTGAGACATATACTTCCACTTTACCCACAGACATTCAGTAAATTTTATTTTGTTTCCTTCCTGAATGTTTCCTTCTGAATTTACAACCCGTAGAATGGTATCAATGTATTACTACCACACCCTCCCCAACTGAAATTTAAGCTCAAACCAGAGAGGAACTTCTCTCAGATGTATTCAATGCTGTATTTAAGCAAGTAAAATATTGTCAAGTTTTCAATGCATGTTTATTGAATGAGTCAATGATAGTAGCCCTATTATATTTTTTGACTTATATTTTCTGATAATTTTCACCCACTCATAAATATATCTGCTTACCTGATCATTTTTCAAGTAAAATAAAAGCTACACATTTTATAAAAGTAAATTAGGATGTATATATTTTACTAGGAAGTTTTTTGTTGTTGTATTTTTTTTTTTTTTTCTGGCACCAGGGATCGAACTTGAGTCCTTGCACTTGTGAAGCAGGGCCTGGAACCACTGAGCTAAATCCCTAGCCCGGATGTATATATTTTAGTAAAGTATACACATTAAATGAAGTAAAATTAAAATAATTTCATATAAAAATTAAGATACTTAGGTCAAGAGATATATTATAAAATGAAAAATTGAAACTGAAAGTTATTATATAATAATTCACTTCCTTTGCAACACTAAACAAATATCACATACAAGTGGGTTAAATAAATTGAGCATTTTTGAACATTACTAGTATATTTGTCTGATAAAACTCAGCTGTTCTGTAAATTATTTAGACTTTTATGAAGCTCATGTAGCTTATGGCACATTCTTTCCTTGGTCTTTTATTTTATTTTATTTTTATTCATTTTTCACCATGGTGTTTGGTTCCCATTGAGCTATGAATTAAAAGGTACTATCTCTGGATCACTGGAATAGCCTCATGACCTATACTTGGTCAACTTTACTCATCAGTATGAATGCTAAGAGAGAGAAAGAGTTCTAATGACATGCTTTCAGTTTGTTGAATACCCAGGCAAGCTGTGCACAGTTTCATGAACTAATAAATTATCTTCTTTGTATAGTTTGTGCTTCACTGATTTTTTTGTCATGTGCAGTTGAAAGGCTCTTGATTAATAGGTAGCATTGATGCTCTTATTTTTATAAGAAGTAACAGTGACCTGAGAAGTGGAAGGAATTATTTTATTCTACTCTAACCGTTAGTAAATTACACAAAAACACACTAATATTTGAAAATGCAGGTTTCCTTCTTTAAACATGTCTTTTAAAAATTCTGTGGCTCTTTTAATGTCTATGATATTCTTTTTCCCTTGTGAAAACAGGTACTTTCACAGTATTTATGTTTTGGGATGTCAGTACTTACTGTGTCCTTTTGCCTGAGTATGACTTCTGTTCTGCATCTTTATGACTCCTTAGTGAATTTGGTAGCCTCGGATGTCTCCAAACATCTGTTCATAGCTTATTATACAAATAAGATTATTTTACCATAGCTAATTAACAAGAAAAAGAAATTGCTAGATGCCCTGTCTATTTAGAGATTTTTACTACTTATGATTTCTTATATATTTCCTGCATTTGAAAACAATTCAAGCAGAAAATTAAAGCAAGTCCATGGTCATCACGATAGTTTTGTCATTCTTCTGATTATATACTTCTAAATTCTCTTTGAAAATTAACAATTTTAAAACAGATTCCTATACATTATTTTCATGTTTTTATGAAAAAGACTTTCATGAGCCAATATAATACACTACCCCTTTCATATTATAGAGTTTTCCCTGAGAAGAAACTAGCAAGAATCACTTCATATCTGCATGCACTCATCTAGGTGCTACCATATAACTAATTCCTCTCAGTGGAATTTGTATACCCATAATTGTTGTCACTTCTTGATCAAAGCTTTGGAAACAAAATGTATTCTTTCTACCTTTTTTCTCTTTCCATTGACAGGAAATTTTAAAATAATAGTAAAGTCCATGAGTTGCACTATCTGATGTGTTAGGCACCAATTTCATGTGGCTATTTAAGTAGAAAATGATAGAAATTAAATATGATTTAAAATTTATCATTCATCTTATCCACATTTCCAAAGCATACAAGCTACATTTTCATCCTTGCAAAATATGCTTTTCACCAACACTAAGATAGTAATGGAAACACTTAATGGAATGAGCATTTTTTGGGGATCTTAAGGAGGAGAAACATGCAGCCACTGTACACTTAACAGACTATGAAATTAACTTCTAGTTTGGTAAAGGAAACATATATTTGGTGTTCCATATATCTTGGTATTTTGGGCTATCTGAATTAAAGTAAAACTTTAGCAGTTAATTTTAAAACACTTTTCACTTCTGAGACATCTTGAAGGTCCTCGGTTGCCTTAGCATTTTGTTTGATTAATTTTTACATTCAAAATCAAAACAAAATTAGAATATATATTTAAGGCACAATTTTTTCATTAAGTTTATTGGTACATTTTAGACATACAATACAGTTACATTTCTCATTAGGAACTTTATCTTTACATGATGTATCTTGTTTCTTATTTTTTCCCCATACCCCTGCCTTCCCTTCACCCCCTGCATCCCTCCCTATCTACAGAGACTTTGTTTCCATTTTTTCCTTGTCTCATATTTTCTCCTTTCCCTTCTTTCCTTTCCCCTTTCACTACCCCTCCCACTTCCTCTCTCCCTTTCAACCTTTTTTCCTGTTTCACATTATCAGTTATACATTTTGATCCCTATTTGAATTTTTAGCTTCTCATACCAGAGAAACTGTTCAGTGTGTACATGTGTGTCCTATTTATTTCACTTAAGAGTATGGCCTGAATGTGTGTCCTTTTATCATATCTCTAGTTTCTCATTCTTTATGGCTTACTAGTACTCTATTTTATATTAAAAAATCTTTATGCATTCTCCAGGTGATGGGTAATTGGGCTGTTTCCAAGCTTTAGCTATTACAAACTGAAGGCACAATGATTTTAGAAATAGTGAAGTCATGAAAATAGGCCAAAAGAAGTTTCTCATGGAAATGCATCCACAATGATAAACAATGATTATATTTCAGATTTTAACTCTTGTTTATGTTAGAGATAGTATTTCTAAGGTAGATAGCCATGGAGGGAAAAAGCTTTGGTTTTAGGATCTTTGGGTTTTAATCATAATTTTTATTTTTGTCACTGCACATCTATAATCATTGTAGTTCTATGGGTATCCATAAATAGACACATAGAAATCAGGGGTTTGGTTAATTAAGCAAGCTTAATTACTGATAAAAGTCAGAATAGAGACTCTGGAATAGACGTGTGGTGAGGACAAACTTCACCATACTATTGATACAGCAGTGTTGAACTTGGCATAATCTACTTCATTGAAGTCTCTCGGGTAAGACGCAGAGAAGAGTTTTGCCTCCTCCTGAGGGAGGGTCTTGAGAAAGAGAGTAGAGCACGAATTTCCAAGGTTGACAATTTTTGATTCATTAGCATGCCAGATTCATGAATTCAAACCAAGATCAAACCCAACTTGATAATAAATTTCCCCACTGTGAAGAGGAAAACAAATAGAACAAGCAACCAGAATGAAGCAGAGACTATTTTTCATCAAATAATGTGAAATAGGAAGTGATTGTTGAAAAGGAAAGGGGAACTAGGAAGGAAAGAGAGGAAAAGAAGGAAGGAAAAGGCAAAAGACAAAAAGAGAAATAAAGGAAAAAATTAAAGCAAAGCTTTTCTGAGTAAGGAGCAGAGGGGGTGTTGAAAGAAGGGTAGGGAATTGGAAAAAAAGGCATCAAGATATATCCTGTACAGGTACAAATTCCCTATGATAAATGTTATCATTATGTATATTTCAATTGTTCCAATAAAATTAATAAATTTTTAAAAACATAAAAGAAACCAGAAATGTTGGCCATTGTGAATAACAATAAATGGCAATAATATTTGGGATTGTTGTAAGGATTAAATGATATAATTTGTATAAAGAATTTATAAGTGATACCAGTTTTATTACTAATAATTGTAGCAATGCTATCATTATTATTATTTCTGTTGCCTGAACTTTCATAATTATAGATTAATACTTTGGTATACTTACTAAAAGTTAATATTTTCTTTAGTTGTGCATGTTTTGTTTTGTTTTGTTTTTTTGTTGACACAGGCCTTGCTATGTAGTTCACACTGGCCTTAGACTCACTATGCAGCCCAGGCCTGCCTTGAAATCATGGTGATCCTCCTGCCTCAGCTTCCTGAATGCTGAGATGACAGGTTTGCACCACCATACTCAGATTGTCATACATATTTTGTGTGAAAAAGATTTTAAATGAAGGAGATTTGAAAAAGCCAACTAAGCCTAAGAATCATACTAAAGAATAGCAATAAATAATGAAAGTTTTAAGAAAATTCTAGGAAAATTGTTTTACTTACTTTACCAATTTTCCTAAGTCTAGAACAACACTTAATTGCTTGCAAATATCTGAGATGAAAAATATCATTTTCATCAAAATAGAAAAAAAATTGATGTTTAATTATACTATGCATATATATTATTATAATTAGCATTTATAATTGGAAAAATACTGGAGACCAATGAAGTTAAACAGGAATAGAATCATTCATGCATTTACTGATTTTTATTGATCTACTATACAGTTTTTGAAGTCATATGACATGTTTTTTATACAAAATTAGATTCTTTCTCAAAACTTATAACACTTATATAAGGGATATAAACCGAGATATTATAAATGTGTAGGAAAATATTTTTGCCGATAAAAGGAAAAAATAAACCATTGGGAATTAAAGGAAAATATTTTCAAGTCTAGAATTCAGAGTAGCACCATTTTCAACTGTGTTAGAGTAGGTAGATTAAAGCAATGAGACAGCTTGGAGGAGTTAACATGGACTAGATAAAATTTGAACAAAATTCATGTTTGCAGGATTTTCCTTGTTGATGAAAGGGGTGGTCTGAAAATTATTTCTATTTGTATAACTTAATGGTACATTAAGAAATCATAAGTAATTAAACTTATGATAAAAATAAATGATTTGCCAAATACTTCATAATTTTACTTACAAAAATTTCCAAAAATACAGCTGAAACTTATGATATTACACGTAGATCTATCTTTCTTTCTTTCTTTCTTTCTTTCTTTCTTTCTTTCTTTCTTTCTTTCTTTCTCCTTCCTTCCTTCCTTCCTTCCTTCCTTCCTTCCTTCCTTCCTTCCTTCCTTCTTTCTTCAGTATGAAGAGGACTGGGTGTAACTGGTGAATATCTATAATCCTAGCACTCAGGAGGCTGGGGCAAGAGGATCCCTGTGAGTTCAAGGCACACCTGGGCTCCATACAAAGTTCATAGCCATCTGAAGTACATAGTGACAACTTATTTCAAAAAGAAGAATGTGGTGTGTGCATTTTGGCTATTATTTTTATGAGATTTTATTGCTTTTAAAATTAATTTTATGGTTACATTTTAGATGTACATAATGATTACCAATCCTCACAGAGAATTTGTACCTATATATGGTATATCTTGCTGCTGCTGCTGCTGCTGCTGCTCTTCCTCCTGCTCCTCCTCCTCCTCCTGCTGCTGCTACTTCCCCTCCTCCTCCTCTTCCTCCTCCTCCTCCTCCTTCTTCTCCCTTCCCCTCCCTTTAAGCCCTCTTTAGAAAGCGCTGGAAAAACTGGCTCTGGACATGCTGAAGTTTAAAACTAGACCCGTATCTCTCACCATGCACAAAATGAAAATCCAAATGGATCAAGGGCCTAAATATTAAAATACAACCCCTAAATCTATTGGAAGGTAGAATAAGTAGAACTCTTGAAGATATATGGGTAGGCAAAGACTTTATGAAAACAAAAACACAAATCACATAGTAATGAATACAAACAATCAACAAATGGGATCTCATTTTATGAAAGAGAATTTGCCCAGCAATGGAAATACCAACAGAGGGAATACACAACTCACAGAGTGGGAAACAAATTTTGCCAACCAGTCTTCAGACAAAGCACTAACATATAGAATATAGGAAGAACTCAGGACAAAACATTGAACCTCCCCAATTTAAAGACCCAATCCAAAAATGGGCACATGAAATGAATAGACAGTTCTTAGGTGAAGAAATACAAATGGCAAATAAATATATGAAAAATATTCAACGTCATGGTCATTTGAGAAATGCAATTTAAAACTACACTGAGATCAAGAACTGAACCAATAGGAATGCTGGAAGGGCTGTGGGGTCAAAGGAAACCTTCTCTACTGTCAGTGAGACTGTATACTGGTGCAATCACTGTGGAAATTTTTGAAAACTAAAATGTTTAGGGCTGAATTTAATTTTAAATATTATGAAGTGGTTTAAAAGCAAAGAAAAGACAAGCATAATTTCTGAAGTATTATTATTGATGAGCTCAGCTAGGCTCTGCTACTTCTTCATAGGCAAATTAAAATGAGATCCAGTCATAAGTAGAAAATTTTGAAGTGAAACTATGACAAAAATGAGAAATTTGCATCATTCTCTTTCAGCTGAGCAAGTAGAATATTAACAACAAATTTAAAATGTAATAAATTGCATTGCCAAGTTTATAACAAATAAAGAAACTTCATTAAATTTCAAATATATCAGTCATGCAGGAGAATCATTTGACCCCAGGAGCTTGAAGCTACCCTGGGAATCAGTGAGACTCTACCTCAAACACTTGGCTTTTTCAGGTATGAACATTTCATATTTGTGAGCACTCAGGAAACTCTACAAATAATGTAAAGATGTGCCGGTAATGTTCTGTTATTGGATAGAAAATATAAGTCATATTACTAGGAGAGATAGATTCACAGAGATGCACATAAGCAGTAGAATAAGTTCATGATATTTATTCTGGGAAATTTTCAGGTAGACTATTATAACACTTATGATTTCACTTATTTGACTCCTGAACTCAGTAAATGATCTTCGTACTTTCAAACAATTCAGTAAAATTCAGTATATCCATTATATTTTACCTTATTATGTATTTTAGTGGATTTTTTCAGTGATACTGAGCCAAGTGTACACTCTTACAATAAACTAATGTCTATATTTTCTCTGTGATGAATATATATTGAAATTGAATAGCAACCAAAAACTGTATTTTCCAAAATAGAAACCATATAAGCAGAATATGTTGAAGTATTTTAATGAAGCTTCAAACACTTCAAATAATGAGAACATAAATGCAGACATAATTTTCTTTGATGCCCCATTCCCTCTGTTTCACTGTCATGTTCCTTTTTTTTATGTCTTCTCTAAATGTACTTTGAAATATTTTAGATATCACACATTTATAGTGAAATATGTTTTTGATTAAGTTTAAGAAGTTGCAAAATATAAAATTTTGCCATATTACATACATTGACATTTTAAAATAAAGATTGTGTCTTTTATAATACCTCATATTATGCAAATACCATAATGATCCAATACAACTAACAGGAAAACTTCACATATTCTTAACATGATATGATGCATTTTATATTTGAAGGTCTTTCATTAATCACAGTAACTGATGTTTCTACAATAAAGTAGTACTATATAAATTTAAATTATTTTGTTAATTTTCTATTACTTTGAAGCTCTAAACACTAAATTTTCTTCTGTTTTGCTGCCAGTTATAGTCACTAGTAGTATATAATTAATCAAAACAAAGCAGTATCTTATAAGTTCCTAGAAATAATCTACCTAAAGCGTAAAAAAATGTCAGCAATATGATATTACTAAATGAGTTCAAATGACTTATGACAAAAATGACTGAATGGCTCATGTTTTTTGGCTTATATATCTGCAGATAGGTATTGCTTATTTGTAGACTGAATGAAAATAATATCAATTGTTTATTTTTTTAGTTGTAGATATAAGAGCTGAATATGCTTCATCTCAAATACACAATAACTAAATGGTAATTGAGTTACATCATCGCAAAGTTTTTCAAGTCTGGTGAATTTTCTAAGTTATTAGGTAACAAAATGAAGCCTTCTTTGGTTTTGTGGAAATCAATGAAATGGATATCACCCATCTTGCAAAACAGTTTGATACCTACTCATTAGTTGCATTAGCTTTCTTACAATGGATGGCAATTTTGTTCTTTGTTCTATTGTTATATCTTTAGGATTTTATACTACTGGATAACCCCATTCTGATTAAGGAGCACTCAGTTATAGGTAGGAACCCAAGCTCTAGTGTAATATGATACAATATTCTCTCTATAGATATCTAAAATATGTTGTACATTTGGAAAGCTATGAGAAATTATTTTGAATGTTTGTACCAGATAAATGATGTTTGTATATACACGTTATAGCTGATTTAGACATAATACAGTGTATAAACATACTGACAGTACTATTTCATCAGCATTAGTTACCCGTTCTTATTTCAGAGAGGGTATAGAAAGTATAGGTAAAAGAGTCCTACCTGAATTCTGGTTGATATGTACAATTTTCATGATTATTCTTGTATGAGTTAAAATAATTTAAAGTTTAGTTAAAAAATAAAAATAAGTTTAGAAATAATTTTAAAAATAATTTTAAAACGTTGTAAGTGAAGAAGAAGTGAGAACCAAGCAGATGTCTTGACCCTGATATACATGCCCACTTATACCAATCAATTTGGGGGGGATTATATGTGGTATTTACAGATGTGGAATTGTTTTGCTTAAAATTATACATAACCCTACATCCTTTGAAAAGTCCTCAAGTACCTCCTTAATATCACTTTTCTCATGACCTTTATTTAACAATGATCATCCTATTTTTTGCAGTGTTTTCATCTGTGTTTTTTTTTTTAATATAATGATGATCCCATAGGACTGGCAGCAATAAATTCAAGTGGAGATATTTAACTGGCAGAAGCCAAATGGATGTGATTTTCATAGGGCAGAAGGTGGGAAATGCCAACCAAGGCAGTTTGACATGATGTCATGGGGGCAAAAATACATTAGCAACCAACTAGGGACCTTCCTCGGTTTTTAACATCAAAAGAAATAAAATTGCAAGATAAAGTACATTGATTTCATATATAAGCTAGTTTCATTGTTGTCACTTATTAACTGAATAGGAATCATGGTCTGAATAGGAATCATAAAAAATACATCTTTAATACCTCAAGAAACATACCTAGCAATGATTACTTAATTTTTATTTTTATTAAGTTTATTGGTACATTTTAGGTATACAATACAGTTACATTCATCATTGGGAACTTGGTACCTTTACATGATGTATCTTGGTTCTTATTTTTCCCCATTTTCCCTGCTCTTCCTTCAACCGCTCTACCCCTCCCCATTTACAAAGACTTTTTTTTTTCTTTTCTCATGTGTTTACTTAATATTTCCTCCAAATAATTATAACCATGCATTTACTTACACTAGGGAAAGGTTATCAAAAAATTTCAAGGACTCTTCTAAGAGTCTAAGTTGACAATAATGCCAAGAGGACCTAAACAGCATTAGTTACCCGCTCTTGTTTCAGAGAGGGTATAGAAAGTATAGGTAAAAGAGTCCTACCTGAATTCTGGTTGATAGTGGGTACTCTGGGGACATAATCCCACTTGGTAGTCATTTCCCTTGTACCTGAAGTTATAAATAGAATCAGCATAATTGGATGTTAGCAGGACCCCTATATAGAATTCTTAATCTGTGAGGTGTTATGGCTATCCTATTACTGAAGGTTAAGTATAAGCTTCTGAAATGTTACATATCATCTAGTGTCATGTTTAAAATAATTTTCATCGTGTATGGAGAGATATATGTTAGAAACTAATATCTCCTTTCAAAAGAAGGACTTTAGAGTAGTACTTATCTCTGTAGTACGGTCTCTTCATTTACTTTACAAACATGGCCTCTAGAGAAATTGCTTTGATCCTGAATGAAAACAGTAGACTTGAACAAACTCAACCAAATAACTTCTTTAGTTATAGTTGTGTGAAAGCAGATTACCACAGACTTAGGTGTGTGTTTTTTGACAAGTGTATGATGAATGTAGCATTTCCTAGTCGTTTGCAGTCACATGGAATTACTAAAAATAAATATTTATAATTTTATCCCAGGGTTAAATTAGTTCATGTTCCCTCTGTCACAATAGATTCCAAAAGGAGATGAATGTTCTGGAAACCTCACAAAATATCCTTCTGATACATTATGATATTTTGTTAATAAATCTAGACAATGAAGTAATGGGTTGCAGGCAGAAAGCCTTCGTGATACCAATGGTCTCAAGAGGGTGAGAGTGATACTCAGTGAAATTTCAGAAGTGAATATTATAGCCATTAAACTTTTAGAGACATGCCCCGATACCTTCTCAAAAGTATTTTTTTTTAAATCCTAAAGTATTACATCTCCCACATAGAATGAAGTGACACATTGCTTCTATGCTTGTTGAGGATACATCTTCCACATCTTCCACACCTATAGCTAATTCTCTAGTCCTTTTACTGAGTAGAATAAGTTTTGAGAGTAGCCTAGAGTATAAAAAAACAAAAACAGAAACATGGAGGCAAGCCCTGGTTCTTATGTAAACAACCTCGCTAGTGTAACACAGTATACAATGAGTTACAGGCAGCGCTTTGGGCAAATAGATGTGTGAGGATTAGGAAAAAATTTAGTGGAATAATCAACACTCAGACCTCTTCTATTACCCAATCACCCTCTACTCCTCTCTTTTTTGCAAGTATTAATACTGCTCAGTGTCATTCACCCCAACACTGTGTCAAAATCTGATTCTGTACACTAACTGGCAACAGAAGGTAGAGAAATAAAATTTCCTCTGTGCCTTGACAGGAAAAGATATACAGTAAGTTCCTTACTTATGAATATTCACATTGTGAACTTATATAGGGATACTGTATATGACTCATAGCTGTACTACATAAGACTCAATTTGTGAATATATGAGTGAATAATTTACAAGCGTGCTTCCAGAATGGAACTGCTTTGTAAGTCAGGGGCTTACTGTAGTTTGATTAGTAGACAGCATACAATTCTACCACTGCAAGTGTTGCCTGTTCTTATCATGTCCTGACCACATCCCTCTAGTGTATTTTAGCGAATATGTTTCCTTTATCAGATCTACTCATGATTCAATTTTGTCTCTTCTCTTGCTCTACCATCTTGTGTTTGCTTTGCATTGCTTTGGTCTAGCAACAATAAAAATATACTAATAGGTACTTAGTGACAAATAATTTCTAAATTCTTTGTATTAATGTAATTGCTTACAAGACTCTATTATCACTATTTTGCGGATGAGGATACAGAGCACATAAAGTTAAATAACTTTATTAAGTGTTCACACTAATCGAGCAAATATCAGATTTGATTGCAAGTAAATAATCAAAAGAGTCAATATTCTTAATCTTATCTATTTTCATTAACTGGAAATATCCTCTCCATTACTGACCCATTTTCACCTGTGCTAGCTAGAGTTTACCCTTGTTCTTTTCTGCAAAAACACAACTAACCAAGCACAACCAAAGTGTTCAATTTTATAAAAAATTTGGTGTAATACTGGGGTAGTTATGTGCTAATATAAATTTAATATATGTATAAATCTTTGCTTTCCATAGATAAACCCTAACCTGCTACTAAAATTTCTTATTGAATATAATCATACTTAAGTAGTTTCCAATCACGAACTCAAAATATTATCTCACTGCAAAGTAACCATCCTTATGTCAGTAATCTCTGTTTATTTTGCCTTTCTCCTTATTCAGTGAAGAAAAAAATTCCCAATTCTTTTTGTGTTTTTAATGCACAACACTTCCTTTATTTTATGCTGTTTATTTTACTATATTTTTCTATGTTAAATTACTGTAGTTGAATAAAGAGAGGACTTATTCTTTACAATGAAAAGTCTAGTAAGATATTAGTCTACAGTAAGTGAAAAAAACTTTTTCATAAAAAAAGTACTCCTCCTTCATCAAGAAGTTTGGGGTAACTGAATTCAGTCTTTCTTTGGTCCTAAATGCAATTTTCTTACTTTATATGTAATACATATGCATACATAAAAATATCAGACATGTAAATTTTTATTTTACTGTTTCATTTTTATCATTGTTAACTTATGTGACTTTATTGAAATATTGTAAATATTTTGGAGTTAGAGTATATTAAATATTTAAAGAAGACATCTGCAGTATTATTGTTCTTTTCATATAACTGCAATTTTTACCAGTTTATTCTAAAATATAAATTTAGAATCATTTGGTAATTTTAAAATCCATGTTGCTCATCATGGTAAGTGAAATAAGTCATGTACAGAAAAAAATGGCGAATTTTTTCATTCATTTGTGAAAAGTAAAAAAAAAAAAAGTAGATCATGAAATAAAGAGAATACAGTAGTGGTCTATAGAAAATATGGTAGAGAGAGGGAAATACAGATTGGACAACATGTACTAAAGTATAGCTCAATAGGAGGAATTAGTTCTCGTTTTTTATAGCACAGTAGTGTAACTATAGCGATTTATTGAATATTTCAAAATAACTAGTAGAGAAAATAGCTGTGGTGAGCAACCTTCATATTTTTAAGCTGGATTGGCTTGGAAAGTGCACATTTTGATGGGTATCGGTGAGTCACAGACACGTGACCTGGTATTGCATCCCTTCATCTGGCACTGTTCTCTGCCTTCGGGTTTCAATCAACTGAACACTTTTGTTCCACCATATGACATTTTGTCATAATGTTTTGGCCTTGGAGACAGATGAACATGGACTGAATTTCCTGAAGCTAACCGTCAAATCAACCGCCCCCACCGAATTCCAGATGTCAGGTCAAAGAAATGGGAAAGGTAACTAATTGGCACCAAGAATGGGATCATTTTTGTGACAGTAACAGACTTTATGGTTCAGAAACCTTGGAAACTGGTTTGCAGGAGGAATTGAGAAAGGTTTAGAGAAATGGGCTGGAGAACATCTACAACACTCTAAGCAGAGATTGATGGGTGATTCTGAAAGAGCTCCGAAGGCCAGAATGTTCATAGGAATATGGGCAGCAAAGATCTAAATCAGGAGGATCTAGTTGGAAAGATAGCTAAAAGACACACGTGCTCTATTCTGAGAAAAAGTCTCCCTATCTTTGTTCATGTCTTTGCAGAAAGCTGAGATTAAGGGCTGTGAACTAAGCGATCTTATGGAAAAAATTCCAGTCCAGCCCATTGTTCAAGCTGTGGCTTTGCCAATGCTGACTCCTTATAGCCAGGTGTATATTGAGAATCAAAAGCAAAATTCAGAGGAGAACAACCTGCAAAAATACAATTTGGGGATAAAGGAACCATGTGCAGATTTTGGACAAAGGAAGTTTGATTGTTGAAGAAATTAGTGCCATTATAAAGACACCTAATATTTTGAAATGCTACAAGTAAAATATCTTGAGTGTATCTCATAAATCAGCAAGATCTCGCTCATCATACACTCAAGGATGCAAGAATGTAAATGTTTCATTTGAAAGGCAGTAACTGATCCCCATGCTTGATAATGTTGGCCTAGGGTATTGGTTTTCCAAAATGTATTTCACTGTACTCAGCTATCAAAGCACTTAGAGGCCACTAGATCCATGGTCCTAGGGCTATGATTATTGCTTGAGAGGGATAATTGACCATGTGATGCTGTTTGTTCAGGCAAGCAGAATGTAAGTATTGTAGGTTCCTGAAGGCTTCCATGAGAGTTTAAAAGAAGGCTTGGGAGACCAGAAAAGGAGATGAAGTGGAAAGAGCATTGTGGGAATGAAAATAAATGTGTATTGGAAACTTCAGGAAGTCAGAGATGCAAAGAAGGTGGAATTCCTGCTAGGGCAATCTGTAGGTAATGAGCAGAGCCAGTCCAAGTGAGAGGCTATTTACATTTTAGTCAGCAAGACCTTATATGTTAGGCTGCCCAAGTCCTTGGAACGCATGTCTTACTACCATGTGCCCTGATGTTGGACATGGAGCTTTTAGGACTTTATGTTTTCCCTACTAGGTTTTGGACTTGTTTGGGTCCAATTATTTTGCACCACCATATTCCCCCCATTTAGAATGGAATGTTTACCTTGTACGATTATAATTTAAGATTATATAATTATAAATGTTTTATAATGTCTCAAAACTAAGAGTTTGCTGTGATTCTCAGAAGAACGGTCAACATGGACTTCTGAAAAATGATGTAACCTCTGCGACTTTGGGGAAAGGATCACTGCAGTCTTGGTTATACATAAAATAGTTGGAACAAGTTAGATGGTATTATGGTTTAGGTATAAAATGTGCCTTTAAAAACTTCCTTTAAGCCGGGAGTGGTGGCGCACACCTGTAATACCAACACTCGGGAGGCTGAGGCAGGAGGATCGCTGTGAGTTCGAGACCAGCCTGGGCTACATAGTGAATTCCAGGTCAGTCTCATCTACATAGTGAGACCCTGTCTCAAAAAAACAAACCAAACAAAAACAGCTCTCTTTAAAGCCTGGGAGGGAGGGTGGGTCACTGTAGGAGTGACTTGGAATGGTGTAATTTTTTTTCCTCAACTCCTTTCGCTCTGCTTTCTTGTCCACAAGACGTGAGCAGCTTTCCTGAACCATGCAATTCCACCATGAGGTTTCTCCTATGGAGTTGATTAGCCATGGTCTAAACCCATTGACATTGTGAGCCAAAATAAACCACTCCTTCAAATTGTACTGCCAGGTATTTTGACTCAGTGATGAGAAAACTGACTAGTGCGTAAAATTGTTATAAAGAGTGGAGTCATTGCTCTGACTGAACCTGACCGTAGCATTCATTAAAGTTTGGAACTAATTTGTTGAAGGTGTTTGGAAAGATTTGATGATGCATTATAGGGAAGCAATAAGACGTTTGGAGCAGTGCTTGAAGTGTGATACTGGTGAGAGTTCAGAAGACCAAAATGCTGATAAGAATGTGTATAGTCAAGGCCAGGCTCTAGTGGTTTTATTTGGGAACATAGTCTACCGTGGTAGATGAATTAGAAGCAATATGTGTTATGTTCTGGCATAAAAGTTGTGTATGTTTTGCCTATGTCCAGAGACTCCATGGGAGACTGATATTAATCATGGTCAATTAATGTGGCAGCAGAAATTTCAAGGAGGTCCAACATTCAAGCTGTGACATAGGTACTAATGGCTATGTAGATATAGTCATATCAACAGTCAGAATTGGGTCAAATGATAAAGCTGAGTGATTTGAAAAGTTAGAAATTTTTCAAGAAAAACAGAACCTGAAAAGTTGGAGTAAAGGATGGTTGTTAAAAAGATTAACATTAAAAAGAAACGAAGTACTTTGTACAAGGACAAGGAGTAAGATACCTTGGGAGTATCTCAGAAATCAGCAAGACAGCAGCCATCACAGGTTCAGGGATGCAAAGCTTTGAATCGTTCCTTTGAAAAGAGAGTCATTGGGAAAACTCCTCTTTTAGGACTTTCTGGAGAATTATATCACTTAATTCAGCCATCTAGGCATACAGAGCAACTGCAACCATGGTCCAAAAGGTCAGGCTGGTATTCAAGCTGGTGGCAGTCCTTTGTAGAATCCACATGGTACTGGTTATTCAGCCATGACAGAGTTATTGGGTCATAAAAGCTTCCACCAAGATTTTAGAAGATCTGGGAGGTTAATCAGTGTACCCCTGAAACAGCAGTGCAAGAAGCTGTGCGAGTGAAGCCAAACATTATACTAAGATCCCAGGATTGAAATGTATAATAAATAGATAATTTGAAATAAGAAGACAAAGTTCAATGGGATAGGGAAGTAGGAGAGGTAGGGTAAAGGAAAGAATGGAGAGAAAAATATAAGAACAAAATGGAAACAAAGTCTTGTAAATAAGGAGGGGTGGAGGGGTTGAAGGGAAGGCCAGGGAATAGGACAAAAAATAAGAATCAAGATATATCTTGTAAAGGTACGAATTCCCAATGGATGCCATCATGTTGTATACTTAAAATGTACCAATAAACTTAATGAATAATTAAATAAAAGAACATGGGAGGTCTCCCGAAGGAAGCCACAGGCAATGATCATAGTTAGAACAAGAGTGCTGCAACAAGCAAGGCTATATTGTCAAAGTTGCCCCAGGATTTAGTGTATGTCCTGCAGGCTCTTGCTCTTGTTTTGATCCCATTTCTGCCCATACTTTCATTTTTCTCTTTATGATTAGGAATGCTTACCCTGTGTCATTGTATTTTGAAAGTAGTTTTTTTTTTTTTTTAATTTTCATAGGCACTGTAATTTAAGAGTTTGCCATGAGCCTCAGAGGAGCCTTTGGACTTGAACTTTTCATCAAGAATTAGAATAGTTAAGACTTCTTTGAAAACTCTTAGGGATAGGCTAAATGCATTCTGTATGAGATGGACAGGGGCCTTTTGGAAGCCTAGGTGAAATGCTATGGTTTAGATTTAAATTTCCCCTTAAAAGTCTCATATTTGGAAGTGGGCCTGATTGGAAGAAGTGGATGGTAATGATTATAATTTAGAAGAACGTACTCTTGTCCCTAACTCATCCTTTTACTCTTGGCCACCATGAAGTAAGCTGCTTTCCTCTGCCATATAATTCTACAACATGGTTTCTGCTTTGGAGCTGCCTAACTATGGACCAAATCCACTAAATCTTTCAACCAATATAAACCTCTCCTCCTTTAAAATCAATGATATCAGATATGTTTTCCAATGATGGTAAAGCTAAAATGGACAGAATAATTGTCTCCATTTTTTTATCTTTATTTGGAGATTGTGTGGTTTAAGGAGATATGTTTGGCTGTCAAATTCAGAAGCAGTGAACATCATGATTAAACTTCTAGTGTCAGAGTTATCTGCTAGGAATCCATTGAGGGAATCGGTAGAGTACACTTCTGGTCTTGTGTGGGTTGGACATGGAGAGGTGACCTTAGGTACTATATCTGTTCCTTAACACTTTCTTCTCTAACATTGTTTCTCTCTTTTGCTTCCCATCTGCCATGAACTAAACATCTTTGTTTGAACATGTGCATCAGCCCTTGATTGACTCACCAAAAACCAAAAGCCAAATTCCTTCTTCCAGTTGTGTGTGCTGGTTACTGTGACCCAGAAACATAAAATCTAAGTGTTAGAACTCCAATGGTTTATAAGAACTATGGTTCAGTTTGAGAAGAAGAAAATTGCTCATTGTGCTGATGTAGTCGTTATCTATAGTATACGTTTATTGTATTACCACAATGAACCCCATAAATATGTACAAATATTATGTCAAGTACAAATAATTTAAAAGGCCCTATGTGATAGTTAACTGTTGTGTCAACTTGAGTAAGAAATGCCTAACTAAATAGGATCAGCACACTTCTGGGTGTGGCTGAAGGGATCTAATGAAGACAGAAGCCCCACCCAGGTTGTGGGTGGTACCAAACAATAGGTTTGTAGCCTGGATGGAATAAAAGAGAAACAAGAAAGCAAAGCATGCTCCTGTTTTCTTCAGAGGATCTCCTGCCTTCACCTTCTCCTTGGAAGCCATCTCCTAGCTTCCAGCACAGATGCTTCAGCCTCCTGACACAAACTCACATGCCTTTGACCTTTTACTGGAAACTTTGGCTCTCCTGCATGCCCACAGTTTTTCTTCCCTCTTCCACAACTGACCCTGCAGGTGGCTACTGTAAGCCTACCTTGTAAACCCTTATGCATTTATGTATATTTTGCATTAAATCTGTTTTTCTAGTGATCATTCACTGATACATCCTGATACAATTTTAACTTGAATAGCTTTAAATGTATAATTAAAAATTGATTTTATAGTCCAATTCAAAGCCAATGAATATTATGAAAATATATTTTTATCTGTTTATAATTTTTATTATGAAACATTTCATATACAATGGAAAAGTACGTAAAGAATATCTAAAAGAACTAATAGTATTATTAGTAGTACGGTTTGTGGAATCTAATACTAAATGTTGAAACCTTCCTCGATCGCTCACTGATTATATCACCTTGTGCAAATAGCTTAGCTTAATCAAATCTTTATTTCTTCGTCTATAAAATATATCAATAGTTCCTATGTTATTACTTTGTTGTAAGAGATAAATAAAGTAATCTATGTAACAGCATAAATCTTTGCATGTACTTAGTGCTTAATAACCATTATTATCCTTATTAATCCTATTATCTGTGGGAGAAACTAAAAAATATTAAATTTTCTTGTATGTTTTTCATTGACTTGATTCTTATCTATCCTCTTATAAAATGTAATGGACTTTTTTGTGTGTGTAGCAAAAGAGAACCTACATTTATATTATAGGAATGAGTAAATTGAAACTACATAGTGGCTTGAGATGTTTTTTGTTTCTATATAGTGGAATATGGATTTCAAAAGACAGAATATCTATTATAAAAACTTTTTAATACTTTTGACTTAGAATCTTGATTACAACATTAGATCAACCTAAAACTTTTGGGGAAAAATTCATGTTAAAGTAATATCTAAGAGATAAAGTTTTCTGGACCCAAATTAATTTTAATTTTGAAGACTTTTGGTTCTTTGTCTTTGCTAATATCATCTTGAGTGACATTCCTGTGTTAAGGAGGACTTTATGGTCTCTAGTTTTATTTGCTTCAAGGTGAGTTCTTGAGTGAAGTGCATCCCTTGTGGCTTCTGAGAACTCATTTGAAGTCTTCTGAATTTATTAACAAATCTATAATTAGAAGTAAATTACCCAATAGTTTAATGATATAGTTAGCTATTTGATAATGTTTGAATATCATTCACCAAAGTTCCGCATCTTGGAGAAGCACAAATTTCTCCTGAGTTAATATGGTATTTCCACAAAATGCCTTATTTTGTGAAGTTTGGTTTAGGACTCCTTTGTCCTTCCATCTCTAAGATAAAATTAGACAATAAGTTATGTGCTGGGCCATTTTTGTTGCTCTGGATACTGATAGGCTATTATCTCCCTGCTAATAGTAGACTTAGTGGCTTCCCACAGCATTCCTTCCAAGGTTTCCAGGCCATTGTTTTAAAAATATGTTTAGATCTTTTTATAGCAAATGCTTGTTAATACATTGTTTGCAGAATAGAGGAGAAGTGGAACACCACAATCTGTGTTGGTAGAGAGTCATTTTTCACTTGCTGCTTGGCTTTGTTGGAAAGAAGGAACGATATTATCTTTGGATAAATATATTTTCATTTTATGTATTCACAGACTGTAAAATGATGCATTAAATTTGCTGTGACCCATTCAAATATTTATTCCTTCATAATTAATTGTAGTTACAGATGATTTTATAGCATAGAAAGTTAAAAAATTCAGGAGGATTGTATTACAGATTTTTAAAAAATAGAAATATTAGGGCCGGGGATTTAGCTCAGTGGTTCTGCTGCCTTGCAAGTGCAAAGACCTGAGTTCGATCCCTGGTACAAAAGAAGAAGAAAGAAGAAGAAAGAAGAAGAAAGAAGAAAGAAGAAAGAAGAAAGAAGAAAGAAGAAAGAAGAAAGAAAGAAGAAGAAGAAGAAGAAGAAGAAGAAGAAGAAGAGGAGGAGGAGGAGGA
>NW_022900951.1:29217667-29224022 GCF_012274545.1 Fukomys damarensis
GATGATCACGTGGAATTCCAACAAGGAGTCCGGTAACTAGAATCATGATGAATCATGTTTTTATAAGGAGCACAGTTTAAGTGAGAATGTACAATAAATGGTTACATCATGTATTACTTGACCAAATAGCAATTCATTCATCTATTTAGTTTCTTATGAGTTGTATTTTATGTGCCTAGTCCTGGGCTCTTTTACAAATAGGGAACAAATCCAGACATTTTTGGAATTGGGAAAACCAAAGAGAGTATGTTTAAAGGAGGTATCCAAGGTTTCTATCACTGTGAAATTTAACAGGCAAAGCTTGAAATATATGTGATATGCATTCATAAAATGCCAACAATAAAGTCTTGAAAGTAATGAATTGAAATATAATGAGAGAAAAATAACATGTATGCATGAAATATATTCAACTTTCTTAAGAAATATGACTATGAGGGGAAAGTAAAGAGGCATTGACTAGAAGATTCAGGAGAAAGGATATCTCACATTTCTGAGTTGTTTGTTGGGTAATGAAAGACATATAAGTGGAAGAATTTCAACCTTTTAAAAGGACCTATCATTCCACTGTATTATGAGGAAATTTTAACAGATGCTTTAATACCTCCCCAGATTTCAGATATAACATCCTGTGACCCCAGTTTATATTTATAAACCTTGATACTAATGGTTATGAAAGTCAACTACTCAACCTGTACAAAAAATCCTTATGTCCACTAATTTTTGGTATGAAATGCCTGAAATAGTTGGGTGTTAGTCATAGTTTTCAGTACAATAAAACCTGACTTGGATCACCTAAATGAAATATGTGTAACCCCTGAACCCTTATCTCCAAGAACCAGAATGTGTTTATCGGCATGAATTTTTGAATATTTGAATCACAATTTCTTCAGATAGTTATTTGAAGTAATGTTAAAAGGTAGATCCTCAGTTTCACTGGTTGTTTCCTAAGCACTACCATTAAGGCCACATAACCATATATCTGTATGTACCATTGTGGTAGTTCAGTGCACGCATCATATTGGTGGTGAGATTCTAGTCCAATATATATATCATAATTCAGGGCATATACTGCAACTTGGAGGACAGCACTCCAAAATCTAAAGTGTTCCTGAGCTGGGGACTTGAACTAAGTCATAAATATGTGCTATTCTGTCAAGTAGCTGCTTAGGCTAAATATTTCTGGGTAATTAGTAAAAGTAGTGAATTTTGTGGCCATGAGCTGGTCCTTATTCCTTCCTTGTCCTCTTTTGTACAAGGAAATGTTTAGTAGTATGTTATAAACTAAAAATTATGCATGAGTGTCCTTGTGAGGTGTAACAAAAATACAGTAAAAACTGCTGCTGAGTGCCATGTAATGGAAAGGCAGGCTCATAAAAACATTAGTTTGTCCTCTCTCATCACATCTACTGATTTAGTACTGAGTGACTTCTGAAGCTTCTCTAAAGTCAAAATGATCATGAAAGGTAAACATGGTCAGTTGATTCAGGATATCAAGACAGTCACGACAGTGCAAATAAAGACATTCATTAAAAAAGGACTTGCAGAACTGCTTCAGAAAGTGTCAAATCAATGAGATAAGTACTTGAAGCAAGGGTGAGCATTTTGAGTGGGATTAACAGAAATGTTCTTTCTACTGTGATAAATTATCTTTAAAATTGAAGCATTCGCTGTATATTTCAGTTATACCTCAGCTATCAAGTTTTACAAAATGATATGCATGCTTTCAGACAGGAAAGGCAAATTTGTTTCTGGGTCATATTTCAAGTATGACAGAGAATAAGAGACAGTACCTGTATGAAGGAAGAGTTATGATATAATCTTTTTCTCACCAGATATCCAACTGGATTTCTCAAGGAATGGTTAACCTTGTCAAAGACACAGCAACAATTTCTGCTGCCTATTAACTGGGCTCCTATCAACAATTGATGCTGTATCATCTATGCTCAGGAATCTAGAGTTCTAGGCTTAGTGCAAAGCATTCATTTTTCTTTTCTTTTTTTTTTTCTCTCATTGAGTTTCTTGGTATATTTTAGGTATACAGTACAGTTACATTCATCATTGGGGTCTTGTACCTTTACATGACAGGTCTTGGTTCTCATTTTTTCCGTTTGTCCCTGCCCTCCCTTCGCATGGCAAAGTACCCATTGTAGAACCAAAAATGAAGGAAAGTAATCCCACTAATCACCCAGATGCTGAGCAACTTTTCCATCGTAGCTTCTCCTGACTGGAAGTATGCGAGACAAACATTGACTTGCGGTCTAGCCACTCCCATAAATCCATTTACATTTGTGAATCCATCCAACTAGTGTATTTAATCCTCCAACAACTGAGAGCCCTCACCCTGAATCGAAGTATTACAGGAGAACCATTGGTGGAGCAAAGGCAAGGGCCATAGTAGTCTACATTACTTGTTCACAGGTCAAATATGATATAGTATAATTTCTACCTTAAAATGATTATGATTCTGTCATGAATTTCATGCCTTAGCGCAGAATTAAGAACAACTCTTACTTATTTATTTTTCTGTAAGGGCCAGAAAGTCAGTATTTTAAGCCTTGTGGGCCATAACGTCTCTAGTACAACTATTCATTTGCTCTTATAAGGTGAAGGAAGCTGTAGACACTGCTAAATTCATATTAATGGGTAAATTGTAAAATTTTTATTTGTAAACAGAAGTGGCAGTGTGGATTTGGTCCATGAGAATATAATTTGCTGCTTCCTTCTTTGTTGAGCAGCTAACACCATGTATTGACTAGGTGGGTGAGATTATTTAGTAGTTCACATTTTATGGTCAGATACTCTATCTTTCCTAATGACCAGTTTTTCAAGAGGAGATTAGTTGTGTGCCAAGAAAGGCATGGCTGTAGCTTTATTCTAGACATGTTATATATCTTTCTCATAGTGCCCTGTAAGGGGTTCTGTGCAGGAAACTTTTGTAGTGCACATATATGCAGCACCATTAGATCTGTGGGTAATAGAACCCAAATGGTAGAACACCTTGTAACTAAAAACTGATCCAGCAGCAGGGTCCTCTTTCCCTGTGCTATGATCTGAACATTTGTGGCCTCCCTAAATTTATGTATTGAAATTCTAACCCCAAAAGTGATGGTCTTTCGGACGAAGTACATTTAGGTGATGATGTGTTGCCCTTAGAAAAGACAAAAAAGGGGTTTTTCTTGCCTGTAAGGCCATGTAAAGATACAGCAAGAAGGTACTGTTTGAACCACACCTCAACAAGACAGAGAATCTACCTGCAGATTGATGTTGGATTTTTCAGCCTGGAGAACTGTGAGGAATAATTTCCTGTTGTTTATAACCTATGTCGTTAATAGTGTTGTATTGTAGCTTCCATAATGGGCTGACATACCTTGGCTCTCCTTCAAAACTGAGTCTGTTAGGTCATGTGAAAATGGAGAAGTAATCTTAGTTGTGGTGCATGCTGCCAGCAAAACCTGAAGAAGCCTACCACACACACATTGAATATCTTTTTTAGTGGTGAAATATGAGATACAACTTTTCCTTTCCCATAGAAATGAAGTTCTGACATGCTATAGATTACCTTAGACCCCCCAATACACATACAATGTTGCCTGAAGTATTTGTAAGTCATGCCCACAAAACTTCATTAACTTGATATCATCAATGTAGTAGATTTGTTTGATATTTGATGAATATCACTGTATTATAGTAGTTTTTTAAAATAATTTGTTTTCTACTACATGATTGCAATACATAATTATTATGTTTGTTGTTAAAAATCGGTACATATATACAACACATCTCAACTTTTCCCTTTCTACTCCACCCCTTTAATTTTTGTTACCAGCATCATATTCATTTGTTTATAAGTCCTTATGAGTTTAATTATGATAAAGATTAACAGTCATATTGACAGGCCTAGAATCATATAAAACACAAGGTGCAGTTATAATGAACCAAGATACACTTTTAGATACATTGGCCATACCAGACTGCAGTAACTTTTTTTTCTGTCAACTTTTCTATAGCCTGTCTTTCATTTTGTACCTTTTTATATATTGGATTTATTTTATAAGAGAAACCATGTGATAAATAAGATTGTGTGTCTGATTCACTACACTTACTATTATGGTCTTTTACAAATGACTCAAGTTTATCTTTCTTTATAGCAAAGTAGTACTCCATTGTATATAAATTCCACAGTTTATTTTTCCATTTATCTGTTTTTTGACGTATAGGCTTCTTCCAATACTTAGCTATTATGAGTTGTGGTGCTATAAACATGGGTATGCATGTATCAATGTAATAGGATGTCTTTAACTCTTTGGGCAAGATACATAGAAAGGGAATAGCTAGGTCAAATAGAATATCTCTTTTTAGCTTTTTGAGCAATCTACATTCTAATTTCCATAGTGGTTGTGCCTGTTTACACTCTCTCCAACAATAAAAAAGGGTTCCTTTTTCACCATATCCTTGCCAGCTCTTGTTATTGGTTGATTTCTTGCTTTCTTTTTTTTTCTTCATTGAGTTTATTGGTACATTTTTTGCATACAACACAGTTACATTCATTATTGGGATCTTGTACCTTTACATGACAGGTCTTGGTTCTCATTTTTCCCCTGACCCTTGATGATGGTCATTCATTCCATAGTGAGATGGACTCAAAACAAAACAAAAATTAAAAACAACACACACAATAAAAAACTGTCAACAACAACAAGAATAAATTTTTCTTTGGCTTGTGAATGTGTAGTTTCCTCCAGGATCTACAATTTTTTGATAGTGCCCCAATCAAGATGTGTCTCTACATAGCAAGCAGGAGACTCTGGTTTGGATCTATAGCACCACACACATGCATCCACATACCACACAAATATACGTAGTATAGAGGCTAAGATCTCTGTACAGTTTTTGGCCTTTCTCTGAAGGTCTCCGAGATAGGGCTACAACTTATTGTGCTGATTTATATTCTAGAGAAAAGAGAAATGTATGAAAAAGGGCTTTGCTAAATACTTTATCCAAAAACTCCTGTTCACTCTTTGCTGACCAGGGACTATATCATAGAGCTATCCATCCTGAAAGGAAACTAATAAATACCATGCTTCTTCAAAAATAAGAGGTAGTCAGAAATTAAGCCCTAGCATGATTTTTCCAGATGATTGTAATATTAGCCCTGCCCCAAAATAAGCCCCAGTTAAGATTAGCCTGATGGATTCGCTTAGTACACCCATCACAATACACAACAGATATACTGAGTTATATAATAATAATAATAATAATAATAATAATAATAATAATAATATATAGTTAAGTATAAATACATAATATTGATATTAATATTTTAAAAAATGATAACATGAATTATAAGTAAGTATTTGCAAGGACACAAGTGTGCACCTGTGGACAAGAGATAAACATCTATGTAAAGAAATAGGGGCCAGGGATTTAGCTCAGTGGTTCGGTGTCCTGCCTCGTAAGGACAAGGACCTGAGTTCGATCCCCGGTACCACAAAAAATAAATAAATAAAAAGAAATGAGTGATTGATAGGAATACAGACACTATGCAGCAATAATGTGAGCATTTGATAACAAACAGGTGTTTGGTCTGACATGGATCTTCAAAATGCAATATGTTGTATGTTGTAACAATGTACTACAATCAAGCTACATGGACAAGTGCTGGTTTAAGTAAAGCTCTATTGCTGGACCTGAGAGATTGGGGCCAAAGTTTCTAGAGGAAATGTGGTTGCAAGAAATTCACTCCTGAATTCAAGATTGGGAGAGTTATGATGATGTTGCAGAATATGATCTGAATGTATTTTAATAAACATAGATTTTTGTGCATGAATAGATATAGTACTATACATAAAAAATAAAACATTCCTGAAAATAAGCCCGATTGCATCTTCTGAAACAAAAGTTAATGTAATGCGCAAGTCTTATTCGGGGGGAGATAATATATTTTTCATTGTCTGAATTCCAAATCATAGGCTCCGTTGTTTTTGCTTACTGCTCCATCGTTTTCCCTTAAGTCATCCATGGGTCTCTTTAAAGTTTCAACCATTTTCAGTTGGCTATATCTAGTTGTATTTTTCTACTTCTTTATATAGATATTCAACTATATAAACAAAGCATTTCTCCAGTGGGTATCTTTTTCAGCTATCTTCTTTAAATTCTTTAGCTTTTATCTTTATCTTTATTTTAGCTTTAAATTCTTTATCTTCTTTAAATTCTTTTTCTTTTAATAAAGAAAAATTTATAGTCCTACTTGACTCAACATTTTTAGCTTGTAATATTTCATAGAAGTAATAAGACTGCTGTTTGAGAGAGAGAGAGAGAGAGAGAGAGAGAGAGAGAGAGAGGGAGAGAGGGGGGG
>NW_022900951.1:29224282-29240986 GCF_012274545.1 Fukomys damarensis
AGAGAGAGAGGAGAGAAAGGGCCAGGGATTTAGCTCAGTTGTTCCGCTGCCTGCCTCGCAAGCACAAGGACCTGAGTTCGATCCTTGGTAACAAACGGACAAAACAAAACAAAACAAAAAGCCTGCTGTCTATATTTTCTTTATTAGTATCTACTTGTGTTACATTAAAGTAAAACAAAAAGGGTTTTATAACTTGTGGCACTTTAAGAATTATAAAAGAATAAAGAGGGCTTTATTGTAAGCTTAAAGTAATTTCTTTCAAATTTCAATTTCCAACACCATAAACTTCCCAAAGAATATTTCAACATGTTATTTTAAAAATTTTGTAAAAAGTTTGATATAAGCATCAGAAGCACTACTCTATTCTTACAATGAAAGTGTCCAGATATTCTTAAGATTCCAATGTCACAAAAAAAACCTCAATTAAGATTGCTTAACAGTTCAACTTCCAAGTCTTAGCTAACTTATGATGGAGGTAGTACCTGCTTGGGAACTATGAAATAAAACCCTTGATTAAGAATTAATTATCTGATCAATGGCTCTAAATTGTCCAACTCTATCCTGTTCATCTCAAAAATCTTCCATGCTCTAAGGAAAGAGATTCTCTGGTACATATTATCCTTTCATTCTCCCGAGAAATGGCACCAAATAGGTCCACAGGTGTTACCGGTTAAATTATGCCTCTCTCCCAAGAGAGATACATCGGAGTCCTAATACCAACTGCCTTAGAATCTAATCTTTTGTAGAGATAGAATTTTGATAGTGGTGAAAAAAATTAATGCAGGCTCTTAACCAAATAGACTGATTTACTTATAAATATGTTAAATTTGGTCTCTAAGATAAAGATAAAACACCATATAACATTGAAGGCAGATAGGAGGATGATGCTTCTGTTACCCAGGGTACAAAACAGAATACCATCAAACTACCAGAAGTTGGAGAAAAAGAGTAAATTATTGTCTCCCAACCTTTGGACAGAAGCAATCTTACTGATGTCTTGCTCTCAAACTTCTAGGCTCCGTAACAATGAATGAATAGGGAAGTATATATCCTTTGCAATTCTGTGTAAGCCATTTAGGTTATGCTGTCTCCTGAAGACATCCTGTTTGTGATACAGTGCAATAGAAACTGTAGAATACTAATGCACAAGAACACTATCTCATTTTAGAAAGCCTAATGAAAAAATATTGTGTGTTATTGGTGTTCAACAGATTATTTCATTTGAATAATTATTGTCTGAACAAAAAAGACGCAGGTCATATTAATGGTTGTGTGATATCCTTTTAAAATCAACAGCTCAGAAATATTTTTTCAATTAAAATTAACTACTCTTAATATTATCTTATTTTATTCTACTATAAAAGCAGTAAAATACAATTATTTTCTATCTTAGAAACGATTATTTTGTGTTTATTATTCAAGTGAAATTTAGTCTTTTCATAAAAGTCTGCTGATATTTAAGTTGTACTTATCTCTGTTTTGTTTTGGTTTTTTTTACTCTCCAATACAAACATTAAATATTTCTGAGGTTTTGGGATTTTTTTCCCCCTATAGCTGGATTCTTTTAAATCTTGAAGTAGGAATTTAATGGATGTAAAAGTCATTTAAAGGTATTTTACAGAGCTTGTAATGTGAATCTCATCTATGAAAAGCAAATGTAGGTATTTTTTATATTCCAAAATTTTATCAACCTACAGGTGAGAATTTTTAATACTCAAAATACGTTTTAATAGTCACAGCTGATATCCCCTTTAGGTGACCCATTTTAGAAGATGAAATTTTCTGACACTTAGCCAATTTTCTCTAGAGAAAATCCCAGAAATATTTCACCAAAGGCTGGGAATATTTTAACACCCTGGTAATTCTTTTGCTGAGACTGAACTCTAGGACCTATACTGAAATACAGTGACAATTCCTTTCAGTGTGCTGGGATTAAAGTTGTGGGACTGCATTCAACTCATAGATTGTATTTATTTGGTTTTTTAGATCATTTTTTGTTCTGTTTTGTTTTGATTTGGTTTTTTGAGATGGGGTCTCACTATGTAGTTGAGACCGACCTGGAACTCACTATGTAGCCCAGGCTGGTCTTGAACTCACAGCGATCCTCCTCCCTCAGCCTCCCGAGTGCTGGAATTACAGGCATGCGCCACCATGCCCGCCTTAGGTTGTATTTTTTTATTCTTAATTGACAGATCAGAAAATAAGACATAAAGCAGTTAGCCTGAACACATGTATTTATAATTTTCTGCATTACTATGGTAACCATTCACTATTAGAATCAGACCCTGAGGTTTAAAATCTGCTCTTGTGTTACCTGGATGATGAATAACCTTTGAGAAGTTTTTACATATTTCATCCACTTCTTCATCTGTGAGTCAGATGGATGAGTTTTAATAGCTTAAAGAATACAATGAAGGGTTAATAGCATGCCTGATACAGAGTAAATGGTCATTGAATTTCAGTTGTTATTATCATCATTATTAAACCAACTAATCATCCTGAACTCTACTTTGTCTTTTTTTTTCTTTTTTTTGGTGATTAAGCTGAAAATCTCTTAGCAGAGTAGTGTGACAATGTGTTCTTCCATCAGATTTAACTCCAATTATTTCTTTTTGAGCTAGTTCCTCAGTAATTCCAGGATTTTTCTTCAATTAACAGTTTGGTATGTTATGGTATTAACATTAAAAATTAGCATTAAATAATTACATCTGCTCATTTGGAATAGTATGTAGAGCTAAGCTGCCAGCATCTAATGCTTCAACACCCACACATTTGAACTTAGTATTTTGCATTAAGATTCTTGGGGGAAGTCCCATTTTAATTATTTTCTTTTTATCTTCAACAAAGTTCAGATAAAAGTATTTCCTTAATATTGCCTTTAAAGTGATCAGAGAACATTTTGCTAACCTACTGTATTAGGACACCTTATTTTTCCTTTAGAATTTTTGATCAATGGCGAAGAGCCATGTGTACTCAGTTATTAGGAATTAAAGAAAGGGGTTACATAAATGCTTTAACTTTGTTTTACTACATAAGGGTTTTTCTTATACGTTTCTTTAAAAAATTTTTGTGTCAATCTCTGTGCATATCACATATGCCTTTTAAATTTAATTCATTTTAAAGTGCAAAAATAGTACAAAACATACCCTCCCTACCTTACCAAGTACAGAATACAGTCTTGTACCCGAAGCACATTAATACTCAACAGAGTCTCAGAATTACCCTCACTACTCTGACTGCACGGAACTCTACACCCATCTAACAACAGTCCCTCGTTGTGACAACCCCCATCCCCCAGCAGCCAACATCACTCTTTCAGCTTCTGTGTTTGAATACTTTATATGCCTCAATTAAGTGGAATGATACAATATTTTTTTTTCTGTGAATGGCATATTCCGCTTCTCCTGGCGTCCTCAAAGTTGATCAGTGCTGTAGCATGTAAGAGGCTTGACTTTTTAGAATGCTGAGAAATAGCTGCTTTATCTGTTAATGCAACAAAGGACACTGAGGATGCGCCTAACTGTTGCCTATTGTCAATAACGATACATTGTACATAAATGTACAAATGTTTCTTTAAGATTATGTTTTCAATTCTGCACTTCATTGTATTAATGCAGTCTTAAATTTTCTGTTAAACTTGGCGTGTAAGTATTTTGTTGGAGATGTTCCTTCTTTGATTTTTGATTTTCGAAAGTTTGAGAAGGGTTGATTGTAATTCATTTTAAATGTTTAATGGAATTATCTATGAGAATTAACTAGACCTGAGCTTTAGTTTTGGGTAAATACATAATAATTAAATCACCTTACTGCTTTATGTATACCCTCCAGTTCTTCTTGTTTAAGTCATGGGGGCTTTTATGTTTCTAGTCACTTTATGCATTTCTTCAAGGAGATTCAATTTATTGGTGTATAATCGTCATAGTGTTCTCTTTTTCTTTATGTGACATCAGTTTTAATGTTCCTAAATTCTTTTACAATTTTAAGTATTTGAAATTCTTATCATTTTTCAGGGCCGGGGATGTAGCTCAGTGGTGCTGCTGCCCTACCTTGAATGCACAAGGTCCTGGGTTCGATCCCCAGTACAAAAAAAAAAAAAAAAAAAAGTATTTTTTCTTAGTATATGGGTTTAATTTTATCTTTTCACAGAATGACTCACGGTTCTGATATTATTGGTGTTTTTTCTCTATTTCATTTTTATGCTCAAATTTTTAATATTAATTTCTCATGCAAACACTGAGTTTAATTTGTACCACAGTCACTAATAATTGTAGATTTAGGTTGTTCATTTGAGATTTGTCTTTTGTAATGCAGAAATTTACTGCTAGAAACTTTCCTCTTAATGTTATTTTCTTTTCATCCCACAGGTTTTAATATGTTTTTTTGTTTTGTTTTGTTTTGTTTTGTACCAGGGATCAAACTAGGATCCTTGCGCTTGCAAGGCAAGCCGCAGAACCGCCGGCCCTAATATGTTGTATCTTTATTTTCATTTGTCTCAAGATATTTTTATCTCTCTTATGATTGCTTCTTTGACACATTGATATTTCAAAATATGTTTACTTTTCATATATTCTCCAATTTTCCAGTTTAACACTGTTTCTAGTTGTATTCCACTGTAATTGAAAATCACCTGTCATGATTTTAACCTTAATTTAGGAATGCTTTTTGCTTTGCTATGTGTTTTTTCTTGGAAAATATTTCATTTCATATTTTCCTACTGTTGGGTGTAACAGTCTGCTATGTCCAATTGGCCTATGGTATTATGCAAATCCTTTGGTTCTTTATTCATCTATTATCTGGTTGTTTTAGTCATTGTTAAAATTTGGGTTTGAGATAGTCTACTGTTATTATTTTAACGTCTGTTTCTCCTTTGAATTTTACCAATATTTACTTCATACATTTTGGTTCTCCTGTGTCAGATGCATAATATTCATGACTGATATATCCTTACCGAGAATTGATTATTTAATAAATATATGTTTTATTTTGGCTCGTGAGATGTTTTACTTAAAATAGCTCTTTTTTAAATATAGTTCTGCCAGCTATCCTCTCCTTTGGTTACAATTTGTACGTAATATATTTTTCCACCTTTGTTATTTTCAGTCTGTGTGTGTGTGCTTAAATCTAAAGTGACAACCTTATAAATACCATGTTGTTGGATGCTGTTATTCTTCTTGATTTCCATTCAACCACTTTATGTGATTTGACTGGAGAAATTTAATGCATTTGCATTTAAAGAAATTAGTGAAAAATAAGGAAGTATTACTTTCCTCTTGTTATTTCCTTTCTTGTGGCTATGTTTCTGTATTTCCATATTTGCCTCCTTTTGTGTTTCTTGCATATGTTGTGGGGGCTTTTAAAAATTATTTCTCCCTTTTGTGTGTGTAACATTTAGAGGTATTTCTTTGTAGTTGTCAGGGAATTAAAGAAAATAACTTGCAGTTTGACCATCTATTTTAATCTCATAGTCACTTATCTTCATTTATATTTAAAATCTCTACTCTTATGCATTCCCCTATTTGTTATTGAAGTCAGAAATTGTGTATTTTCATATTTTGTATCTATTAACTGAGTTTTATAGTTATAATAATTTTATGTGATTACATTTTATGTTTTATACAGAAATAACAATGAGTAGAATGCCATGATTAAAATATTCTTTATCTGTCCATGTATTTATTTTGCCAGAGAGCTTCATATTTTCCTTAGCTCTCCTAATGATTTTTTAAATTCAGCTTAAAGGATTTCCTATGAGGTGTGTATAATGGTATTAAACTCAGTCTTTGTTTAACTAGGAAAGACTTTAGTTGTATTATATTTTTGAGTGACAGTATTTGAGGATATCATATTCCACGTTAGCAGGTTTTTCTTTCAAGAATCTTTTTCAGCTATACTGGAGTATAACTGATAAAGAAAATTTGTGTATATTTATGGTATACTGTGTAACATGATACTATGATATGCATATATAAATAGTATCACAATGAAGATGGTATACTCATTATCTTAACTTTTTGCAAAAAAAACAATTAAGATTATTTTGTTAGCAAACTGCAAGTACAGAATAATTATAATGCAGTATAGCAGTCATAGTGTACGTTAGGTCTCCATAACTTACTATAACAGAAAGTATGTTATCTAAAATATTCTAATTTTTCATCCCCATAATCTTGATAATAACCCTTCTACTTTTTCATTCTGTAAGTCTTTAGATTGCAGGTATAAGTGATATCATGACATATTGGTCTTTCTGTATTATTTTTTTCATAAAGCATGACCAACTCCAGTTTTATTCTTCCATGTTTTCATAAATGACACTTGTCTTAATTTTTGTGGCGGCTACACGAATATTTCAGTCTTTGTTTACATACCTATGTATTTGCCCAGTTTCTGTATCCATTTTTATGTAGAAAAACAAAGGGAAAAACACTTTTTTCTGTAACTTGGGTATTATGAACAATGCTGCGAGAAAGACGGGGATGCAGAAAATCCTTCAAGATAGTTGTTTATTTCATTTGAATACATTCCCAAAAGTGAGACTGTGTGTGATTCTCTTTTAATTTTCACACAACATCCATAGTTTTTCTATAATGACTGTAAAGATTTGCATCCCTGTTAAAAGCATGAAAGGGTGCACTTTGTCTACATGCTTGGAACACTGACTTCTGCATTTTTAGCAGTAGACGTTCTCAAACATATGACGCGATATCTTATGTGATAATGATGAGTGTTTTCCTGAGGATTTGTGATAGTAAGCACTTTTTGGATAACCAATAACCATTTGTAAATCTTCTTTTGTGAATGCCTATTTAAGTCCTTTGCCATTTTGTGTTGGCTCATGCCTTTTCTCCTACTAAGATTTAATTAATTTTGTGTTAGATATTAATGACTTACCAAGTGTATGGGTCATAAATATGTTCTCTCATTCTATATCTTGCCATTTCATTTCGTTAAATGTTTCCATTGCCTTGCAGAAAAATTTTCCATCGATTCTATTCCACGTGTATATTCTTGCTTTTAATGCTATAGTTTTGTTTTATCACAATTTAAAAATCATTGTCAAGGCCAGTGTTGTGGAGATTTCCCTCTGTAGTTTCTTCTAGGACTTTTAGCTTCAAGTCTCACACTTCAGTCCATTCTATTTTGGGTTTAATTTTATACATGAAGATCTAACTTTATTTTTTGCATTTGAAAAATCTGGTTTTGCCACTATTTATTTAAGAGGCCATCATTTCTCTATTGTATATTCTTGATATTTTTATCAAAAATTGGTTAAATGTATATGTATAAGTTTATTTTTGAGCTTTCAATTTGTTTCATGGTCTATGAGTATGGTCTTATACCAATAACATACTATTTTGATTATTATAAATTGGTAATGCACAGTAAGTTGAAATTATATGAAAAGTATGATGCATCCAGATTTGTTTTTGTTGAAGATTTCTCTTTTGATATTCAGAAACTTCTGTGGTTCCATGTGAAATTTGTGATATTTTATATTTTTATGAAAAATTCTTTTAGAATTTTGATCATGATTATATTGAACCTTTAGATTGCATTTGGCAGTATGGGTATTTTGAATATTCTGTTTCATGAACAAAGCATGTGTTTTCATTCATTTGTATCATCATCGATTTCAGTAATACTCTATATTTTCCAATATATATTGTGTAGCTGCTTTGTTAAATTTATTCTTATTTTATTCTTTTGATTCTACTAAAAATGTATTTATATTCTTGATTTCTTTTTCAGATAGTCTATTGCAAGTGTACAGAAATACAACTTATTTGTATACATGGATTTTGTGTCCTAATACTTTATGGAATTATTTTTATTAGTTCCAGTATTTTTTGCTGAAATATTTAGAGTTTCCCACATGTAAAATCACGTAATCTGTGAACACATAATAATTTTACTTTTTGTTTTCTACTGGAATTCATTTTCCTAACTGGTTATATTTAAGTAACAAGAATGTTATCCTTTTCTTTTTCTTTACCTTAGAGAAAATTTTACAGACGTTCAGTATTTATTAGGATATTATCTATGGGATTTTTCTATATGACCTTATTATATTGATCAAACATCCTTCTGTATCTAGTTTTGAAAAATTTTATGATTAAAGGATGCTAAATTTCCTTTAATTAATTTTCCTTCTCTACAGACCTGAAGAAAATGAATTTTCATTCTCTACAGATCTGAAGAAACAATTTTTGTCTTAATTCTTTTAATGTGGTATCTTTGTCTATTGGCTGTGACACAAGTGGATACCTTAGGATACCATACTATTATTTAGAAAGAATACATGTCTGCTTGACTTATATTTCTAGAGGATAGGAGTTCCAAGTTCAAGGAGCTAAGTCTGGGAAGGCCATCTGGCTGATTGGGACTACCTGAAGATTTTTAGCATAGGAACCTCACACAGCAAGACAGAGCAGTCATGCCAGAGAAAGCTTGTTTTAATAATTAATCTATTCTCTTGGTAACTTAATAATCCATTAATCATGAATTATTTAATATACTCATGAGGGCAGAAGCCTCATAAGCAAATTTTCTCCCTAAAATCCCGAGGCTCCAATTTCACTGAGAGATAACTTGGAACATTGTTTGCAAACCACAAAGTCTAAAGACATCTTCAAGCCACATCATGTGGTACCTTAAATTTATTGATTTACATATGTTAAATCACCTTTTCATTCCATAAATATATGTCAATAATCAATGCAATAGGGAGCGTCTCATGGGTGTGACAAAATATCTATGAGAAATAATTTAAATGAGGACTTAGAGCTCCAGAAGTTTTAGTCCATGTTTGGCTAGTTCCAGTTGTGTAGGCTTGAGGAAAGACAGAACATCATGGCTGAAGGGTGTGCTGATTCAAACCTGGTCACTTCACTGAAGGTAGAAAGTACAGAGAAGGAGAAAAAGCCACAGATGAAGAGGCCAGGACCAGGTATAGTGTCCAAGCTAGTGTCCCTCTCCATGATCCTCTCCCTTAAACCAAGCTTAATTACTTTTTCCAACTCTCAGTAATATCATCACATTATGATCTCATTAATGAAATAATCCAATTTATAAAGTTTGGCACTTAGTGATTCAATCTTTACACCAAACTCCATCAGTTGGCATCCAAGCTCTGTATCCGTGAGTTTTAGGGGACATCTCAAATCTAAACCATAGTAGTGTCAATGTATGTTCTTTTTAATATGTTGTTACAATCAGTTTTTTAGTACTGTGTTAAGGATTTTTGCATTTATGTTTAAGAGGATATTGATCGATAGATTTTTTATCAGTATGGTTTGGGGGTCAGAGTAATGCTGCCCACCTGAACTGAGTTTGATAATATTCATTTCTCTTCAGTTTTTAGAAGAGATTAAGGTGAATTATTATTTATTTTTTGATGTTTAAAAATGATTATTATTTAACTGTATATATTTATTGGGTATCATGATTACATGTATGTATAGGTGTGTAATAATTCATGACTGTTATCATTTCTATATCTTTAAGAATTTTTTTAAATGTTTGATTAACATGTAACGGTTTCACAGTTTTATTCACTTCCTTGTTTATGGCACACACAGAACTTAAAGGAGGAGAAATTAATTTTATTTCAGGATTTTCATCCTGAAAACGAAATTGTTGACTAGCTCCGTGGAACAAAGGCATAGCTTAAAGGTCTGGAAGAGAAAGACTGTTCACCTCATGTGGCCAATAAGCAGAAAAAGAAGAGAGGAACCGTGAAGGGAGATAAATACTTCTAGGTAATGCCACAATTGACACATCTCTTCCAATCAAATTATAACTCCTATCAACAAGAAAGCTATATCACCCCATAACGCAATCACCTTCAATGCACATGAGGCTTTGGGGACCCTTTTTATAACATTCCACCCCTAGTCTTCAAAAGACTCGTGCATTGCACCTCTTCATGAAAAATGCATTTAGCCCATCTTTAAGATTTGAAAAAGTATTAACATTTTCAGAATTTCTAAGAAGTTCATATCTAAAGGTTCCTCTGAAATGCAAGTCAAAATTTAAATGCAAGTTTCTATAAAAATAAAATAAACACTTCCAACATATAATGACATAGGTTAAACATTACCATTCCAAAGGAGACTAATAGGGTATAGAGTGCAACGAGACAAAACCCAGAACAAAACCAAGCAGAGCAAAAATTAAACCCTGTACAGCATTTGGGTAAAATGAAGCAAGGTGTGAACTTCAAAGCGCTTGGGCAATTACACCCCTATAGCATTTCATGTTGCAGATCTCATGGCATCTCTTTTGTATTGGCTTTGCTCGCTCCCTGTGACTTTCCTTAGACATTCCATGTTCCTGGATACTCAGACTTTCTAGTGGCTCCACTGCCCTTTTGCCTTCTTGTTCAGAGCTTCACACACTGCCCCTCAGGTGAACATTACCTAGCACACCAGCCCTTCTTTTGAAATATTAGTGGAAGCCTTCATGATCACAAAGCTCATGTATTCTGTATGCCTGTGAATGCAGCACCGTTTTGATGATGCTAAGGTCAGTTGACCACTCAAACAATAGCCAGGCTCTCTAAGATCATGGCTGTAGAGACATACAAGTTTCTGGATGGCAGAGCACTATGAAATGAATCAAAGGAAAAGAATTCTAAGCATGGTGTCCTAGGGCTCTCTCTAAAGCAAAACCTTTCACTTTTAGACCCTTCAGACACCAAAGGATCAAGATGTGCTTTTTCTTTACAAGTCTTAAAGGCACATTTCCTATTGCCCCAATGCAAACTATTTGTCATCTTTTCATTGTAATCTTTTCAGCAATCAAGATGTCCTCTGTCCCAAGTTTACATAAGGTTTCTACTAGCAAATCTAAAAACTTATACATGAGCATTTTGCTGCTGATTTTCACTAAAAATCCAGCTTTAAAAAACCACCAGAGATATAGAGGTCACAGCCTGAACATTAGGTTCCCATGAAATTACATCTGCTAGATTAATTAGTCCACTGACCTTAATTTCAGTCTCCTTCAATGTCTCAGGAAATGAGTAAAATGTAGACAAATTTTCTCCTACAGCACAACACATATATATTTTTAGACCAACTGCAATGGAGTCCTTGTTCTTAACTGAAATATCCAGAGCCTGGTCTCTGTTGTCTGCATTTATATTAAGAGTCTTGTCTTCTACATCTGATCAGAATCTCTAATCAAGCTTGGCTCTCAGAATTTCAGAGCTTCTCTACCTGGTTTCTCCAACATTTCCAAACACCTCTCCACCACTGACCAATTCTAAAGGTTTCTAAACTACATGGCCAAGTATTGTTGGGACAAAAACCCCACTCTGGTTCCAGAATTTCTCTTAGTCCCTTTACTTACATTTGGGATGAATTCTTGATTCCTGCAGTTTAAAGGAGTAGAAGTTTCTTTTGTCTCACGTTTTCAGTCTACCGTTGGCCAGATAGGAAGGCATGGTGGGAGGGTCTTACAGAGACTAGCAGCTCTCATCATGGTATTCAAGAAGCAGAGAGTGAAGGCAGGAGCCAGAAAGGGAGATATACACTCCAGGTCACACTCCTAGTGACATACCTCTTCCAAGCAGACCTTGACTTCTAGTAGCAGCAAGTCAGATATATTGCCCACATAATCATCGCCCCAATACATGAAGCTTTGGGAGTCATTTTAGATCTAAATGATAACATATACATACTTATGGCATATGGTGTGTTTGTCAGTAAATATGTCTTAGTCATTTTCTCATTACTGGGACACAATATGCAATATCTACAACTTATTGCAGGAAAGGTTTGTTTGTCTCATGTTTTGGTCTATGATCTACTCAGTCCAGGAAAGAAATGGTAAGGCAGAGCGGTGTGGCAGAGAAGAAGCTATGGTCTGATAATATATGGGATAACTTCAATTCCTTTGCATTTACGTAAACATGTTCTATGAGCTCGTATGTGGTCTATTTTGGAGAATGAACCATGGGCATCTAATAAGAATGTATATTGTGATTCTGTTGTGTGGAACACTCTGTAGACATCTATTAAGTCCATTTGTTCAAAAACTTGCTTCAGTTCTAATATCTCAGTGTTGAATTTTTGTCTAAATGATCTGTCCATTTGTCACAGTGGGGTATTTGAGTTCCCCTGCTAAAATTGTAGTAGTGGTTATTTTGTTTTTCATGTCCCTTAATACTTGTTTTGTATAGTAGGGGCCGTTGGTATTTGGTGGATATGAATTTATTATTGCCATGCCTTCCTCTTGGATTGTTCCCTTTACAAGGATGTAGTGACTTTCTTTGTCACTCTTAATGAATTTTAGTTTGAAATCTCCTTTGTCTGCAAATAAGATAGCTACCCCTGCTTTTTGCCAGGTTCCTGTGGCATGGAGAACTATTTTCCATCCTTTTACTTTCAGTCTACGAGTTTCTTTGTGAGCTATGTGTTTTTGCTATATAGCATATTGTTGGATTTTTGCTTCTTAATCCATTCTGCCAGTCTATTTCTTTTGATTGGTGAATTGAGGCCATTAATATTGATGGTTATAACTGATATGTATTGATTTATCATTGGTATGTTATTGTGCTGTTGTTGGCTCTTTTTAATTCTTTCCCCTCTCCCTTTAGTTTCTTGCCTTGCCTGATTGATTTGCTCTGTTGTGCTTTATGGTGTTGTGACCTTCATTGTCTTTTTCTAGTATATTGTTTAGAATAGTTTGGAGTACTGGTTTTGTATTCATGAAGTTTCTCAGGTGTTCTCTGTTATGTAAGTGTCTTACTTCGCCATCAATTTTGAAAGGTATTTTTACAGGATATATCAGTCTAGGTAGGAGGTTGTTTTCTTTTAGGGCTTGAGATACTTCACTCCATGATCTCCTTTACTTGAGTGTTTGTGTTGAAAGGTACAGTTTTTATCATGAAGGGGTGTTGAATTGTTAACATGTATTGAATTAATCTATGATATTTGTCCTGCATTTGTTATTGAGACAATAAATTGAGCTTGATCATAGTAAATTAGTTTTTGATGTTGGATTTATGTGGCTTTCACAGAAAAGGGATTACTTCTGAAGATATGTACTAGGGTGTATTGTTACGTAGGCAATAATACCTCCGCTTCCATCTCACTACTGAAATGGTTTCCCTGTGATTTATTTAGATGTAATTTATTCCATTGAGATCAGTGAATGTGGCAGAATTCTTAGAAATGCCCACTACCTCTGGGGTTTACATGGAAATGGGGGCACTGTAGTGGCCAAAGTGGGTAATGCACACAGCACTGTGTGTGTGGGGGTGTTATATACATTGTGGCCATTCTGAAAATGGTAATAATGGTGTTTGCAGGATGTATAGCAACTTCTCTGATTCCTAGAAGTATTGTGGTGCTACGTGGTTGACCACAGTGGAAGAACACAGTGAATGATTTTGGTATCCTTTCTCCATTTCAGTGGTTGTGTAGGTAGACTGTAGGGTGGCCATGACTCTTGCCCCTGAGGATAAATCCTACGGTTTTCAGGTTTTGAGAGTGATATCCACCATGTGACTGGAACCACCTATTTCTTATAATGCAAGGAAGGCATCACATAGGCCTGTGTGCCCGGGTCACAATCTCTTTATTGGTTCATGATGGATTTATAAAGGTACAGGCGACTGAGCTAGTATGGTGTAATGACTGTGGATCCCCAGGGATGAGTATAGGTAGAATTTCAGACTCCTGAGAAATATGAATTTGACAATAGCTCCTTTCTTTAGATGACAATGAGGTATGGCAGCCTAGATTCCAGGAGCCGGTGGAGACAATTTGAGTTTTCTTCTCCCCTCCATATCAAAGCTACTGGACTGCTGCTAACACTTTTATCTGGTTTGTAAAGTTGTAATGACCATTACACTTTCAAGTAGCTGAGAATACTGATATACACACTAATGTGATTTGCTGAGAATGCTAGCTTCTGTGTCAGAATTCTGCTTGCTTATACGCTTTGTTTCTTTCTCTATACTGCCACCTCAGAATTGTGAGCCTTACATTTTTCCAGTCTGTCACTTCCTGAGTTCCAGCATTCTCACATCCTAGGTTCATGAAGGCTATATCTACTGAACACTTAAGAGTTTTCAAAATTTTCTCTCTATAAAGCCGGGTATTTAGCTAAGTGGTTCCGGCGCCTGCCTCAAAATTTTCTCTCTATATATCAATATAGTCTGTATCCTTTATACTTCTTTAATAAGCAATAATTTCCAACATGTAACCAAATTCACCAAAGCAATTTATCCCTGACTTTACTGGACAAAATCTCTCATATAAATATCAACCGTGTATCTAAAACTGTTATTGTACTTATGAGATGAATTTTGAATATACTGACTTTCCTAAAATGTCAATAATGTAGATGTATAAATAGATGCTATCATACTTAGATTCATGGAATTTGATTGGACCTCATTGTAACTATTTACACTAAATAGGTGAAGAAAGAATCAAGGCAAGAAGAAAAAATGTCACTTACATATAGAAAATACTCTCATAAATATTTTATCTATATAATAAGACCATGGTGATATAATTTTAGAGGAGGTGCAACTAATTTCATTGTTTATCTTTCTGGACTACTTTCACATTCAAATATGTGAAACTGTAACAACAAAAGACCAGTTAAAATTGAAAGTATTCTTTTTCATAGGATGATTTAAACTTCTTGATTTGTTTCTTCCATAGAAGTTGCAAAAGCATTGTGTTATAAATGGATGTAATATATCCCAACATAACTATGTTTACTGGGATTCTCTATGTTAAACTTTAGTTCTTCCTAGGGACTGTGCCATTAGGCATATTTCTTCCTTTGCCAAGTGATTATTATTAGATCTTTGACATAACTCTTTCAGATAACTTTTCAGTTCTCTAGAGATTTGGGGCAATTGACAATCAAATTTTGTTGTCCCAAGCATCTTCACATGAAAGACATTTAAACAAGCTTCAGAGTGGTTTGCCCAAGAGAAAAGGTTTCCTTGCAATTAGGAAGAACACTTACCATTCTGCCATCTGTGCCTTCTGTCAAGTTTTTATGCATACTGCTTTCAGATATGCGTCTTTTTTTCTATTTTTTTGAATACTGATTGTTATCACCTTCAATGAATATTATCCATATTTAGGTAAATTTCAATATTTTGACTGCATTTATTAACAATTTAGTCCAAATATTTATCACTTTAAAAAATCTGTTATATATACAAGCTTCCAGTATTTGTTGAACAAGGAAGAAGTGAAAATTCACTGTTAAATTCATTAGAATTTAAAAATGGGCATGTAATACGATGAAATCTAAGAGAGGAATTTCATACCTTCCCAAGTTCATTTTTCACTTCATAATTTGAAAAAAAAATATTTTTTCAGTGGGAAGGACAATGTAACAAAACGGATCGTTCACGTTGAGATTTGGAAATAATTCATGTTTATTTATGAAAACTTTATACTATTTTAATATTTTATTATTTTAATATTTAAAATGCTACGTGTGTTGTTCAAAGAATTTTGTAAATTATATTTGGCATTTGAGTGTGTTTTTAAAATCATGACTCATAACGCTATAGACACATATATACTCTTTCTGAAATTTGAATATTTAGGACCCACCTTTATACAAGATTATTTATTGAAAAGAAGAAGTTGTATATACAAACACTGATAACTATTTACTATTAGTGTGTTTATATTAAATTTATTTTTACTGGTACATGGAAACACAAACTTTATAGAATATTTGGGTAGCATGCAGCATTTTGATAAAATATATATTGCATGAAGTTTAAGTCAAGTAAAGCTCATCTATCTCTGCAAATAGTTATCATTTCATTATACTGAAAGCATTCAAAATCCTTTCCTCCAGCATTTTGAAATGGGAAGTACATTACCATTATCTATATCCCCCTACTACTGTGTGACAGCATACCAAAATTATTTGCTCTTATTTACCTGGATCTTTGTACCTACTGACCAAATTTTCCCCAAACAGGAAGTAGGAAGGTTAGGGGAAAGGAAATAAGATAAAAGAAAAAAATAGGAGAAAATGAAACAGTAGAGACAAAGTTTTTGTAAATAGGGAACGGTGGAGGGGGTGAAGGGAGGGCAGGGGTATGGGGAAAAAATGAGAACCAAGACCAGTCATATAAAGGTACAAGATCCCAATGATGACTGTAACTATGCTGTATACCTCAAATGTACCAATAAACTCAATGAGAAAAAATATTTCCCCAAACATACCTCTCCCTCACTGTCTCTGAGTTCTGGTAAACACCAATCTGCTCTCAATTTCAATGAGACCAACGTTTTAGATTGATCGTGCAATACTGGGCTTTCTGTGCATGGCTTATTTCACTAAACACAGTGATCTCCAATTTCATCTATGTTGTTATAAGTGACAGAATTTCTTTCCAGGTTATGGCTGAATAGTATTCCCTTGTGTATCTGTACACGTTCTTCTTAGCCATTTGTCAAACGATACATGCTTCCATTGTTTTAATCTCTTAGCTATTGTAGATAGAGCTGCAAGTAATGTGGGAATGGATGTCAACGTACTGGTTTCTTTCTTTTTTTTCTTTTGATATATATCTAGGAGTGAGACTGCTGAATCTTATGTTAGCTTTTTTTTGAGGAACCACTATATTATTGCATAAGAGCAGCACTTATTTGCATTAATCCAACAGTGTGCAAGGACTTGCTTTCTAAAATCATATATATATAT
>NW_022900951.1:29240996-29255837 GCF_012274545.1 Fukomys damarensis
TATATACATACATACATACATATATATGGCAGTATTAGAGATTGAACCCAGTGTCTTTACACTGAGCTAAATCTTCAGCTCTTTTTGTACTTTGATACAATTTCTCACTAAATTGCTAAGGTAGTTTGAGGATGAATTAGTGATCCTCTTACCTGAGCCTCCTAGAGTATTTTACACTTAGCTAATTGCTATCTTTCTTGAAAACCCTAGCCAACATTTGTTAATCTTTAGGATTATTTTTTAAGACCCAGTCTCACTAGGATGAGATCATTTATCATTTTGATTTTGACTTACTTTTCTCTGCTACTGTTGATGTTGACTATTTTTCATATAACTGTTGGCCATTTGGTGTCTTTTGAAAACTCTCAATGTCATTTACTGCCCATTTCTTAACTAGGTCTCTTTTCCTATTGAGTTTTTAGGATTCCTTAAATATTTTGGATATCATCCCCTTGGCAGACTAGGAATTTGTAACTATTTTCTCTTAGCTTATAGGTTATGTTTTCACTCTGTTGTTTCCTTTACTGTGCTATTATTGACATTTTAAGCCTCAGAGCAGAGATACCACTATAGTACTATCAGAAGTAAACTAATTTGCACCTAGTTCTTATGAAGAATCATACTGACAGTATTAGTATCATCAGTTTAGTTTCTTTAAAATATCATTTATAAAATGATCAGCAGAGGGCCGTGGATTTAGCTCAGTGGTTCGGTGGCCTGCCTTGCAAGCACAAGGTCCTGACTTCAATCCCTGGTACCAAAATAAATAAATTAATTTATTTATTTATTAATGATAAGTAGCATAGAAATAAGTTTACATGTGCATATTGGTATTTGTTATTAAAGTGTCCACTGCATATTATTAAAGAAATAATGGTGTATTCTATAAATACTGCTAAATCATTCGACTATTCATGAACTGTAATTTATTTTCTACCTCACAACATAAATTTCAATCCCGTATATATTAATCATTATTTTTTTGACTTTTAAAAGAATCATTTTATTGTTACATTTAAGGTATATAATGTAATGATATGAATCATTGGAAATTTACACCTTTACATAATCCATCTTGGTTCTTATTTCTTCCCCATTTTCCTGCCCTCCCTTCAACCTCTCCACCCCTCCCTGTCTATAAAGGCTTTGTTTCCATTTTTTCTTCTTCTCTTATTAATTCTTAAATAGTAGAACTTTTAAATGTTTAAGGTAAAAATGTTGAAAGATATATTGAACACTACAAATTATAGATAGGATTTCTTTATAAAAGGATTTTGAAATCAAAAGATGATAAAGTACTTACATCTACATATGTAAACATAAGTGTATACATATACATGTATATACTTTTATATATAAATAATGTAAAATGGTGTAGAAATAAATTATAAACTGGAAGAGATATTCAATATATAACATTCACAAAATGGTACAGCAAATAATGAAGTACTCCTAGAATTAATATATATGTAAACAAATTTAAAAATAGGCAATAAATATGAATAATTAATTCAAAGAATAAATATCAAAAGGTTATGCACAGAATTAAAGGGGTTTTACTTATCTAATAGTCAAAATATGCACATTAAAAGCATTATAAAATAACATTTCACACCTGTCAAACTGACAAATTTAAGTGCCTGAAAAATAACAATTTTGGGCTAAAATGTGAAATGAAGGGAAATCTTATAAACTGTCTACTAGAATGTAAATTAGAACAAATAAATTTAGAAAAAATTTGAATTTACCTTCTAGACATATTTTCAACAATTTCAAACTTATACATTTACCTTTGACAATTCTCATATTTTTACATGTGATATGTATATATGATTATTCAGAGCAATATAATTATACTACAAACACTCAAAATTTTTAATAATGGGCAATCATGTCAGTGTTTTAAAAAACAAGTTGAAGTAGGATCCACACTCAATAATCCTACTTTTGTATATTTTTTCCTAATTGTAAACAATTTTAAATCAGGAAGAACAAGGTAATATCTATGAATTTATGCACATTTACCTGCATAAGTGTGTGTAAAATTCGTTAGTGCAAACATAGTTTCATAGGTATATATTTATATATGAAATGATAATGTCATGCATGGAAATAAAATTAGATATAAACTTCCGGTTAGTGGTATAACTTCGTAGTTTAGATTTCACATAAGATGAGTCTAATTACATTATATAAATGCAGTATTTTAGTCTTCAAGCTGCATGAATTAAGTGACATTTTTATTTCATAGTTGAGGAAATTGAAACCAAAGAATGGTAACTAATGTCCCTAAAACTGTCGTGTTAAAACTTGTATTTGAACCCAAGCAAGCTGACTTTCTACCAAATTCATAACTGCTTGAAAGTAGATTGAGGAGAGAAATGTCAGTTCATCTTGAGAGATCACATAAACTATATTTTATCATGTCACATTTTAAGCTAATTCGCCAGTGTATGCTTATTATTGGATTATTCTTTATTTCAATTTTTGACATATACATAATTCATTGCTGACGAATACACTCTAGCATATTTTTACAGGCTGAGAACTGCACCCTAAGTATTGAGATTAAGAAATAGAACATTACCAGGAGGCCAGAAACTCACCTAGTACTCCCTAAGAATCATTGCTCCTCCAGGGCCAACAATTAATATCTGACTTTTAATCTCATAGACTACATATATCTGATACTAAAGTTTATATAAATGGCTTCCTGGGTTTCTATTCTTTGGTATCTAGTTTCTTTAAAAATGAAACATTATTTAGAAAGTATTTTTTGAGGTGTTTTTCTCTGCCGGATAATCTTCTGTTCCCTGCAGCAGAGTAGTGAATTACAGTTTTTGCCCTTATGGAACTTACATTTTAATGAGAGAGAAATGATAAACAAATATGCATAATGAATATACATGTGTCAGAGGGTTAGTACTAAACAGAAAATTACATCACAGGAGCTCTGATAGAAAGTATGTGGGATAGAGGTTAAATTGATTTTTTAAAATTAATGAATGATGTTTTATAAGTTCTATAATGATCAAAAGCAAATTCATCAGTAAAATGTTATTTTTGTTCAAAAGTTTGACTATGTGACTCTAAGAGAACTTCTTATCTTGTACACTCTAAGTGTGAAATCTTTGATTCATTTGTTTTTCTTTCATTTTTTCCAACCTGTGTGTTTCCATTATACATATTTCTCGAATTTTTTTTTTTTTTTTTGGTACCAGGGATTGAACTTGGGTTTTTGCGCTTGCAAGGCAGGCCACCAAACCGCTGAGCTAAATCCTCGGCCCCTTTTCTTATTTTTAAATGTTCTATATTTGTTTTTTGTTCTTTATGTATCCATTTTCATATGCTTGGGTTTGTCCTTTAGCAAGCTAAATTTATTTTACTTACCAAATAGACTTTAACTGAAAATAGGATTCTCCATTCAATTTTATGAGTATGTCAAGATTTCACATAAAATATATTTCACTATTTTAAATATTATGGAGGCCAGGGATTTAGCTCAGTGTTTCTGCTGCCTACCACGCAAGTGCAAGGTCCCAAATCTGATCCCCAGTACAAAAAAATAGTGTGGAGTTACACCTTTCCCTGTTTAATTTTATGAATAAGTAATAAGAGAATAATAGTTAATACACTGTGTATCCTTAATTTCAAAATAATTACTCAGAGACAAAACAGATTCTTTTACAAAGGAGAAACTGATAATAGCACAAAGCATTCTTTGCAGTGGACTAAGAGAAAATAATATTATAAATGAGATGAGTAAGTATGTACGTTAAAATATTTTTGATATGTGAAATAGTCTCCCTACTTAATATTTATCTTCTATTTTCTGTTTATATGAGAAAATTAATGTAGATACAGATATTTTTTTCATTTTTGCCCTTAAGACTGTTTTGATCTGGTTACTCACTGTTTGTGTATGTGTGTAATTGTGTCCTCTATCTTTAATATTACATATTTCTTCAAACTGCTAAGAGATGCACAAGTCATCGGTCATTTTGAACAATTCTCTTTAAGCATACTTGTGTTCCGCTTGTGTACTTCATGGTGTATAACTCAGGTGGATATATTTCATTTTTGTTTCTATAATTTCTGAGGTGTTTTTCAAACAATATGATAAATGGGTAATTTAAAATGATGCATTAAAAGACATGTTGCCCTTAGTCCCCTTCAAAATATTCCCCTTCTGTTTGACACACTTATCAAATCATTCTTGCCATTTTCTGAAGCAATTCAGAAAGTTTTCTTTTTGGGGTGTCTCTAATTGCTCTGTTATGGTTACTTGGATCTCCTGAGTTGATTGAAAATATTGATCTTTGATGAACATTTTACTTTGGGTAAGAGCCACAAGTCACGTGGTGCCAGAACTGGTGCTTAAGGTGGATAAGGAAACACCACAGTCTTTTTATTTGACAGAAACTGCCACAAATGTTTTATCAAGGATGGATACTATCGGGGCAGGAGGTCAGAGTAGGGCAAACTGGCTGGGCAGTCTGATGCCACCTGTCAGACACAGAGACCTGTCCGTCATAGCTGGGACGCATGTGCAGAACAGCTTCGGAGCAGGGTATGGGATGTCTTCTTGCTCTTATTCTGGCCCGCTCTGTGCGAAGAAGGTATGTTTCTCTTCAGAGCACTTCTTTTTTGCACTTCGTTTTTGTCTTTTCCTTTATTCTTCTCCTTTTACCTTCGATAAATATTAATATTTTATGTTTATCAATTTCTCCTGTCCAGTTCTAAGAGCCAGGAAAAGCCATATTGGTGACAATATGGTTGTTTAAATTTTAAAATTATGGTACAGTGAAAGACACTGCCATTAATTCCCCTCAAGAAGTGCCCAGTTGCTTTGAACACCTATCACTCCATTTTTTGTGGTGTTTCATTTACTGTAGTACTTTGTGAAAATGTAAATATTCACCATATTTTTAAATCACTTGTTGTGTAGTGATTTTTCTACTAAATCCCTCTTCAGCACGTAAGACACTAGAACATAAACCTAGCAACTTTTTAAAACTGTTACACCAATTATTTCATTTTTCATTCAATTCAAGATTTTCCACATTAGGAGAGACTACTTCCCTCTCCTTTTCCCCGAGATTGCTTTCTATTCTGGATATAGAAGACAAGCCTATAAAGAATGTTATATTGAGGGAGGGGACGTATGGTTCTGGTGCCCATATCACTTAGTTCTTACAGTGTGTACCCTTTGTCGTGCTCTCAGTAGGAAACATTTCCTGTTTTGAAACTCGCTCAATAAGTCATTGTAATTTTTAATTCAAAGTTATAAAAATTGTTCTATTTTCTGCTCTACCAATGCCTTACTCCAAAAATGAGACTTTTTGGATCCCTCTCCCTCTCCCTCTCCCTCTCCCTCTCATATCACTTAGTTCTTACAGTGTGTACCCTTTGTCGTGCTCTCAGTAGGAAACATTTCCTGTTTTGAAACTCGCTCAATAAGTCATTGTAATTTTTAATTCAAAGTTATAAAAATTGTTCTATTTTCTGCTCTACCAATGCCTTACTCCAAAAATGAGACTTTTTGGATCCCTCTCCCTCTCCCTCTCCCTCTCCCTCTCTCATGTCCTGGAACAGAGAAAACTTACATTTTTAAAAAATTTCATTTGTTACTCTCGTAACTCCCACTCTGCAGGCACAGAAAACTCTGTAGCTATATCAGCACAGATACATATCCTTAGTCAAAACTGAACTCCTTGCCAAATTTACCTGCAAGTGCACCATTCAGAAGTATAAAAAAGGCTGGCATCATTAGGGTATCTGGATCACATGGCAAGAGAAGCACAGATTCCTCCTACATTTCAATTTTTTGTCTTTTTAGGAGTTCTGTACCCCTCTACCTTCCCCAAAGCTTGAATGCTGCTAGAGTGAGGGAGGCATGATGCAAATTCTCTCTGTAGAAATTCAACTCATTGTGCAGAAGGTTTTCAGTTGGGTGTAATTCCATTGTTGGTTCTTGTTATTATTCCTTGTGCAATTGGAAATCTGTAGTGGTTTTAGTGGTTTACATTCCCAGAAACAGCTTAGAGGGGTTCCCTTTCCCCCACACAACTCCACAAGCATTTTTGAGTCCTTGATATTAGCCATTATTACTGGAGTCTGGTGAAATTTCAGTATTACATTGATTTACATTTCTCTGAGGGCCAAAGATGATGAACATATTTTCATGTATTTACTGGGAATTTGTTCTTCTTCTGACATATGCTTGACCATTTCAACTGCCAGTTTCTTTGATTGGGTCTTTTGTTTTCAGGGCCTAATGTTTGTTTGTTTTCGATTCTCTAATATATTCTAGATACAGTGTTAGTCATCTATCTGAGGAGTAGCTAGCAAAGTATTATCCCATTCTGTGGGTTATCTTTTCACTCTTTTGGTCATTTCTCAAAAACTAAAAATATAAATTTCATTTGACCCAGCTCTACCTGTCCTGATATCTTTCTGAAAGAGCTAAAATCAGCATATTGCAGTGACGCTAGCACACCCATGTTTACCGCAGCAAGAGTCACACTCCACACTCGCTGCATCATGAAAGCAGCCTATATCTCCATGAACAGATGAATAGGCAAAGCAAGTGTGACACACACACTCACACATGTGCACGTGCATACCCACACACACTGGAGTACTATACATCTGTAATGAAGGATATGTTTGAGTAATTTGCTGCTAATTGAAATAAATATTTCATTTAAGAGTATGTGTAATAGGAAAAAAGTTCTAAAGGTGTAGGCGAAGTGGGAGGGGTAGAGGAAAAGAAAGAAGGGCAAAGACAAAATAAGAGAAAAGGAAAATATTTGAGCAAAGTCTTTGTAAATAGGGAAGGGTGCAGCAGGTGAAGGAAGGCCAGGGGATGGGGAAGAAATAAGAACCAAGATACGTCATGTTAAGGTACAAGATTCCAGTGATGAATGTAACTATAACTTAGTCCTACACCTAATATTGCCTGTGCAGTCTACAACATAAGCTCATAATATAGGCTTAGTGATTTTGTGATTTAAGATGCATACATTTTGCTCTTTGTATGACAGTGATGTTTCTTGTAAAATCATGGAAATTTATGTTTGCCTTCCCTTACAATGAATTGAAAAATAAAACAAAGAAGACATGTATGCCAGATGAACATAGTCATCAATAGGTCCTCAGAAACTTTATGTGGTACTAGAGACACATTTCTGCAGAGGTACCTGAAACAAAAAGATTGTGCTCTATAATGAGAACACATAGTAATAGCAACAATTTATTGTAGCTTAATATCTGAAAGCTCTATGCTTCATACACTTCCATTTACTTATTAGTATCATAACTAATGAGGATGTTATTATTTCAATAGATAAAGAAAAACCTCAGGGAGGTAAAGCCATTTGCCTATACAGAAGTTGCATTAATAAGACCTTAGAGAAAGATGAGATTAATTTCAAAGGGATGGGTTTAAAATCTGTCTAATTAGTGAACAGTTATTAGGACTATAGGGGGTGGTTTACAGAAAAAAAGCTCTAATAGCCATATGAAGATTAGAAAGTAAAAATAGCTCTTCTCAAGGTGAAAAATGGTTAGAAGTTAAATGAATCTTGAATGAATATTTCAAACCTTGAGTGAAAATTATGTTCTAAGTCACTGTGATTTAAGTACACCTACATCACCAGGGTCCAACAATGTACCAATGTTCATGATGTAGTTTAATTAGAATCCAATGATATGTATGCCCTCTAAAAAATACTGAATGTTTTAATGTCTATTGCCATCACATTTTTAGATCATAGTGATCTAAAAAATTGATTATTTGATCTAATTAAAGGAAACTGTTGAACCAAACTTAAATTACTTACAGTTGTTAATAGAATATGCATACATGCAAGTTTTGTTCCATCATTGTTTAGTTACAGATGTGATAATAGAAAAGGAATCAAAGCCAAATTTCAAAAAGTCACATTATGTGTGTCTAGAACATATGATTTGACATGAGTGAAAAATAAGATTTAGGGAGGACTCAAGCAATGCCAGCATACAATATAACCCGTCAATTTAATAAGTGATTACTAGTGTCTCCATATTTTGAATGACTGCTAAGCTTTTGAAACTACTGAAAGCAGTGTTATATCTGATAGATCAGTTCCCATTGCACAGATAAATATGCCACATTTTTGCATTGCTGTTGGTGAGGTTTATGTTTATCAAAAGAATTATTTTACTGTATATCTATGTAAATTATGTTAGAGTTTCTCCAGTCAAATTAATTTCAGGAAACACTTCAGATTTGCTTCAAATTAGTTCACAATATTAATTGAAGATTTATTTTTGCTTTTTATATACACATTCTCTTTATATTAAATATTTTGTAAGCACTGAAAATTTCTAAAATTATAGTATGTAGTATGTTTTCAATTGTATAATCACAGAATCCTTTATTATCTAAACATTTCACCAGAACATTTTATGATATACAATATAGCAAAGCTCTGCTTAATATGTGTTGTTTTTATATTCAGATTCAAATAGTCATGATACATGATGGAAAAGTCATACCTCCTATCTGCATACATGTTTTACACAATTCAAATAATATATAGATAAATGTTAATGAGACACGTTGGATCAACAGTGCTTAGTGATTTTTTAGTTTAGATATCCCCAAAGTAAAAGCTTTAAGTGTGAGTGCAGTCCTCCCTCAGCATAAAAGGGGATCGGTTCAGAGGCCTACCACAGGGACCAAAGTCTCTGCAGGTGCTCCAGTCTCACATAAAATGGGGTAGGATCTGTTTATAACCTCTACACATCCTTCTCAAAACAATATTGAGCATGCAAATGTAATTATCAAGTATTTGAGGTAAAAGAACATCACAGAAAGTGAAGTTTTATAATTGATCAACAGTAGAATTAACACTTCTCACCTTCAACAAAGGTGGGAAAAGACATTTAATGCTGCATTACAGAAGAAGAGAAGGTCCTGTGCTAATTAGTGCATTAAAAGTAAAACTGAGCCCAAACATTATTTATCAAGGCAGATTGAATGAATAAATTCAGGAAAGTAAGGAAGAAAAAAACAAACCTTGGCAAAATAGTTCTAGATAAACCCGTGCTGTGATTAGGTTTTCAGAAGAGGAATTTATAAGAAATTTGCAGAAAGAAAGTCAACTAAATCATGGAAGAAAATTCTCTAGATACAAACAAATCTTACCTTTAAGATTAAATTGTGCATTGGTCAGTTACATAAATGATAACTGTCTACACTATGAAATATAATGGTGAATTGTTAGAAAAGTAAGGACAAAGGTAAAATCTTTAAATAGTTCCATACAGAAACAAAACTGAACAAAATTAACAAAATAAATCCCGTGTCCCCACAAAACAGAGTTCAGCATATCACTGTCACCCTTCTTATCTACATCAGAAGCCAAAAAATGGCAAAAGGTATTTAAACAACTATAACAAGAAAAGCTCATTAAAATTAAATGTTTATTTACTAGGAAAGGAAAGCAAAATTCATTGTATACCTTGGGTTTTATATTTTACAATATGATTTAATCTTGATGCCAGTTTGAAGGTAGATAATACAAAAAAATGTTAGAGAAACAGAAGTTATGCAATTTTGGGCAATACTTGGGAGAGAACACAGGACCTTTGTACTGAGCGATGTCCCAAAAACTTTCTTATTCTAGGACAGGGTCCGACTAAGTTGCTAAATTAAACAAGCTGAGTTGCACTTTTCTTGCTCCTGACTCCCAAAGTGCTGGAATTACAGATGTGTCCCACCACATCTGGTTGGGCATTGATATAAACTTTTTTTTATCTATTAGATGTCATAAATTCTTGTCCTTTTCTTTGTTCTTGTTAATGTAGCTCACTGTTTCTAGACTCATTACTTCTTTGCTGACTTCAGAACATACTTAAAAATGAATGTCAGTAAAAATAGAGAGATTCCATCAATCTATAAGTAAACTTTTATAAATGATGATTTTAGCCTATCCACTTGTTTGGGTTTTAAATGTGTTTTATTTAGTATCTGAACTTACTTGCAACAATCTAGCCTTAGAAATCAATGTTTCCTCATTCGCAAAATGGATGAGATGGTACTTAGTTTCCCAAGTATTAAGATGGTGAAACTAATGATTACTTAAAATCCTACAACTTGTTAGTGTCAAACTATGATTAGAATCCTTGTCTTTTATCTTTCAGAATATATTATCTTAAGAACAATGAAGTACACACTATGGAATTTAGGAGAGCTTTTCATTTTCAGAGAGAAGCAGCCACAAGGAAATTTAGATGAAAAAATGACACATGAATGCTGTTATGAATAATAACTTTGTAAAAATTACACAAGCTGTGGAGCATGCTGTCATGACAGGTTTAGCCTGAAATCTAAAATTAAAACAACAGCACAGTTATATCAAAGTGACATGGTTCAGATTTGTTTATACAATGAATTTTGTAGGCTTGCATCAACATTATATATTCTATATATCTCTTTATTTTAATGTATATTTTACATAAACATATAGCTATACTTCAAGAACTAAAGAGAAATGAGAAGGCATCTCTACAAATACAAAATCACAAAAAAGAAATCAAAACAGATGTAAAGCTGCATTTTAAGCAGGGAATGATATTCCCCATCAAAAATGGGCTGCAGTGGGTGACATAAAGTTTGAATTGATTCTAATACTATGGCTTTTAGGCAGTCACAATTCAGAATGCAAACAAAGAGCTATGAGAAAGAATTCTCACTCTGAAAATTAGTGCTTTAGCCAGAAATGCTGATTTTATTCAAGGAATAACAATGTCACTGGTATAAACACACAAATAAATGCCAACACTCACACTGCAGCACTAGGAATATTAGGTCTAAAAGCAAATAGATTTAGTAATTTCAGTAAACAAAGGGATTATGTTCCTTAAATAAAAGATTTTGAAAAAGAAAAGTCAGGCAACAGTAAGCAGTTATGAAGAAGAAACAATTTATAATTTTGGAAAAATAAAGTTGTAATAAAGATATTAGCATCAGATTTTAGCAAATGGACACAGATGCACAGTGAAATAGGCTAAAATCAGGCATAAAAGTTATTTGATGCATATGTATCCGGAAAGATAAAGAATGGTAAAACTGTGAAAAAAAGATTGGACGCATATATAGATCCGGAATTTCAAACATTTCTGTATTGAGAATTCTTATTGAACGAATGGAATAATGATGGTTCCAAAAAATACAAAAATGTATGAGCAGAAATTTCACGCACATGAAATTATATATGAACCATGACATGGAAAGAACTGTTGTGTTTATAAAAATGAGTACATTATGAAACTTAAACTCATCTACCACCTTGTACTTTCAATTCAGAACCAAGAATAAAGAGAAATCTTTAGAACAAAGTGGCATAAATTCTTTACCCCAGCCTAGATAATGGTTTAATATTCTCACAATTGTGTATCAATATTTTCCAAGTAAACAAACATGTTACATACTGCTGGTCCACTTTTTTTTTTCCTTCTTTTTTCAGAGTAGAAAGTAATTCTTCGTCACATTAAGCACATTAACATTTCTTAGGTATCATTATCATAGAACTATTAGGTCAATTAAAGGTTGATTAACCATTTAGCATCTTGTATCATAGATACGATGATTATTGCTGTAATATATGATTAGCAATTCCTTTTTTTTTTTTTTTTTTTTTGGTACCGGGGATTGAACTCAGGTCCTTGCGCTTGCAAGGCAGGCCACCGAATCGCTGAGCTCAATCTCCGGCAGCAATTCCTTTTACTGAATGGAGAGCATTGTCAAAATACATTCTAATGCTTTAAAGTCTGGCCAATCAGATAACTTATATGAGCTACCGAAGAACACAAATCTGTGAAATCAACAGGAAAACGAGAATAATGTTCCTTTCTGTGCTCTAATATTTTTGCTTCTTCCATGTCATAAAATGCATTCTTCTCCTTGTTAAAGTTGTCCATATTTATCTCTTTTATGAAATATACTGGAACCTATATATAGTTTTTACGTATTTGAATATATCAAGCCATCTCCTTAGTTACAATTTTATAGTAGATACTACTTTATACAATGTTCATTATATATTTCAAATAATCTATTGTCATAAGGAAGAAATGTTGATATTGCCCGGTGTGGTGGGGGGGCACCTCAGTAATCCCAGCACTCGGGAGGCTGAGGCAGCAGGATCACTGTGAGTGTGAGACCAGCCTGAACTACATAGTGAGTTCCAGATCAGTCCGAACGACATGGTGAGACCCTGTCTCAAAACAATCAAAAAAAAAAAAAAGAAAAGAAAAAAAGAAAGAAGATACTGCTTTAAGCTTCAAAATATTATCAATTTTTTTCTTTATTTATACATTTTAGGTATATGATACAGTTACTTTCATCATTGGAATTTTCTAGCTTTACACAATTTATCTTGGTTCTTATTTTTGCCTGTTTCCCTGACCTCCCTTTTCCCCCCTTCCACCCTTTGTTACATACAAATACTTTGTTTCCATTTTTCTCTTTTCTCTTATGTTTTCTTTTCCCTTTTCAACTTTCCGACCCCTCCCATTTGCCCAACACATTTAGACCTTTTCTTCCTATTACAAAATATCAATTATACATCTTGATTCTTACTTACATTTTTAGTTTATCACAGCAGAGACACTGCTCGGTATTCACACATGTATGTCCTCTTCATTTCACTTCAGAGTATGGCCACAATGTGTATCCACTTAGCTATGAATGTCTCTAGTTTCTCATTCTTTACGGCAGAGTAGTACTCCATTTTAGAAAAACAAATGACATCTTCTTTATCCAGTTTCCAATAAATGGGCAATTAGGCTGTTTCCAACATGTAGCTATCACACGCTGTGCCTCTATAAACATGGCTGAGCATATATCACTGTGATATGATTCTTTTAATTATTTTGGGAAGATTCCCAGCAGGGGAATAGCTGGGTCAAATGGGACCTCCAATCCTGGTTGTTTAAATTATCTCCATATTGATTTCCACAGTGGTTGCACCAGTCTGCACTCCCACCAACAATGGAGAAGGGTTCCTTTCTCCCCACAACCCCACCAACGTTTGCTATTGGTGGATTTCTCGATAGCAGCCTTTCTATCTGGAGTGAGGTGGAATCTCAGTGCTGTGTTCATCTGCATCTCTCCAGTGACCAATGATGTTGAATATTTTTTCATATATTGATTTGCTGTTTTTACTTCTTTGTCTGAAAAATGTCTTCATTTCAGACGCAGTTTTGATGTTTTGTTTTGGTACCAGGGATCGTACTTGGGCCCTTGTGCTTGCGAGGCAGGCGGCGGGACCACTGAGCTAAATCCCCAAAATTCAGATGCAGTTTTTGAATTGGAGGAGGAGGGATTTTTTTTTTTTAGTTCTGGATAGTAGAACTTTGTCTGAGGAACAGCTGATAAATTTTTTTCCCACGTTGTAGGTTGTCTCTTAGCTCTGTTGGTGGTTTATCTTGCAGTGCAAAAGATTTTTTAAAAGATGAGATCCCAGGGGTTGATTCTTTGTACTAGTTCCCGTGCAACTGAGGATTTGTTCATACAGTCTTTTCCTATGCCAATGTCTTTGAGAGTTCTACCTAGCTTATCTTCCAACAAGTTTAGTGTTTCTGTTTTAATATTTAGATCTTTAATCTGTTTCAATTGTAGTTCAGTGCATGGTGAAACATCGGGGTCTGGAGTTGTTTCTGCATCTTCTAATCTGTTCCATTGATCCTTGGATCTGTTTCTTTGCCAGTACCTGCCATATGTTTTCACATACATAACTCAAAAATTTAACACACTAGGTTGACAGAATCAAGGACAAAAACCATATGATAATCTCTATAGATGCAGAAAAAACATTTGACAAAATTCAGCACCCATTTATGAGGAAATCCCTGCGCAAAATTGCAATAGGTTTTCTTTATCTCAACTTGATAAAGGCTCTCTATGAAAAACCAATAGCCAATATCATACTAAATGGTCAAAAGCACTAAACCTTCACATTAAAATCAGGAATAAGACAAAGATGTCTACTATCACCACTCATGTTTAATATAGTTTTAGAAACATTAGCCACAGCAATTAGACAAGAGAAAGAAATAAAAGCAATAAAGATAGGAAGGGAAGAACATAAATTGTCATTATTTGCTGATGACATGATACTTTACTTAGAAGAACCCCAAAACACTCCACCAAAAGACTTCTAGACTTAATTCACAGATTCACTAGAGTAGCTGGATACAAGGTCAACACTCAAAAATCAATAGCCTTCTTGTACACAACTAACAGACTCATTGAGAGAGAAAATAGGGAAAAATTCCTTTCACAATAGCATCCAAAAAATGAAATATCTAGGCATCAATCTACTGAAGGAAGCAAAAACACCTCTACATGGAGAACTACAACACTGATAAAAGAGATAAAAGAAGAGATAAGAAAACAGAAACACATCCCTTGTTTGGGGGTAGGAAGAACCAATATAGTGAAAATAGCCGTGTTTAAAAATTGCTATATATATTCAATGCAATACCCATTGAAACCCCAACAGTATATTTCACTGGACTAGAGAAAGCAATCCAAAAATTCATTTGGAATCAGAAGAGATCTAGAATAGCAAAAGCCACTCTAAGCAACAGATATATGGCAGGGGGTATCACAATCCCCCACTTGAAACTGTACTACGAAGCTGCTGTGTTAAAAACAGCATGGTACTGGCAAAGAAACAGATCCAAGGATCAATGGAACAGATTAGAAGATGCAGAAACAACTCCAGACCCCGATGTTTCACCATGCACTGAACTACAATTGAAACAGATTAAAGATCTAAATATATT
>NW_022900951.1:29255969-29273365 GCF_012274545.1 Fukomys damarensis
AAAAAAAAAAAATCCCTCCTCCTCCAATTCAAAAACTGCATCTGAATTTTGGGGATTTAGCTCAGTGGTCCCGCCGCCTGCCTCGCAAGCACAAGGGCCCAAGTACGATCCCTGGTACCAAAACAAAACATCAAAACTGCGTCTGAAATGAAGACATTTTTCAGACAAAGAAGTACAAACAGCAAATCAATATATGAAAAAATATTCAACATCATTGGTCACTGGAGAGATGCAGATGAACACAGCACTGAGATTCCACCTCACTCCAGATAGAAAGGCTGCTATCGAGAAATCCACCAATAGCAAACGTTGGTGGGGTTGTGGGGAGAAAGGAACCCTTCTCCATTGTTGGTGGGAGTGCAGACTGGTGCAACCACTGTGGAAATCAATATGGAGATAACTTAAACAACCAGGATTGGAGGTCCCATTTGACCCAGCTATTCCCCTGCTGGGAATCTTCCCAAAATAATTAAAAGAATCATATCACAGTGATATATGCTCAGCCATGTTTATAGAGGCACAGCGTGTGATAGCTACATGTTGGAAACAGCCTAATTGCCCATTTATTGGAAACTGGATAAAGAAGATGTCATTTGTTTTTCTAAAATGGAGTACTACTCTGCCGTAAAGAATGAGAAACTAGAGACATTCATAGCTAAGTGGATACACATTGTGGCCATACTCTGAAGTGAAATGAAGAGGACATACATGTGTGAATACCGAGCAGTGTCTCTGCTGTGATAAACTAAAAATGTAAGTAAGAATCAAGATGTATAATTGATATTTTGTAATAGGAAGAAAAGGTCTAAATGTGTTGGGCAAATGGGAGGGGTCGGAAAGTTGAAAAGGGAAAAGAAAAAATAAGAGAAAAGAGAAAAATGGAAACAAATTTTCTGTAAATAGGGAAGGGTGGAGGGGGGATGGGGGTTATAGGGATGACGAAAAAATAAGAACCAAGACCTGTCCTGTAGAGGAACAAGATCCCAATGAGGAATGTAACTGTATTGTATATCTAAATTGTACCAATAAAAATCTTAAAAATAAAATAATTTACTACCCTTGATGCCTACAGCAGAATAGCTGTCACGTAGTTAACGTACCATGAAATTTTGATGAACACTCGATAAGCTGATTATGTAAATTAATGCTTAAAGGAAAGTTGATAAATATAGTCAAAATAAGATTTTATATGGCAGGTTATTTTATAACGCAGTACTCTACACTATTGGAGTATTGCTTTGATGGACATAAACTCGGATAAATCTGAGGATTTGGTCTATTAGATAAAAATATTATCAGCGCTTATTTTCTGGTCTGGTAATATACTATGATTATATTACAGAGTGTTATTTTTCTGTTTTAAAATAAATACTGCAATAATTAGAAATGCCAACACAGCATGTGGATAGCGTGAGTGTGCCCACAACAATATATGGAAATATATTAATATTTGAGTAATTTAAGTGGAGAGTGTACAAGTATAGTTTGTTTAATTCCTGTAACATTTCTGTAAGTTTAAATTTAATTTTTAGGTAAAATAAAGGAAGTGGGTTATTTTATAATCTTGACAATCTTTTGAAAAAGTATAGGTCTGACAGTTAATATATTAATAAGATATTTAGTGCTATTTTAAGGATTGATTCAAAATTTCAGTAGGTAATGATATGCAAAAGTGAAAACAATGTTTGTATATATAATTGTAAGAAAAAATAATATCAGAAAGCGTTTGTAGATTTGAGGTATATATTTCTCACTTTCTTAGTTCTTATAACAAGAGAAATTTTTTTAGTTTCAAGGCAAGAAATATTTTAGTATTTTCAAAGAACAAGCATCCCAGTGGGATGAATTAATGTGCAGACTAAAATCAGTTTTAAAATGGCAGTAATTTATAGGTGAGTTCAATAAATTGGGGAGGAAGGAAACAATAGAAAATATGCTTGGAAGATTTTCAATAACTGTCTGAGCTGCAGAACCAATCTACAGTTCCTGCTTTCTCCGCAGTGTCGTGGCAGTGCTTTCAGTGGGGCTCCAAAGGAAAAGTGGCTCTTTGCCAGTTTCTGTGTTTTCATCCAGCTGTTCAGATTTAAATTGTAAAGGCTCAGGTTCAGGCATCCAAGCAGTTTGCCTCCAAGACACAAGTGAGTATGTTACTAGACTACTTACAAATTTATTTTAAATGGCAGTCATTAGTACTGAGAGAAGGAAGAAAGACAATGTTCTTGCTTAACTAAGAAAATGATCAATAAACCAAATGCCCAGGAGAAGTTCCTTGGTACATCTTTTTTCCTCTCCCATTTTTATCTGGTTGCTACAATTTCTTGGATTCTCAAACTCAGCATTTGACGATGTGGAGAAAATATCAGTTAAATTTACTGTATATTTTGTAAAACAAACATTCACAGCTTTAGATAGTAAATTTATAAAATTATTACATAGTTCTTGTAGATGAGTTAGCTCTCCACCTTTTAAAGGCAATAAGAATTACTTAGAATTTCTAAAGTGTATTTACCTCTAGTAAACTCTTGGAACAAAATCTTTAGCAATATCTTCATAATAAATTCAGGAGACACACAGAGTTTTTGGAAAAAAGTATGAAAGTGTGTAGGAGGATTTAAGAACTATTTTACTATTTTATGTTCTACAAAAGCTTACATATCATTATCAAAAAACACAGAGTTTGGAAAAAAGTATGAAAGTGTGTAGGAGGATTTAAGAACTATTTTACTATTTTATGTTCTACAAAAGCTTACATATCATTATCAAAAATCACCCATTTTATATTTCTAAATAGAAATAAGCATGGTTGTAGTCCACTTGTTTGGGAGTCTTAATTAAAATATAAAAATTCATTAATTTGAATAACAAAAATAAACTAAATCACAACATTAAAATATAAATAATATATCATGTTAAATATATATACTTTTTAGTCACAAAGATAGCAGAAGAAAATTGCAAATAGACAATAAGTACTACAAGGAATACAGAATAACTATATTTTTCTTGGTTAAAATAAGCAAAGCAGTGCTTAGGTGTATTCAAATCACTCATGTTGGTTCTTCATTGTCTGAATTAAGTCAAAGAGTAAACAAAAAGCCTCTTCAAGTATCAGGTTATAAATATATTAGATAATGGTTCTCACCATATAGAATTTAGATTATTAAAAAAGTATTCTCTACATTATTATCTTAAATTATCACATCGGAAAATTATTCCAAAAATAAGTAAAGATAAGTATTTGATGTTTCAAAATGTGATTAGAAAGGTAACTAAAACCAGTACCTTTAAGTGCTGTACATATTTTCAATTAAGCAGTACAGTTCAGTAGAACCCAAAGATTTTTATAATGAAGTGTATGCTCGCTCTCTCTCTCTCTCCCTCTCTCCCCCTCCCTCCATGGAACCCAGAACTGGGCTTGATTCCTAGTATTTTGACAACCTCTTCATTTCTAATTTTATGACTTTAAACTTCATATTGTTTATACATGAGCTCTTATATAGTATTCTGATATCTATATGTAATTTTCTTTAAATTATTTCACTATAGACTAATGAGCAGTCATTTCTAATATAAAATCCTTATTGTACAATGGCATATCTAACCTTTTTTTGGAAAAGACACAGTTCAGAAGTGGTTGCTACAAACAGCACTGGTAAGGGCATCTCAACCATTGGCAAGCATTTTGTTAACTCTCAGTTTTAAAGTCAAGATGGGTTTTCATTCCTGAAATTAACATTTTTATAATTAGTATTAGAACACTTTCACAGTTGAAATTATAATTTGTTTTGAAACAGAGTCTCGCTATGTACTTCAGGCTGGCTTTGAACTCTTTGTAGCCCACGCAGGCCTAGAACTTGTGGTGATCCTCCTGCCTTAGCCTCCTAAGAGCTAGGATTATAGGCATGCAACACCACGCCTGGCCAAAATGGCAATTTTTTTAATATAAACTTTGGCTAATATATTTTTGTTATTTCCTCAATATCAAAGTGAACATTACATAATAATGTACCAAGGGCCATACCCATAACATCAGCAGTGAATCTTACTAGGGGTTGTATCAGTCTGTGCTTCCTAGAGAAACAGATTTAGTGCAAGATAGACAAAATAGGCACACAGTGGCCACGAGCAGAGTCAGGTCTAGAAGAGCTCCAAAAGACTATATGTGCACAAGAGAGCCTAAGGGTGCAGCCAAAGCCTGAAGGTTACTGTAGTGCCCCATATCAGGTGGTTGAAGGGTATGGGCTCGAAGGCTAAAGAGTCTCCTGGAAGCCAGGAGACAACGTACCTGGTGAAGGTAAAGACTTAGATAGTGCTCCTCCAAAGAAACAGAAGTGAGTCTTCATTTCCCTTTTATTCCATTGAGGCAACAAACCTATCGCTTGGTGCCACTCACACCTGTCGGGGGTCTTCTGTTTTTGTTTAATACTTTGAGGCACAGCCAGAAATATACTCATCCGATTTATTTGGGCATTTCTTCCTCAAGTTGACACAGTTAACTATCACAAGGGTATATATATCCAAAGGAAGTGTAATCAGTGTACCAAAGACATATCTGCACCTCATGTACTCTGCAGCACTATTTACAATAGCCAATAAATGGGAAAACCTAAACAAATGTCCATAAACTGATAAATGAAGAAAGAAAATGTGTTACACATACACAGTGGAATACTGCTAAGCCTTTCACCTTTCTAAGTGGTCCTGTGACCATGCTATACACCATGGCTGAGTTTCCCTGTGCTGACATAAGATTAATCTTACCCGTGAAATTGTAGTACATTTGCCCCAAACTAATCCTTCACGAAATGAATTTTTGGAGCACCTGGGAATTCATTAAGCTCTCAAAACAGGTTTTAATTTTTTAAACAAATAAATTATTTCTTTAGTATTTGCCTATATGGAGAATTTTCCTGAGACACTGTGACCTAATTAAGAAGTTTAAGGGGGAAATAGTCTCTCACCTTCAATTTATTTTGTGGCTACTGGTATCTACGAAAAATATGTAAAAGCTATGAATGATGCACTTGATTTAGGTAGGCTGCAACAACTAGAAACCTTTAACTTTCCTCTTATCAAATACCTTTGATCTTCCTGAGGCATGGTATTCTTAAAGATTCTTAAAAAAAAAGGGCTGAGGATTTAGCTCAGTGGTGCCGCTGCCTGCCTTACAAGCACAAGGATCTGAGTTTGATTCCCAGTACAAAGGAAAATAAAAAAGATTCCTAAACTAAAATCGTGACTGGTTATGACAGAATGTGATTTCTCACTTGTACCAAATGGATCCACTTGTCTTCTGGGATTTCACTTTACATTACCATTCCTAAATTGTGGATTCTAGGCATGTATGTTTTCTTTATGAATACAAAACCATAATGGAAAGGTAAATGTAATTCTACCTCCTTCTTTTTATGATACTCCCCTGCTGGGAACTTTTCACTGAAATTCCTATAAGGAACATAATTTCTTTTTTCCAGTAGAATTTTTTAATACTTCAATCGTAAACTCGTGAGCATTCATTGGCCTATCTATCCCCTTTCATGTTCTGTTAGTTCACCACTGTGGTTCCAGGTAGTGTAAAATAGCCTTTCAAGAACAAACAAAGTCCTTTAAACAGTTACAGTCTAATTCTATCCCTTGTTGTTCTTGCCCTGAAGATAGATTTGCCTACAGCCTCCCTTTCTAATTCTAACCTGCCACGCTTGATAAATAGCAGTAATTTTCTCCCTTTGAATCTATCTGGATAGAATCATACAACAGTCTAATACGCCCCCAGATCATTGGATACATATCAGACTCTCTAGTAGTCTGATTGAAAACATATTGAACAAGTGTTACTAGTTTTCTTTTTAAATAATTTTATTAACATTCACGTAAAAATTTATCCATTTAAAGTACACAATTCAATGATTTTAGTATATTTACATATATATTCAACCACAACACAATTTCAGAACATATATATCACCTCAAAAAGAAATCTAGTGAGCTGGGGATTTAGCTCAGTGGTTCTGCCACCTGCCTCACAAGCGCAACGACCTGCGTTTGATTCGTGGTACCAAAAAGAAAGAAAAGAAGAAATCTAGTAACATTTAGATATTACCATTTACTGCCCGGTCCCATGCTCTACCCTAGCTCTAAACAATCTTTATTCTATTTTATGTCTATAGCCTTTCACATAAGTACAGTCATATAATATGTGGTGGTAGTTTGTGACATGAATTAATTTACTTAGTATGTCTATACTCTTGAGAGACATAAATAGGACACACATGTATAAATACTGATAATTTCTCTAGTGTGAGAAACTGAATGTATAAATAAGGACTAAAAGGCATTAGATAATGTGAAATAGGAAGAAACGGGACAAAGAAGAAGGGGAAATGGGACTGGTAGAAAGGAAAGAAGGGAATGGAATGGATAGGAGAAAATGAAAAATAATGGAAACAAAGTCTTTGTAGTTTAGGGAAGGAGGGAGGGGTTGAAGGGAGGCCAGTGGAATGGGGAAAAAAGAAACAAGTTTGATTATGTAAAGGTACAAATTTCCAACAATCAGTGTCATTGTGTACATTAAATGTACCAATAAAATTAATTAAAAATAATGTACTTATTATGATCATTTCAAGATTCACCTTCAGTTTCCTATGTGTAATGTTTTATTATTTAATCTAAAAATATATTTTATTGGAATAAATTCATTAAGGTCTAGTTATTACTGGTACAGATTGATTTGTCAGGAAATTTTCCTTTGTTTTACAGTTGTCTAATATCTATTTTTTGGACTTGTACAAGATCCCCATGATAAATGTAATCATTATGAATTATAAACATGCACTAATAAAATCTAAAATCTGAAAGGTAATATTTTAATTTGATGAAGTATGTGTATTTATGTTTGTGTATGTATGTGCTAGCTTACTTTTGGGTTTTCTATCTACATGTTGATTAATCATAATCAGCATCAGATATTTACTGTATTAATTCTGGTAATATATAGAAAAGTTACTCCAATCTAGTTCTTTCCCTTTTTTTTCCTTCTTTGGCATTATTGTTTATCTTACATCAACTAATGTGACTGAAATAACAGTTTATTGTAGTAATTAGTATATTGTAGTGATTAGTGCTTTAAAATCTGTAATAATTTCTTCAGTCCATTGTGTGATTTGCTTTCACTTACTTCAGTTATGATGTTGATGGCAAATCTATTGTTCATATATTACACTTATATATAAAACCTGTAATACATTACATGAATACTATTTTATGAATTGCTTTCAAATACTGTGAGATAAGAAAAGTGCAAAATACGCATTTATAGTGTCTTACATACTAACACAGTTACTTTTACCTTACTCTCTGTTCACATGGATTTCAATTGCCATCTTGGGTGAACTGTTTCAGCCAAGAGAATATCCTTCAGTATCTTAAACCTTGTGCTTTCATGCAAAAGATTGTCTCTGTTCTTGTTTATTTGGGGAACAGAAACACTGCAAATTGAATTCATGATTTACAGAAGAATTTTTCTTGGGCACTTTCAGTATGGTGTCCACTGCCTTCTGGATTCCATTGTGGGTACTGTGAAGTATCTGTGAATTTGCCTCGGGTTTCCTTATAAAAATATCTAATTTTTCTCTTGCAGCTTTCAGTGTTTTTCTTTTGCCTTTGCTTTTCAGTGTTATTACAAAGGCGTTATCACTTTGTGGATCTCTGTGTTTATAGTGCAGTTCATTGAACTTCCTAGATGAACATGTTTTCGTAAAAGTAAATTTGAGAAATCAGTAGTCATTATTTTGAATATATTTTCTGTTCATTGTCTCCCTACTATTCGTTATTCCAGACTTTTTTATACCATTGTGCTTAATGGTGTCCCATGATTCCCTGAGGCTTTTCTTCTTTGCTTTGAGTTTTGACTTGCAAAATCTCTATACTTACACCTATCTTCAAGTTTGGTTCATTCTTTTTTTCTGCCAGTTCAAATCTACTCTTGAACCCTTCTAGTACAGCGTTTTGAATTTAAGTTATTGAACTTTCCATTTGCAGAATTTCAATCTGGTTTTTAAAATAATTTTTCTTTATTAATATTGACTATTTTAGGTGGCATTATCTCATATTGTTTTACATCATTAGTCATCCTTTATTTAATTATGCAAATGTTTATTAGTAATTCATAATTTTGTCAAACCCAAAATCTGTTCACTCTTATAAGCCATTTGTTATTTTTGTATTTATTGTTTGAGTCATACTTACCCCTTTCACTGCTGGACTCTTACTTTTCTGTTGGAAACCAGATATTTTATTTACGAGATGACAGCAAGTGTTCCCTGTTTGAATTTTGTTGCCACTATTTGTTAGCTTTCTTAGCTAATGACTGCTTGGATTACTTTTGTAAATTATATTCCCACAATATCTCTCAGATATATTTTTATACCCCTGTAGTTGCTCCTGGGAGGGACACAGTTTGGGTTATGCCTACAGCCACCCTGTGATGAGAGTGGTCAAGTACCACAGTTCTCTTTCACTTTCCCTAACGGGACTGAGGTATATGCCCCACTAATTGCTGGGAAGATTGTTCTGTTGGTTACACCAATAGCCTGGGTCATAAATTCCTCTGCAAATTAAGCCAAACAAATTGTAGCTTTTTTGACAGATTAATTCCCAAGGGCTGTGTTTGGTATTTATTTTGATTCAATGAAGGCTCCTCCTAGTTGTCTTATTTCACTGTTCTCTTCTGTAAACTCAGTGGTCTATAGTCTAGGCTATATGTTCAATAGATTCAAGAATCTTCTATCAGTTGACTTTGCCACATCTTTTAGGTTCAACCATTTTATACTCATAAAATAAAAATTCATTGGGTAGAGATTAGGGATTGTTATGACCTGCCTCTGTTATCTGTGCAAAATTTTTGAGCCACTCTTGCCCTGGTGGTGGGGGAAAGAATGCCAAATTGTTCTGTAAGTGACACTCCTACTCTAGAAGATTAATGCTTGGTAGCATGAGGAGAGCGGCCTGAGATATTGTTAGTTTGCCTCTTTTGTCATGAACCACAACCTCTTGAGTTTCAGGAAGGGCTATCAAGATCCCAGAGTTCTCCATGTGAAACATCCAAAACAATATCCCTCCATTACAAGAATGGAGTATGAGTGGCAGAGAGAGTATTTTCCTCTTGATAACATTTACCTGACACTGCTCTCCAGCAACATGCAGTTGGAAAGTAATATGTGAAATGCCAAAGTCTTGATCTTCCTTGGAAGGAAACACTTTAATTGGAAACTGCGTAGGAGCGAGTGAAGAAAAAAAGACTTGAGTATTTTAGATTTTTTTCATTTTTTGTTTGTCTTTGAGAACACTTCCAAAGGTTTTAAATTTTATCACTTTCATCAGTTTTATTAGAAGACTTCAGTAGAGTTATTCTTGCTGTCATTTCAAAAGTAGATCTCTGGATAATTGGCTCTTATTTCTTCATTTGCATAAAAATTATGAGTGGGATTAGCACACAGTTGGAGAAATGGGAATAAAATACACAAAAATTTGACAAGTTATTTTCCTCCTCCAATTTAAAAAATCCTGATATATATTGAATGCTAGGAATGAGTTATAATGCCCAAAGGAAAAATTTTGCTAACTTCTGCCTTATGATCTAAAACATCCTTCTAAATTGTAGAAGTAACTAGATCCTCTTGATTTCTTTTCCTTTTAAGGCCTCAGCATAAAATTAATGAATTTTAACAAGCTTTTATTAAGCTTCTAATCTTCAGGTCACATTCACTGTCATATCAGGTAGCTGTATTACAAAACTGAAGGTAACGCCTTTGCTGGAGGGCTATGAATGATGTTTCCTAGAGCAATGGACTTTTATGAGAAATGTGAATATTTCTTGCTAGCATAGACTTACTTTAATCCTCTCACCTTTCTAAAACCTAAAATTCAATGATGTGCTTCATATATCTGAAATACAGGCAAATTCATAATTCTTCATGGTTAAGAGATTATGATAGTGGGTGGTGTTTCTTATGAATGCTGGAGTTGGTGGTAATCCTTTTGCAAGCACCCTTTTAGGATGGCGAGATATTTAAAGAAATATAAAGTTTTTTTAAGCAAAGTTTTTTTCTCATATTTTTTCCTTTCCCTTCTTTCCTTTACCCTGCCCCTTCCACTTCACCTTCCCCTTTAGACTTTTACTTTATTTTTCACATTATCTATTATATATTTTGGCCCTTATTTATTGACTTATTTATTTTTCTCTCATTGAGTTTATTGGTACATCTTAGGTATATAGTACAGTTACATTCATTATTGGGATCTTGTACCTTTACATGACAGGTCTTGGTTCTCATTTTTTCCCCTTGTCCCAGTCCTCCCTTCACCTGCGCCTCCCCTCCCAATTTACAAACATTTTATTTCCAATTTTTCATTTTCTCATATTTTTTCTTTTCCCATATTATCTTTCCCCTACCTTTCCCACTTTCCCAACACAGTTTCTCTAACCAGAGAAACTATTCAATACTTACACATGTCTGTCCTATTTACATCACTTAAGAGTATGGCCTCACACAGTTTGTAATAGCTAAAATGAGGAAACAGATCATTTGCCCATCAGTTGGAAAATGGATAAATAAGATGTGGTTTTTCCATAAAATGGAATATTACTCAGCAATAAAGAAAGAGAAATTAGTCATTCATGGGAAAATGGATACATATTGAGGATAAACTCCAAAGTGAAATAAATAAGTCACACATGTGTAAATACCGAATAAATAGTTTCTCTGGTGTGAAAAACTATAATAGTACTCAAGATCCTAATGGGGTAATTAGCAATGTGAAATAGGAAGAAAAGGGCTAAAGCTGTAGGGAAAGTGGGAAGGGTAGGGGAATAAGGGAAAAGAAAAAAATGTGAGAAAATGAAAAAAATGGAATTAAAGTGTTTGTAAATGGAGAGGGGAGGAGGGGGTGAAGGGAGGGCAGGGACAAGGGGAAAAAATGAGAACCAAGACCGGTCAGGTAAAGGTACGAGATCCCAGTAATGAATGTAACTGTACTGTATACCTAGAATGTACCAATAAACTAAAAAAAAAAAAAAAAACTATTTGCTTTGGTAAAAGCAGTATCTCATCACTGTGGAAAGTTCCAAGAATTGGAAACAAAGGTTAAAATCACTCATAAAGCATGGCTTCTGAGTTAACTACTGATGACATTATTAAGAACTTCTTTCTTGTCTTACAAATTGTATTGTCTGTGTTATATTCTAATATTGCAGTCATATCGAATTATAAAGATATAAGTTGCATTTTAAATGAATTTTAAATTTGTATACTATGCCATCTTGCAGATAAAATGCATTGAGTATTGCTTTGATTGGATCATTGATCTGCATTTAACAAAGCATCACAAGTTAATATGCAGTTGATATCATATATAAATTTTACTTGTATATTTCTTCATGTCTTTAAGTCTAGACATTGAGGTAATGGGTTTATGGCTGTGATTTTCTTATACATAGAGGCTCGCAGATTTCAAGAAAACAATGCTTTCCATACTCCCTGCTTCAGTTCCCCAAGCTATCTAAGTGATCACAGTTTCAATACTAGTAACTATTAGACATTTTGATTTTTAATAATTTGGTGAATTGGGTTTTTCATATAAAAGAAAACATGTAATATTTAAACTTGCACGCCAGATATATTTCACTACTTCACTGAACATATGGTCCCAAGGGGCATTCATTGTCCTACAAATGACTCAGTTTGTTTTTCTTTATGGCAGTATACTATTCCATTGCACAGATATTACATTTTATTTATCTGTTCATCTGTCAGTGGACATATAGGCTGCATCAAAGATTTAGCTATTATAAACTGTGTTGCTGTAAACATGGCCATGCACATATCGTTGTAATATGATGTCTTTTTATCTTTGGGGCAGATATCTAGAAGGGGAATAGCTGGGTCATATGGAATTTCCAGTTTTAGGTTTTTGATGAATCTCCATAGGATTTCCATAGCTGTTGTACAAGTTTACATTCCCACCAGTCATGAACAAGGGTCCCTTTGCCACACAGCTTCCTCAGCATTTGGTCAGTCACTTTTGGATTAGATGGAATTTCAGCGAATGTAAACACTATGTACTGCAAGCACATGCTAATAAAAGTTTAGTAATTTGAAAACTTACAATTGTGAAAGTTGGTTTTCATTTGTCATTTCCAGTTTGTGGAGTTGAAAACATATTCATGTATAATGATGAGTATAATAGAATTTTAGAACTTTAATGGTCAGTTATCTCAGTCTCCAATATAAAGATACTACAACTCAAATTTGAAAATCCCTGGTGATGTGGAGCTCAGAATTTTCATGAAAAATAAAATATTTAAATCTGTAATCTATTCTATTATAAACTCAGAACCATTAAGGAAAACATTTAACAAAAGTGAATCTCCCAAAATTAAATGATCACTATTAATACTTCTAGAAAGCTGGCTATAATAACTATGTTCCTCCATGTGCAGATTCAATGTGTGAATAAAGCCAATGTGATTATAATAGTCATATATGGAAATGACATCAAGTTGAAAAACAATCGAGTGTTTATTATCTAATTTTTAAAGGGTTAGAAAAGAATTGAGAACTTCAGTGTTGAGTAATTCCATATGGAGAAAAATGTTCGGCCGTGCCCTCCCCGGCGGAGTTTCTGCCATCTTCAGCACCAGAGGGTCTTGTCGGCCGGGCCCTCCCCTGCTGATGCCGCTGCCGCCATCTTCAGCGCCAGAAAGGTAGACACACGGGCACCCCCGAACCCTCCCCCAACCATCCCCCTTGCGCTTTTAGGCCTTGGGTTTGTACCAGTCTTCGCACCTACTCTGTAGAGGCAGAGGTGGTCGTAAAGAGTATTTTCTGGCACTTTCAACTTGAACATCTTTAAAGAAGTGGAGGGGGAAACTTATAGTAGATCTGAGTACAGTTCATCCCTTTAGGAGGTCGGGGAACTCAGTCTTGTCCTTGCAGCCCGAGCTCAGTCTGCATCGTGGGGTTCTGCCACCAGCTAGCTGAGATCAGGGGACTCGGCTCTGCAAATGGCAGCACATATTGTATATTATGACAGCAGTGATATAGTCTGAAAAAGGTCCTTCAAAATCATATTTGTTTCTTTCTTTTTTTCATCCTACTCTGCAAATTCTTTTTGTTTTCTTTCTCTAACTCAGTCTCTTACTCCACTATAGTATCCCTTATCTCTCTTTTTGTTTCTGCTCTTGTCCTAATTCAGTATTCTTCTTTTACTATTTTTTTCTCTTTTCTTTATGTTCTTTTCTTATGTTATTCTACCTCACTCAAGCATTATTATATTTCTATTTTGTTTGTTCTTTTTGAATTTAACAGTTTTGTGATGATTGTCTGGTCATTCTGCATCTTTTGGCTTCATATGAAACCTTCTCTAATTCTTATACTTATCTACTCTTGTCTTAACATTGTTTTAAACCCATTGTAAATGGTAAATACCCTTATTGAAAAATTTATTTACTGTAAGCATATTTTGGATTGCTTCTGGATTTTAATTAAATTCATGTGGTTTGAAGGTGCTAGATTGATGACTACCATAAGTGGTCAATTTGCAAATTGTGCTTCATTATATTGTGGTGCTGATTGTATCAATTAGGATAAAGGATTGTGATTGATTCAATGAGCTGTTTTCTTCAGTATTATGAAAATGATAATATCTGTGAGTCATTAGAGACCCATGGGCTGCAGCCCAACTATATCAGGAAGATTTAAGTAATAACCTCAAGGTTAAACTAAGGACAACCCAACAACAGTAGTGAAAATGAGAAAACGCTTAAGCAGGATACAGGGACAGACTTCTAGTTCACTGATGGCAAACAGTGGGGCACATGAGGATGAAAAGTCTGATAGTGAATCATCAGAACACCCTGAACTCAAGGCACAGGAAGTAACAAAACAGATCAATCAGGCTCTAGAGAAATATAAAACAGAAGTAATTTCCCAGATAATCATAGAGATGACTAGCAAAATGAAAGTTATAATTCGTGACTCTAGAAGAGAAACTGAGAGGAAAATAGATGAGCTCAGGACCATGATAGAAGCCATGAATGCCCAGCATAAGAAAGAATTGGAAACAATAAATGTCCAATACATGAAAGAAGTGGAATCCATAGGAGAGATTCAAACAGATATCCAGAAGATTAAAAACTCCATTGAGAGTGTTCACAAAAGAATAAAAGAGTCAGAAGATAGAATCTCAGATATAGAAGATAAAATTGCAGTCAGTGACAGTGAAAAGAGAGGTCTCTTTAAAAAGGTAGGGGATCATGAGAAATTGATACAACAACTCAGACAATACTAAGAAGAATAATATAAGATTGATAGGAATTCAAGAAGTAGTAGGAGATAATGTAAATGACTTAAAAAAGCTGTTCACAGAATTAATTATAGAAAACTTCCCAGAGGGGAAGAATTTGATATACAAATAAGTGAGGCATATAGGACTCCTGCTAGCCATGATCAAAAAAAATCTACACCTAGACATATAATAATCAAGATTCTAGAAACCCAACAGAAGAACAAAATACTACAAGCAGTAAGAGACAAGAAACAAGGAAAGCCTATTAGAATCACAGCAGACTTTCCAATACAAACCCTTAGGTTAAGGAGAGCCTGGAATGAGACATTTCAAGTACTAAAAGAAAATAACCTCCAACCTACACTGATGTATCCTGCAAAACTTTCTTTTAAAATGGATGGAGAAATAAGATATTTCCATGATAAAGAACACCTGACAAACTTTATGAATACCAAACCAGCACTACAATGAATTCTAAACAATATCCTAGAAAAAGACAATGAAGGTAACAATACAATGAGGCCCAACAGAGCAAATCAAATAGGCAAGCCAAGAAACTAAAAGAAGGTGAAAAAAAAGACATGATAATAATAAGTTAGTACATATCAGTTATAACCATCAATATTAACGGCCTCAATTTACCAACCAGGAGAAATAGACCAGCAGAATGGATTAAGAAGCAAAATCCAATAATATGTTGCATGCAAGACACGTCTAGTGTAAAAAGAAGCAAATAGACTGAAAGTGAAAGGACAGAAAACTTCTTCATGTAACAGGAGCCCCCCCAAAAAAAGCAGGGGTAGCAATCTTATTCACAGACAAAGTAAGTTTCAAACCTAAACTGATTGAAAGAGACAAAGAAGTTCACTACATCCTTGTGAAGGGAACACTTCAAGAAGAAGAGATAACAAATAATTTATTTTTAATTTATTGAATATGTCGGAAAGCATATATGCTTTTTTTTCCTCTTCTTTTTTTCCTTTTTCTTTTTCTTCCTCTGATGCTGGGGATTAAACTCGGCTCATTGTTCTCGCTAGGCAGGTGCAGCACTATTGAGCTAAATCTCAGGCTTTACCTTTCATAATTTTAAAATTTATCAATACATTAATCCTTGTCACTATATGTTGGTTTACCAAATTGATGTGTTATTTTGGTTCTCATTTTCTTTGGTTTTTATTTGAGAATTTATGAAATCTGTATATATGAGTAGTATGAAAAGTATTGAGGTCCATCTGTTATTTTCCTCTTTCATCTCTGCTTTCTACAAACTTCCTTTTCTGTCACTACAGCTTGTTTGGTTGGAAATTTGTTAAGACAAATGTTGTTATGTTACCAATATATCTTCGTACCTATTTTCTACTGATGATGAATATTAATTTTAAAGTAAATTTTATTATAACTATACTTAATCATTAATATCATTTAGTATCTGGTACATATTACAAATTCTCCAACTCCCTCAAAGATGATATTTGTTTTTTTCTCAAAGTATACAAGTTACCAACATTCCACCCATCACTGCACTGTTTTATTATACCTAAGTATATATTGTATTGTAGAAAATATGCATTGTGTATATGTGGGGGGGCATGATTTTACATATATGTGTGCACTATTAAATGAGAAACATGGACATGAATGTGGTAGGATTGTGCACATTTGGCATATTGATAGTTTCTCTGGCAACCTTATGATTTCTTTAAATCACATGCTTGACTTAATTCATAGTCATTCGTTTGGGAAGAATATTACATATCTATTGGTGTTAAATTCTATCATTATGCTAACAAAAATATAATAAAAATAAGTATGGGATAAAATAAAATAGAAGCAGAAAAATCTGATCTTAAAAATATGAATTCTTTTTTAGTTGCTTTTGGATTTCAAATATAAGTATATTTTTTTCTGTGGGAAGTTTTGTTAGAAAATGTAAGTGGTACAATCAACAAGTATATGATATTTATCAATTAATAAAACCAAGGAGTTTATAAATCATAAAGTTTTGAGGACAGTCTCTCAACTATAATATGTAACTTTATTTATAATTGCATTATTTCAAAAATATTATAAAAAATGAGAAAGAACATAATGTTTGAAGATCATATTAAACTAATGTATTTCGATTAGTCTGTGTTACATAAATTTTGTTTATTTCATATCCTTTTTTGGCTGTCATATATATGTATATTTGAAATTTTTATTTAGTATCTTCATTTCTTGTTATCATGTACATTTGCAATTTTAAATAAAAAATGTTCAACTATCTTTATTGCTACTCAGTAAAATCATAGCAATAAGTGTTGGGGGAAGAGCTACCCTTTCAATATTTGCATACTCATCAACAGACGATTGGATAAAGAAACTGGTGTCTTTACATAATAGAATACTACTTAGCTATAAAGAAGGACACATTCTAGACATTTGTAGGAAAATGGACACACCTGGGAAATGTGCTGAGTGAAATAAATCAGACACAGAAGTTCAAATACCATATATCATACTGTCTCTCATTTGAGTAAGGCAAAGTATAAAGAATACAAAAGACAGATAGAGGCAATGGGATATATATTTTTGGTTTTTTTCTTTTTATTGAGTTTATTGGTACAATTTGGTATACAGTACAGTTATATTCATTATTGGGATCCTGTACCTTTACATGACAGCTTTTGATTATCATTTTGCCCTTTGTCCCTGCCCTCCCTTCACCCCCTCCCCCCCTCCCCCTTTACAAACACTTTATTTCAATTTTTTTCATATTCTCATATTTTTCCTCTCCCTTATTACCTTTCCCCCACCCTTCCCACTTTCCCTACACCTTTAGCCCTTTACTTCCTATTTCACATTATTAGTTATCTCGTTAGGATCTTGTATACTATTATAGTTTTTCACACCAGAGAAACTATTCGGTATTTCAGTTCAAGAAATCTCTGTATGAACATTAAAAATAGGGAATCCTAAAATAAAATGAAAAAGGAAAGTAAAAGAGAAAAGACAATGATGTAAAATTAAAATAATCCTTAATTCTGAAGATGAAAATGGTCCCTGAACATATT
>NW_022900951.1:29273685-29293629 GCF_012274545.1 Fukomys damarensis
ATCAATTGCAGCAACAGCTTTTCCAGGTTCTGCAGACATCTGAACAAAATTATGGACATTCAGCACACTCCCAAAAAAAAACAAAAAATTATAATACCCAGAAAACAGCAAAGTTCTGTTGCTGTTGTGGTACCTAGCACCATTTTTTTTTATTAGCATCTTAATCATTATCTGGAAAGAGAACATTCTAGAGTAACATCATTAAAAATAGCTCTGATAAACACGGTCACTACTACGTATCATAAAGCAGGTACATGATAGTTTACATTCACAGAGGTATGATACAGTACTGTCCTACATCTATACTAGAATCAGTTTTGGTTTGAAATTTACTTTGTCTGTGAATAAGATTGCTACCCCTGCTTTTTTCTGGGCTCCTGTCACATGGAGAATTGTTTTCCATCCTTTCACTTTCAGTCTATGGGCTTCTTTTTGCATTAGGTGTATTTCTTGTATACAACATATTGTTGGATTTTGCTTCTTATTCCATTTTGCCAGTCTGTTTCTCTTGATTGGTGAGTTGAGCCCATTGACATTGATGGTTATAACTGATATGTACTGACTTATTATTGTCCTGTTATTGGCCTTTTGTTGTTTCTTTTTACTTTTTCACCTTCTCCTTTTAGTTTCTTACCTTGCCTATTTGATTTGCTCTGTTGGGCCTCATTGTGTTGTTACCTTCATTGTCTTTTTCTAGGATCTTGCTTAGAATTGCTTGTAGTGCTGGTTTGGTATTCCTGTAGTTTCTCAGGTGTTCTTTGTCATGGAAATATTTTATTTCCCGGGATATATATTTTTCAAATGAGAAGGGGACCAGGAAACTGAGGCAAGGGGAGAGGGGGAAGGGAAGGGGAAATAAGTAGAATAAAGATAGTCTATGTATATGAACTTCATAATTGTAATGAATGTAAACATATGTCATAAACATGAGCTAAGATTTGTCAACAATAATGAAAATGGTGAAAGATGACTTTTAGGAGAGGAGAGGAGGAAGTGGGAGGAAAGGACAAAGGGGTTAAAAAAGGAACCAAGCTGTATTATGTTTATGTACCCCCTCTCCAAGATGATCATAAGCTTCACATTCTACAAACATATAATAATTAAAAAATAAAAGAATAAGAAAGAAACGATATTATAGAAAATGTACAAACATTTTAGATTCTAAAAATTTAGATTAAATGTTGCTATTTACTGCTTATAAGACTTCAATTTCTGTGACAGTTCATTTTCTCTAAAATGGATATTATTGTGTAGACTTCTATTGGGATATAAATAGGTAACATACACAAGTATTACAGTGCTTGATTTATGGCTACATATTGAATAAACGTGATGACATATCTTGTGAATGACTTTCCGTCTTGGTTTTTTCTTTCCATACATATTCAAACTGCAGTCTTTGACAGTTATCAAGAAAGCACTGTGTTATTTCCTAGATCTTTAAAGCATGTTCTTTTATTGATTCACTTAGAATGGCGACCTGCTGGTCCAGATGTTTCAGGCAGTGAGCCCAACCAACTCTACTCCAGATGTATTTTTAAATGATGCAACATGTCTGCATATGTGTTTTTCATTACTATCAAATGGTCTCTTTTTATCCAGGGTCACTTTCCTAGGAGTGTAACTCTTTAAGGGCAATTAGGTAACACGCATTTCACTGTGAATATTTTATTCATTATTCAATAACCTCATTGTTATGGATAGATATAAAGGTAAATGAATACAATCATTAAGCAAATTAGGAAGTCATATACAAATTTTATGAAGGTAAAAAGTAGTACAAATTCCTTAAGTGAGTTAAAAAGTGATACATAATTTCAAAGAAAGAAAAATTAAGCTCATGTTCATTATTTTCATTTGGCACAATCTTCCATACAGATAAAGATGATAAAAGACCAATTCCCAGTTGAAACATCTTTGTAATCGAGGGAAGAACATAAAATGACTCTCTGAAATACTTTCCTTTTTTGCTCAACTTTGTTATATATGTGAGTGTGTAGTGTGTATGTACGTATGTGTGCATATCTCAAAGAGAAGTTGATTTTTTAGCTTGCTCTTAACCATACTGCTTTGCACCCTATGTCATTATGGTAGAAATAGACAAGGAAATGATAAGTTGTGATTTTATTTAAGGAGAAAAAATGCATCCTTCCCTTGATGATGAATGAATATTGTAGTTAATTTATGATGCTCAAAGTCTTTCTTGCGAGAACAAAGTGTGAGCAGTGGGAATTTTGGAACCACTTGATAATCAGTGTTGCAGACAGATGCCCTGTTGCTTATGCAAAAGTAACTGCCATTACCACTGTAATTTGGCAAAGATTTTAAAGAGGAAGCATGAGTATAAAAATAAATCTAAAGGATTGCTGTTTGATCATGCATATAGACCATCTAGTTAAAGTGGCAGAGAAACAAGGAGAGTTCATTTTGTAAACTTTTTGGAGTTGCATAGCAGTCCCAATAAATAAAACTGAGACACGTAAACATCTTTCCTATCTACAAATGTAGACACCAAAATAAAATTACTTTCACTTGTTTAAACTAGAAGTGTTTTATAAAGACTAATACTATTGCAGAATGTTCTAAAAGCATAAACATGGTACGCATTTAAGAATCTTTAGTAAAAATTTATGTCTTACCTTATTTTAAGATAAATTCAATCCAAAAAAACAGGTTTGCAAGAATAATTTATAAGGAGAATCCTAGGTGATCATTCAGAAGTTTTACTGGTCACTTGAATGAAGGAATAAGTAATTGTTTCAAAATAACTTAATTATGTCTATCAGAGTACTTGTTATGCTGTTGATATTTAATATGAAATCAACAGTGTGGTTTACACATAGTTTGAGCATGTCCCCCACATTTATGTATTGAGAGTCAATGCTCATTTTGAGGTATTAAGAGCATGGACAGTTAATTAGACTATCGTGTATACATTTTGGACTTTGGGGATGCGATTAAGATTAACTATGTTTAACAGAATAGAGCCCACACAATCTAGTACAGAATTCTCTTCTAAAATTATTTTTATTACTAAGGAGAAAAAACAGAAGACACATCTACATGCACGGCTCTTGTCTCTTGCCATGTAGTTTCATGCGCCATTTCAGGACTACTCTGCCAGCAGGAAGATGGGTACCAGATATGGCTCCTCAACCTTGACCTGCCAGAACTGTGAATCCAAATCAGCCTATTTCTATTATAACTAAATCAGTTTACAATACCGTACTACAGAAAACAAAACTGGACTAAAACAATCAACTTAGCTACTATTTACATTGTCAAAACCCTACCTTGGTCAATGTGGTCTTTGAGGGAAGTGCCGAGTGGACAGCACTGCCCTTTTAAAGCTCTCAATTCAGTATTTTACTTACCTTGATATGAAACTGTCCCTGTCTGCAGCAAACTGACAAAACATTTCAGTGATCTGTGTTTGTTTGTATTTATATGTGCCTAGAGTACACATGGAAATGTACAAAATCTGATAGCTGCTGTAGTTCTTATATATTAATTAGATTAAGTAATATATTTAAAAGTTAAAATGACTATTTCTGAACATGTAATACTATTTGAGAAACAAGTTATGTATCTGAGAATGTTTGTCTATGAGATACAACTTGACTTACAGTGTGGGCTGAATAATGCTCACTACGCATTTAAATTAGAAATAAGCACCTGTGTTGCTATAGACTTGGACAGTGGTTTGTTTCTCTAATCTGTCTTCTGGAATTTTTTGCCAAGGAATAATATGTTATAATTTGTTAAATCTATCAAGGAAAGTAATTTTTATATGTTTGTTAATAGGCATTCTTTGGGGAAATTCTGTTGTTTTCTCTACAATAAAAGTAATTTTATCTTATTTATACAGGGCTTATTGAAAAGCCAAAATTATTCAAGTGCTGTGTCTGGTCATTTCAAGAAAATCTATAGTTAAAAAGCAAAGAATTATACTATTTTCAGAAAATATCCTCTTTTAGTACTCAAACTTGAACAAGGATTTAGCAAAGTAACATCTGTAGCAAAATATTTCTTTTTTTTTTTTTTAGAATGAGAACTTTCTCAATCCATTTTATTTTTTTCATTTTATTTTGGGCACTGGGATGGGGTGCCCTCCCTTCACCCTCTCCATCCTTCCCTGTTTACAAAGCCTTTGTTTCCATTTTTTCCTTTCAACATATAACGATTTTAATTAAAATGGACAGAATGATGGCCTGAGGTATTAAGGACTAAAAGAGGACTATGATTGTGTTATGTACCCCTACTCTACCTCAGCCAAATCTAAATTTAATAGGCTCTTTCCCTGAATAATCTAATTACAAAGAAAATTTTGCAGGACCGCTGCAGGTGGACATTACCTTTTGAATTGGGCAATGCGCCAGTTAGGTCCCTAGAACTGTTATGTTAATGTTACGTAGTTAAATGCTTCCTTGGGTCATTCTCTGATTAAAAAAATAAGTTAATCTGGCTAAATAACTGAACTTGAAGGATGAATGATCCTCAAAATGATTATCTAATCTGAGCATCTTTTGGAGTGAGCAAAACGATATAAAACCTCAAGAATACTCAGCATTTAGTTTGTTCATTTCAAAGAAAGAAAAGAAAGGCAATGAACGATATGTTTAATACGCAATGCTTATTATAAATTATCATATGAAAAGCTACTTCAGAATTATTCTCTTCCATAGATTCTCTAAGACAGTACAATTATGTGACCTCTAAAAATCTAAGTTCAGGAAGTCCCTTGTAATTGTGACACAAATAGAAAAATCTGCTGCTAGCTGATATTTAGAGGCATATTATCTGGAGACATATTCTGTATTCCTCCACTGAGGCTGTGCCACTGTTTTGAGATGTCTGAATTTTCCACTTTTTATAAAAGCCAAACTCAAGTTGCACATGGTGGAACATGCCTGTAATCCTACTGGGGAGGCTGAGGCAGCAGGATTTAGTGTGAGCTCAGCCAGGGCAATTTAGCAAGACATTGTCTCCAATAGAAAACAAACAAATGGCTAGGTATGTAGCTCTGTAAAAGACCTCAGGCTTGATCTCCATTGTTGAAAACAAAAAAAACCTAAAAATTCCAAAGTCATTTAATTTTAGTAAAAATCATAGTTCAGACAGTGACATATTTAATGTACTTACCATATTTTTATGACCCCTAGGGTTATATTTTTATTTTCCTTTGAAAGAAAACCTAGATTAATGTGACATCTTTTTTTTTATTCAGCTTGAAAATTTTTCTTCAGATTTTTTGCCTTTCTTAATCAGTATTGAAGTAACTGAAATTATTATAATTAGTGGTAGTATGTTTCAGGCAATCTTGTCAGTAATAAAGCAAAGATATTTAAAATAAGAGTAAGAACTTTGCTTTTTTATTCATTAAATTTATTGGTATGTTTTAGGTATACAGTACAATGACATTCATCATTGGGAATGTGTGACTTTACAAGATATATCTTGGCTCTTGTTTTTCCCCATTCCCCTGTCCTCCCTTCAATCCATCCATTCCTCCCTGTTTACAAAGACTTTGTTTCCATTTTTAGAAACTAGAGAAATTTTTAGCTAAATGGGTGCACATTGAGGTCATACTCTTTTTTTCTTTGAGTTTATTGGTATATTTTAGGTATACAGTACAGTTACATTCATCATTGCGATCCTGTACCTTTACATGACAGGTCTTGGTTCTCATTTTTCCCCTTGTCCCTGCCCTCCCTTCACCTCTTCCTCCCCTCTCCATCTACAAACACTTTATTTCCATTTTTTCATTTTCTCCTTTTCCCTTATCACCTTTCCCCTGCCCTTCCCACTTTCCCTACACCTTTAGCCCTTTTCTTCCTATTTAACATTGTCCATTATCTCATTAGGATCTTATGTACTATTATAGTTTTCCACAAATAGTTTATTAATGGTGAATTGTACAGGCCATTTCCACGTAATTTTTAAAGACACAAACGATTTGATTTGTTTCCCCTTTGCCACATAATATTAATATGAGTTCTTTCAGAACTTTTAAAGTACCTCTTATTATTCACAGTCAACGAAATAATTAAAGGTAGGTTTGTATGTATTCTTTCCAATATTGGCTTTGAGGAAATATGACATTTTATTTTGAACCATTTTATAAACTGTCCGTATTATATATAATTTACATGAGCTAATTTTATCAAATTGAAGTGTAGAATTTGTTGAGTTCTGTAAAACTTTATTTCATTTTATTTGTGTTTTATTTTTATGTGCCAAATTTTAAGTCATGTTGTGAAGAATATCCTTTTCTGTGTTCACAAATACCATATTGGAGCCCATAAAACCCTAGATGATAAAGCATTATTCCTGCTGCTTCTTCTATTCTCTTCCTGATTCCTTGAAATATTTCATAATCTCCATTTAGTTTCCATATTGTTGAAAACGAGAACTTTAATTTTTTCCTCATTCTTGGAGCAGTAACATGGTAAATCCATTGTCTACTTTTGTATTTTAGAACTTGTAATTGTCACCACAGGTTAGTTGTTTGTGAACTAACCAGTGTTAATGTTGCAAAAAAAAAAAAAAAACTTGGGAAACTATTTCAGAGACTAAGGAGCATAATTAGTCGGTCATATATCTGTAGATATTGCATAGCTACATTACATTTTATGAAATAGGCCTGTAGTATTTGGTTAATTTGAGCCTTTTGTTTTTTACTTTTATTCGTTCATGTTTGTAGTACGTAATGATTATATTCATTGTAGGTGATCGGCACGTGTACTTAACATATTTCAGTTCCCTTCTTTTTCCACCATCCTTCAAATCCCTTTTATTTTTCCAGCATCAGATCCATTTATTTATCTTATAAGATGTTATAAACTTAATTATCAGACATATAGATTGAAAACCAGACTAATAGGCCAAAGAACATATAAAACATGTAAGATAGTTGTACTAAGTCAAATTACACTTTTAGATAATGCACATTGCACTGGATTGCAATATCTTTATTTCTCTTTTTTCCTATTATCTGTCTTAATTCATACTTTATATATACATATTTATATGTATAATAATGAGTATTTCATATAAAATCATGCATATTTAAACTTTCGTGGCTGAGTTATTCATTTCACATTAGGGCCTCAAGATGCACCCATTTTCTACAAATGACTCAAATTTATCCTTTTTATGGCACAGTAGTACTCCATGGTGTATAAATACTACATATTTTATCCATTCATCTGTCGATAAACATATATGTTGAGCATTTGTATGCCAGTCCCGCATCTAATTGCCATCCTGATAACCACCTCCATCCCTCAAAATATTTCTGATGGTCAAATGTGAAAATGAAAAAAAAAAGAAGGTTCATGGTGGTAAATGTTTTAGTTTGGATGTAGTTTGTCCTCTAAACTTTCATGTACCAACCCCCTACAGTGACAGTGTTGAAGGGAAGAAACTTTTTTGGAAGTACCGGGGATTGAACTCAGGACCTTGTGCTTTGCGAGCAGGCGGCGGGACAACTGAGCTAAGCTAAATCCCCAGCAAAGAGAAGAAACTTCAAAACATCACTACTGATGAATGCACAGCAGTTGTCCTTTTACAGAATATAGAATTTTAATTGAAATAATTCAAGCTAGATAGCAAGAATTAGGGAAAGATGCAAAGTGGGGCTTTTACCACCTGAATAATCTGTGTAAAGTCCTGGAGTGAGGTTATATGTTTCTGAAACTTCCAAATACAAAACCACAAAGTTTAAAAGTATATTTATCAGTCTTAGCAAGAAATATGGGTGGAATACCAAAATATCTGAAATGAATTGCACTCACCCAACAGGGAAGTCACAGAGTTCTCTAAATATACAAGTAAATTCACAGAAAAGATGGTTTGTGAGTTTGAGACTCAAAGTGAAATATATTTTGAAGGAGAAACCTGAAAGAAATTTTATTTTCAGAGGTTTTTATTAGAATAACATATGGAAGGTAATATTATTGCAAATCAATTATACTCCTATTTTTCAGTTTTTGAACCTCTCCAAACTTTGCTTTATAATCTATACTGCTTTTCAAGAATATTGCCGATGTCATGGGTTAGTGCATATCAAACATTGTCTACTTCTTTTTATGTATTTTCTCCACTAACTTCATGAAATGATGTGGAAGGGCTCATAAATTCAAATGCTATCAAGGATGAAGCAAGCAAAATGATCCTATCACAAAATGGAGTGCAGTATTGAGATACTGTGCCCAGGCAAGAGACATTCATTCAGTTTCTTCCTTTTGGTCTTGTCTCTCTATCTTGTCTTTCTGTCTCTTCTCTCACTTTCCTCTCTTCTCCATTTGTATAAAGGTGAAATCTCTGAATGTCATCTTGGGGATTGTGGTCTCCTAGGATGTCTAATCTATTATAGTTAAAAAGAATTCAGGGAAAATCCACAATTTAAAATTTAGGAGACATCCCAGAGTTTGAAGAGATTTAAGCTGCTGTTCTAAAGTCAGTTAATAGCTGATTTGTGACTGAACAGAAAAAAACTCCAATGTCAGAAATGAACTTCAAAAGCCACTGAACTGTATGACAAGATAATATTACCTTGGAATTCAAAGGCACGTATAATTTGGAGAAAATATTGGTACTTACAAATAAGGCGGTTGTCTCTGGGTACTTTACTTTTTTGTTAGTACATGTTTGCAGCAAATAATGATTACACTCATTGTGGGAAGTTGGTTCACGTAAACTACACATCTTAATTCTTTTTATGTCAACTTCCCTCCCCTCCTGACCCCTCATCCATCTCGTGGCCCACTTCCCATTTTCAAAAGATCTATCTCCTTCTTTCCCATCATATTTCTTTTATCTTGCTCTTTAAGTTATTTATAGTTTTGGTTTTTTGTATAAGAGAAACATGCAATACTCAAGCTTGCTTATCTGATTTATTTCCCTTAACACTATGGTCTCAAAGTGTATTGATTTTCTTGCAATAAAAAAGTTCTTATTCCTATACTGGAAGCAATATAGAATTAGGAAATCTAAGTATAAAACCCACCTTTCTAATGCTTTATAAATCATTGGCTCCTCTTTTCCTTGCTTTCTGTTTTTTTTTTTATTGTCAGACATGTGCTGATATCAGTTATTTAACTGTTGTTCTATTTTTATTATTTGTATTATTTTGCTCATTTATGAGGATGCTGATTGCTAAAGTACATTTTGCTACAAAGAAATAAGGAGAATACATTTCTTTCCTCCACCTTACACTACTATCAAAAATTAGTTGAATCATACTAGTTTTCTATATATTTTAATTTTAAATATATTTTATCTGATACATAAAAATATAAAAGTTATACATATTAGTGGGGTACAATAAAATGTATGGTACTTGTGTAACTTGTGTAATGTTTGAATCAGGTTAAACACATCTGTCTCCTCAAGTATTTATCATTTCTTTATGGTGAAAACTTTGTAAAGTTTCCTCCAGCTGTTTCATGTCCATAGTTCATTGTTGTTAACCCGAGTGAAATAATTACTTAATAGTGTTTCAAAATGCAATATATTGTACCTGCTAGTACAATTTCCACATGTATATCTTTGGTATTTTAACATGATTCATTTTCTTCTTTCATTTCACATCCTAGTGTTCATTCATATTAAGGAGAGTGACCCTTCATGACATTTTGACTTGATTCACTTAACAGGGGAGAAGTGACAAACAGGCTATCGACAAGCTTTGTCTCTATGGAAACAGTTTCTCCCACTTCAGTCCTAAAATGAACAGAGAGATAGTGTGTTATTAATATTAATATTTGTAAGCACCAAGTTAGATAACTCCCCTTATTCTTCTTTCAAAGATACATAGAAGGTATAGATTATCAAATGGGCTTGCCTCACATATAACTGTGAAGGCTTCACAGGGCTAGTATACAAAAAATAACCCAAAGAAAATGTGTTTATTATATAAACACATGTATTTAAATTTTATGTTGTATGAGTATACAGTATTTTTATATAATAACTTTTGAAAATGAGACCATATTGTGAATGTTTTGGCTTTCTAAATTTTCCAAAAGAGACTTTGGGATATTATCCCAGAAAATCCTTTTCTCAGATAATGCTAGAGATGACAAAGACAACTTTGGATAAGTCATATTTTTCTAAGTGGTTATAAGGATTTTGAAAATTGATGTTAACTGCTTGGTAGTGACAGAGAATCAAATGAGCTAATTAAAATTGATTCCAATTCTTCATGTATTTCAAATTGAAAGTACTGAGTGGGTAAAAGTGAAAATAGGAGCTAATGAGGTAAATGAGCAAAACTGCTCACATTTAATACATGCGTACGTTTGCACATGCCCAGATACACACTCAAAATTTTTAGACTTTTTGCATCTTAATATCAGAGCACAAAGACAAATTAAGTAAAGAATCTTTTTTTAAATATAAGGATTCCATTTTTTTAATATTACGACTTCCATCTAAAAGTTTGGCAGAAAAGTGTTTTCTTTAAGTGGAGAATTTAGTATTTATATTTTGCCTTTGTATTAGTCCTTTTAATGCTGCAACACTCTCCCCAACACTCACACTCTTAAAGGAAGAGAGTTTCATTTGCTCACAGTTTCAGTGTCTGATTGGCTGAAAGACATTGTCTCCTCGGCAATGACATCATTGTGGAAGGGTGTGGTGGAGGAAAGCTGCTTAGTTTAAAGTAGCTGGGAAGCAGAGCTAGGGACACAGCACTAGAGAGGAAAGGACCAGGGATCGTATTAAGAGCCCAGGTCATAGGGCATGACCTACCCAGCTACCCCAGGAACGTACTGTGTTAATCTGTTAGATGTTTCCTAATCCAATAAATTTGATATATCAGAATTAATGGTCACAAGCTTTTACCTGATCTTTGTTCTTAATAAAACAAATAGAACAAATATTTCATCCTCACTGCTCTTTCAGAGTGGCCTAACTGTTGTATAACTTTAAAAAATAGCAGTGTGTTTTTCACTAAACTAACTACCCAATGTCCGCTTCTTATCAGGTGTCTACCAATTCAGGAAAGCATATCTGGAAAACAGACAAAGCATCTCTTGACTGACTTTGTCTGAAAGTGACATATATCATTTCTGCCCTTATTCTTTTGATGTGAACTAAATCAATAATCCTACTTAGTTTAAAAGAGATGAAATAATAGTCTAGTTATATGCTCAGAAAGACCAAGAGAACAAGGTACTGGTTAAAATAGTCATCTGTATTATATTTGCGAATGCAGTAAGTCTTACATGTAGATATTTTCTGGGGTTTGTCTTTTTTTTGTTCTTTAAAGGACCAAACGTGTATTACTCTAACAGAAGTGTGACAATATAAACATAGTATTACAAAGAAAATGATAGTTATTAAACTTAACGATAATTTCCTTGCAATTACAACATATGTATTTTAAGATATCAAGTTCAACTTTTGAAATTATGTAATCTATTTATATGGTAGTCATCCCTCTTCTCAGAGTAAACACAAGGCTATTTTGCATTTAATTAAATGGTTGGACTTTAATTCAGTTGCAAAACATTGGAACCAAACAACCTATAAAAAAGTACTTAAGAATGTTGGCTCCTTGGTCTTACGGGTTCCTTTTCACTCTATCTTCCTCCCATAGGTGGCCATGTATAATGTGCTTCTACAGCTTCATTCGGCTTATTTTATTTCCCGCCAAATATTACAAAAATTGTTTTTTCTGATTGCATGGGGATTTCCCATTCTCATAAAATACTCTGCTCTTCCTTTGTAGCAGCAATACCTACTGATGAGTCCTCTTAAAAATATTAGGGAGGCTATTTCCTCATTGTAGTGTTACCAGACTATTTCGTCTGAGCCAATACTGTTACCTGTACTCACATACAACCGTTGATATTTCCACTCCCATTTATTTTGCATTATAGGCTTAATAGGCATCTGCACCTCTGCCCAAATTCCAACATACTTCTTTATAGAGTCTTGCCACATTTTTCTTTTTTCTTTTTGTTTTTTTTGAGACAGGATCTTGCTATTAGTTGAACCTGTACTTGAACTCATGACCCTCCTGCCTGAGCCTCCTGAATGCTATATTAGTCACCTTTCTTATTGCTACAACACTATCCAGCTAGTGGTACATTTATCTGTTGCAGGTCTAAAAATGCTTCATGCATCTGTAAATGAAACTATAAAAAAAAAAAAACACTAGTTGTGTGTGTTTCAGTTTGAGTTTATTTTAGATCTTAATATCAAGCTGGTACCCTAAGATCATGGAGAAGATACCAAAAGTAAAAATTATATTTGACAGAAATGTTGTGAGATTCACTAAGACAAAATTAAATAAGCAAGAAATGATTTATAGTAGGCAGGGAGTGTACATTGCGGCTTCACAGAGCTCATGTATGTGCAGAAAACTTTAGATAGTGTTGTCATGAAATTCTTTTCTGAGGAGGTAATGGTGATCTGATATTTAAGAATGAAAAAAATCTATGTACAGGCTGCGTAAGCAATCATTCTAGGAATAACAGTAGTAAGTTGAAAATCTTAAAATGGAAAAAGACTTGGCCTGTTCAAGGAATAAACTTGAATAATACGTTTGAAGTATATATTAAGCCAAGAGCAAATGGCAGGAGAAGTCAATGGGGATGTAGCCTGAAACATGTAATACAGGTAAATTACAAAACACTTTCTATTTGTTTCTCACTTAAATGGAAAGCTACTCAAAATTTACTTAGGAGAATGCATGTCTTATATTCAAGACATTATTATATTTTCTGGATGGAGAATTGGTAGAATTTGAGCAAGTACAGAAACTCAGATGTTATTCTGGTATTCTAAGTGGTGGATATTGGTATCCAGAACATGTGGGTTCACAATGGAGACAGGGCAAAGGAGTTGGATTTAAAACATAATTGGAAATGGAATTAATGGAATATGAGATGCAAAACATGATAAATGAAGAAGAATGAAAACCAATAGTGTTCCTTTTTTGTTTCATCTTCTTACATTAGTCTAAACTTTACTGTACTTTATTATGCTTGTGGAAAATGAGAAAGAAATATTTTTAGGAGGGGAATATCAAAAGCTCTGTTTTCAATATTCTTTGAGTAGTAATGCAAGCACACAAGTTGTCACATCCCATAGAACATGATAAATAAGTCTGGACTACAAGATTGATCTGTAAAGAGTCATAAATGTTGAGAAAAAGAATGTAGCTGGTATTTAAAACATTGATGTTGAATACAATCACTTTGGTTGAGAGAAAAGGTAGAGAAGAAAGATGACAGCACACACTGAGGAATTATTACAGTTTTAGGAGTTAACAATAGAAGAGGCAAACATAATATAGAATAAAGTGTGACTAGTGATGTACAAGTACATGCCATATGGAAAATATGGAAAATGCCAAGAAAGGAGGATATTTAGTTTTGAAAAATGAAGAGTAAAACTTGGGCAATGCTATTTTAGAGATGGGATAACACAAGAATGAAGAAAAGAAACAAATCCAAAAATATTTTCAAGCAGGAGGATAGTGTTGCCTTTTTTGAGATCAGCTTAAGGAGAATGGAGGCATTATGGCATTATAAGCTATGCTACAGTGGAGTGATCAAAATGAGAAATAATACAGTAGTCTAGGTGGCTTAAAGATTTATCTAAAATCAAAATTCAAATGAATGTCAGAGAACAGAGTAAAACATAAAAGTGTATTGATACAAATAATGTTAAAAACTTGAAAATAACCCAAAATGATGGGCATGTGTCCTTTTAATATTACCTGGAGCATCATCCAACCGAATATCCCAGGAATCATTTAGTTCCCAAGCCTCTTATGGAAATATTAATTACTATTGTTTGTTTTCACAGTCTGTGAAGTTAATTTGTATATTTTTGTAATAATGATGTGAAAGTTTCACATCTAATAAAACAGAACAATATAATTTTGTTGTGTGGGATAATAGGTAGTTTTTGAAATAAATATACTACTCCGAATGTCTTCCTTCAGTATCAATTTATTTTAGCACAGTGATAGGGGCTAGAAGGCCACAATCAATGTCTTGGTAAGTTTGTCTTGGAGCCTTTCTCCTCAACTTACAGATGCCTGCCCACTTGCTGTGTCCTCATATGGTTTTAGTTCTGGCTTGCACATCTGCCCCCTGTCCCATGACTCTCTTTGTCCAGATTGACTCTTTGATTAGGACACCAGTCAGATTTGATTAGAGTAAATGCTGATGGACTCATGTTAACTTAGTCACCTTTTAAACATCCCATCTCCAAATACAGTTGTATTCTGAGGTACTCGGCATTAGACCTTTAACATAGTAATGTTTCTGGGATAAGATTTAGCCTCTAACCTTTGAGAATCAGTTTTCTAACTTTTCGCATCATACTTTGGTAATTATAGAGATCCCACAAATAAATATTTAAAATATTCATGCTCAGTTTGCTATTTTTCAAAATGATATTATGACAGAGCAACGATTTCAAATCCCACACTGCCCATTTATTTCTCTCAGACATGTGCAAAATACAATTTGACATTTGATGGCAGTTGGCTTCTCTGAGAAATGTATGATGAGAGGCGTTGAGAGTGAAAATGTTTATCATAGAGTAACAGAGGGAGAAAGAAAAGGATGGGAGCAGAATTACATGCAAGGAGCTGTCAGAACTTGATTGAGCCTTCACAAAATTTCTGACAGCTCACTCAGGAGCTCCAGAGAAAAGATTACTCAGTAAGGAGATCCCTATTGGGATGTTGCCTAAGCCCTTGTACCACCATTGCATTCAATCATTGGCCAACTGATACGTAGAGGATGTCAATTAACCATATTCCTTGGAGCTGGGCACTAAGTTCTTTCTTGAAGAGGTATATGAGGGTTTTATTTCTAAATTTACCACAAGGATTAAACCAATAGCTGTTCACAGACACATGAAAAACAGAATAAATATAAATCAATTCAAATATCTAGAGAATGGTAATCATTGCTAACATTTTGACCCGGGAGTATCAGATAACATTTTGTAGTTCATGGTATCATTTATATTTTTCCATCACTGACACAAGGAGGAGAAATTTATAAACGTACAAAATTAATCTTTTCAGTCTCAATGATTTTAAATATCACAACTGAGCAACAAGAAATATTAACACTGAACTATATTGTTCAGAAAGGAGTATAAAATATTTATAGTAGTGTGTGTTGACTTGCAAATATCCAATCACTAGGAGAATAATTAATTTAGCCAAATATCCTTGCAAAATAGCAAAACATTCCAAAAATAAATTAATATATACCTTTAATAATCTTGGTAAGCAATCTTATTGGAGATATACATACTTAGATGTTAAGTATTGAGCTATAAACATTTCCCTTTTACATCTATTGCCCATTGAGCTTTTATATATTTTCAAATAAACTAAAACAAAACTTCATAGTTTTTAAAGAGGGTGATATCTGTAGCATGTTGAAAGGTTGTATTAAAAATTATAAGCTTTTTAATTTTTTAATACAAATATTTTTTTTTCCTAAAGCAACTAACTATTCATGAAAGGAATTGAGAAGTTAGGTAAAAATGTGTATTCGTGGCCTAAGTAATGATATCCAAGATCATAAAACAGAATTATCTGTGAACAGTGGTTGAATTAAAATTACATAGAATATACATTGAACAGGATTGCATAATGAAGCTGATTATCACATTAAACAGTTAAATTTTGTAATCTCATGAATATGCTTAAAATAACTTACTATTAAATGATTAATGTCCAGAATCCATTTCATAAAACAAAATGAATACTGGCAAAATTAGATAAGTATGATCAGATAATAAAAATTAAAATCAGAAAAATGTAGCAAGTATTTCTATAAAAATGTAAACTTACATTTTCATGGTTAATATATCCAACATGGATTGATATTGTTTAAATTATAATTCTTTCTTTTTCATAAGAGCCACTCTGGAGAATTTATTTTAAAATAATGAGTAATTATTGAAGAAAATAATTTTTAATCTTTATATAAAATATGTGCTATAGAATCTCCTTTATTTTACTACCTTTCTCAATTGTATGTATAAAAGTATTATCAACTCACAGCCCATCTTTATAATTAATAGCTTCAGTGAATATTTCCAGAATGTTCAACTGTGTTTCCAAATACAAAAATTTTAAACACAACTTTTCTCCAAATAGGTTTTAGCACAAAAATTTACTTCTAATTTTATTCTCAAATAATGCTTGAGTGTTTTTTGTAGCCATAGTCTTTGAAATCATATTATCTTAACTTTGCTAGGTCCCTAAGCACCTTCAAACAAGAAACATTTTAATATCTGTTTATCTTCCCTTCACATTGTACCCTAAGTAATATATCTTAAACTAAATCTCACAAAGTATCTAACAGTTCTGCCATCCCATAGGCCTCCCCCCAACAGACATACAGGCAATGCTTGTAATCTAAAGTATAATAAAATTTCTTATTGTCATTTACATAGTATACATTATATATAAGGCCTGGGTGCATTACTTTCACTTATCTCAAATACTTCCGTCTCACAATTTAAGTGCTAGCGAAAATAAGGGTAACTATTTTCTTCTTTCAATTAAGCATCTCAATTCATTTTTTTCTTTTAATTTATTATTTTGCCACCAGGATTCAAACTCAGGACCTTGTGCTTGCCAGGCAGGACCTGTGCCACTCAGCTATATGCCCTGCCCTTAACTCATATTCTTTCTTTTTAAGAACAGTGTCTCTCTTTTTCTCCCTACAGCATTTTATGCTTATCTATAGTATTTCAGTTCTCTCATTTTGGTGTGATTATGAATTGCCACATAATATTTTCAGTAAACCCTACATCACAGGCATCTCTACATGATAAATTTCAAGATCTGATAATTCACTTATGTGTAATTTTTCTTGCAAATTAATAACATCAGTTTTAAAAATTCAAGTATATTTTTCCACATATACACAGCCCATTGTACTGATGTCAAAGTGCTAGCAATGTACAATGAGTAAGCTCAGAGTTCATATATAAAATTGAGTCACTTCCTTTTTTATTTCCAGAGAGAGAGAGAGAGAGAATTCAGTGAAAAGGAAAACAAAAATTTAGTACCTTTCCCCCATTAACCTCCTGTTGATAGTTGACATTGTGTGTACAATATATTTCCTATCAGAGCTTTTTAGAATTCCTCTTATATAGTGATTCTATTTACTTCCCTTACTAGCAATCTAATACATCTTATCTTGTCAGGTGCTGAGCATGGAATAGGTTGTATTTCTAAACATATTACTATTGAATTCTGGCTCCTTTGAAATTTTTCTCCATTGCTCTAAATCTGCCCTGTTGCACTGGTCTTGTGTTTTTGCCTACACCTTTTTATTATAGTTGAATTTTCATTTAGCTTTCTTCTATTTGATTTGTATTTCTATGAAAAAGCTTTTCTTGGTTTTGGTAAATTCGAGAAAATACCAAAAAATCAGATTTACTTTTTACATTTAAAAATGACCAGCAGGACTCTTTGATCCTATTATTTCTAACTGATGATAAGAGTGATGAGATACATAGAATCAGACAATTTTAGTACATAAAAAATCATCCCAAACACAGTTCTAAGACTATCATTTAATTATTACAGTTCCCATGAGGTCACTTAGACTCAACTGAGCCAAAATGTATTTGGTCCCCTTGTTGTATTTGTAAGTTGAAAATTAGATCGTAATTTAGTTTGGGAGCCTAGATGTGTCTTTGCGAAGCTCACTTCAACGTGCCTCAAATCCATGATCTTTAAGCAATTCCATCCTGGCAGATCTAACTAAAGGCTTTATTTGTTTTGGTCTTCTGTGAAGCAGAAAAGAAAATGATACTGGACATCCATGTGATTTATTGAGATAAATTTCTCTGAAGAAAAGGGGAATGAGAAAAAGATTAATGAGGAGAGACTTTAGAATCCAGTACAGGCCTAAAACTTTTATAAATGAAGAAAGCATAAAGAGAATTTGGTAGAAAGAGCCTCATACTGCAGTGCATCTTTAGGAAAGTCATAGTTTGAAACAAAGATGCCAGTTACATCAGTCCTATGTAGAGGCACCCTGGCTCTTTTATACCCACTGCTGGCTCACTGGCTGGAAACCAGCCTGGGGAGAACATGGCATTAACATGAATCCTTAGGCAGATCCAATGTGTGTGACCCTTGTAGGCTCCCAGATAGTTACTATTCCCTTTCTGAATTCTTTCTTAAAGGGAAATATAAATGACAGACTTAATGGTCACTATTGGGGCTCTTTGCAAAGACATAAACATCAGTCTTTCTTTACTTTCAATCAACCAAGTATAATAAAATTAATTCGTGCTGAGAGATGGGGGCGTTGCTCAGTGGTGGAGCATTTGCCCAGCATCATAAAGGCCCTGGGTTCAATCCCAATTACTACAAAATTAAGTGGATTTATTCTGAATTATGTAGATTCCTCTTCCTAATTAATACAAGGCAAAAAGAGTGACAAATATTTCTTTTTTTCTCTCACTGAGTTTATTGGTACATTTTAGGTATACAGTACAGTTACATTCATCATTGGGATGTTGTACCATTACATGACAGATCTTGGTTCTCATATTCCCCTTACCCCCGCCCTCCCTTCACCCCTCCTCCCTTTTATTTACAAATACTTTATTTCCATTTTTTCATTTTCTCCTATTTTTTTCTTTTCCCTTATTATCTTTCCTCTACCATTCCCACTCCCCCTACACCTTTAGCCCTTTACTTCCTATTTCACATTGTCTATTATATCATTAGAATCTTATGTACCATTATAGTATTTCACACCAGAGAAACTATTTGGTATGTATACATGTGTGGCTTATGTATTTCACTTAGGAGTATATCCTCTATATGTATCCATTTTCCTAAGAATGACTCTAATTTCTCATTCTTTATGGCTATTTCTTTAGAAATTATTTAAAGAATTTCTTTACTATATATGCTCTTGACTGATAAGTTATAATCCAGAACAAGCCCAGTCTAGCTAACGCAGATGAACAAAGTTGGAGATCTAATACTATCCAGTTTTGGAAGTTTTCAAGTTTTGCATTTGATGTTTAGGAATATACTGCCTTTAAATTAACATTTATGAAAGCTGTAAGGTGTGTGTGTGTGTGTGTGTGTGTGTGTGTGTGTGTACACATATACTTTTGTTTTCTTTTTCATGTGGATGTCCAGGTGTTCCATTACCATTTGTTGAAAATTTTTCCTTTCCTCCATTCAGTTGTTTGTATTTCTTGGTCAATTATCTGACGACCATATTTGTGTGGATCTATTTCTGTGATTTCATCCTGTTCTGTTAATATATTCACCTATTCTTTTTACCAATAAAACACTACCTTTATTACTGCATTGTTATCAGGCTTACATGACTTGCAAATAATTTTCCCCATGTCACAGGTTATCTTTTCATGTTGCTGAGTACTTCCTTGGCTAGGATGAAAATTTTAATTTTGATGTCATATCATTTTCTTTGTTTGTCTGTTTTGTTGCCTGTGCTTAGGGTGTCATGCCCAAAACATTATTGCAAAGCCCAGTATCAGGGAGTTTCTCCATAAATTTATATGTAGGAGTTTTATCATTTCAGTCATTATATTTAAGTCTTTAATCCTTTTCAAATTGATGTATGTGTGTGTGTGTGTGTGTGTGTGTAGTGCAAGATAAGGGTCCAATTTCATTAGTATGCATGAGGATATCTAGTTTTTCCAATATAATTTATTAAGGAGACTGGCAATATGATTATAGATACAACACAAAAAGTATGATTATTGGTACAGAAAACTTGATAAGTTTTGCTTCTTAAAAGTTAAACAGTTTTGTTCTGTAAGTGGCAATATTAAGATAATGAAAAGCAAAGCTACTGACAGGAAAATTCTTTTCAAAAATTATGTGTAAAGGACCGGGGATTTAGCTCAGCGGTTCGGTGGCCTGCCTTGCAAGTGCAAAGACCC
>NW_022900951.1:29293640-29297644 GCF_012274545.1 Fukomys damarensis
GATTACTTAGGTAAGAAAACAAATTCCTTTGTCCATAGAGACAACAACAACCATATAACTTGGATTGAGTAATTTATAAACAAAAGGAATTATTTATTATATATATATTATTATATTTTAGGAAGTCAAGATCAATATCCCTGCATATTTGGTGTCTAGTAAGGGCCTTCTTTCTCACACTATCTCTGTCTTCATATGTTGGAAGGAGCAAATCAAATCCCTTGGCCTCTTTTTTTTGGGGGGTAGCAGGGATCGAACTCGGGTCCCCGAGTTTGCAAGACAGGCAGTGGAACCACTGAGCTAAAATCCCTATCCCACAGCCTCTTTTTTTAATGGTAGTGATTCTGTTCACCACAGCTCTATTCTCATGAACTCCTAAAGGCTGCACCTACTAATTCTATTGCACTGGGGATTAGGTTTCAACCTATGATTTTCAAGGGGACACATAACAACAACACAACCCAATTAAAAGCGGCAAAATCTCTGAACAGATATCAGACACAGAACCTAAAACTGCTGCAACAAAACTGTTAATTAATACTATGATAGTAAACTAATAGCAAATATGCACATAAAATTATGTTCAACTCCACACATTATTAGGAAATTACAATTTAAATTATTAAGATAACACTAAGTATTTCCATTTTTTTTCATTTTCTCTTTTTTTTCTTTTCCCTTATTACCAATAAACTCAATAAAAAGAAAAAAAGGTAACACTAAGTATGAGAATGGCTAAATTTGTTAAAAAATCTGACAAAACCAAATACTAGTGAGGATGTGGAGCAACAGAATCATGCATTTATTGACGTTGGATGCAACATGGTAGAGCTGTGATGGAAAATTTTTTTTGGCAGCTTCTTATAAAGCTAAACATACTCTTACTAATCCAGCAGCCAAACCCCTAGATATGCGTCAAAACAAGTTGAAAACGTATGTTCCATAATCACATCGACATTAATGTCCGTTGCAGCTCTGTTTCATTATTTCCAGAACTAGAAGGCAATCATCATGTCCCTCAATAGGTGAAAGGATAAATTGTGAAATATCCATACAAAGTATTTTTGATGATAAAATAAAGGAGATATCTAGCCATAAAATAGAAAACCCTAAAAGGCAACTGCCAAATGAAAGGCTACATATGGTATGATTTCAATCATAAAGTATTCTGGAAAAGATAAAATTATAAAGAGGGTATAAATAATTCAGTGCATTTTAAGTGTTCAATAGGACAGAGGGAAAAATATATGGAAGTATAGGATATTTTTAGAGTGGTGAAAACGAATCTGTATGTTATCATAACAGTGGGTAGAAGACATTATGCACCTGTCCAAATTCAAACAATTTTCACTACAAAGAGTGAATCCTAATGAAATCTATCAATTTTGTTTAAGGGTCATGTATCTGAATTGGTCCATCAATTTAACAAATGCATCACATTAGGTAAGATATCAGTAATACTGTACAATGTGCACAAAGAAATAATCTGGAGCTTCTCTGTTCTACATGACCAATTTTTCACTGAACCTAAAACTGCTGTTAAAAATGCTAAATTTAGTTACTAATTTAAGAATAAATAATACATAAATGCCAGAACTTATTTCACCCATTTGAAAGATCTTTGTCTTTCCATTAACAGATTTTAGAAAGATGAAATATGCTTTCCTGATTCTGCCTCTTGCCAGTTATGTGATATTAGACAATTCTTAGAAACTCAGTTATCCCTTTGGTGAATAGGGTAACAATACCTAACAGTAATATGGCAGGGACGTAGCCAAAGGAATATCTTCATGTAATTCCATACATGTCACTCACTGCTTTTTACTCTTTCTTCTCTTAATACAGTGGAAACATCTCACTCAAATAGGTGTAGCATGCTTTCTCCTTGTACCACGTTTTTTCCAATATCCACTCACCTTTCCCATCATCACTCAGATTCCTTTATTTTGTGCTTCCTTTTTCCTTTTTTTTTCACAGCCCAGAAGACAATACAGAGAATAGCTTGAACATTCATCATAAGGTAGAGATTAGTTTTGCTCCGCATTACAATAAGAAATTATTCCTGTTGAGTTGTTGAGGTAGGGACTGTACCCTAGCCTTAGCACCAGGAGAGGTCCTAGAAATAATCTTGAATAAAACATGATTCTTGCCTTTAAGTAACTCAGTCAGAAAGAGGAGATGCATGAGAAGAAATCATACTGGTACAGTCATCGACACCTCAGTGTGAATTCATTTTAGATACTTTTTTCTGACATATTGAAAAGCAAGTGGTGGTCCAAGCACAGAATGCTAGACTAAGGGAGGGAAAAGGTGTCCCTTTAAGGGAAGTATAGGCTTAGAAAAACTGTTTTTTTAGCGGCACTAAGTAGTAACTCCATTTACTTTGAATTTATGTTACCTGAGAATGAATACTCCCCTAAATCCTATTTTCTATCTTGTATTATAAAATATAATATCAAACACCTGTATCAGTGAAAATCAAGAGGAAGGATTTAGTCTCTTGCATTAGAGCTAAAAAGAATTTGAATTTTAATCATTTTACATTATTCTAAGCAATTCACTTTTGTCAGATTGCTCTACAAAACTGATGTTCCCAGATGTTTTGTAAATCGTTTTCTTTCTATTACATAGGTACATTTTGAGTATAGATTCTAAAATTATTTAATAATTTTGTTTTACCTTTACCTAATTAAAGTGTTACTTATAATCAAACTATAATGCTAAATTTTACAAATTTTATTAATAAAATATTGGTTCCTGGCATTCTTTGAATGTTTTATAACCATGAGTGCACTTTTCTACATTGACGATATCTGTACAATTTGTTTGTTTTTTTAAGAGTAGAAAAAATTTATTGAGAGAAAGATAGCTTCTGTCTAAGAGACACAAAAAGGAGACCAAAGAGTGGATTGCCCTATATCTATACAATTTGAAAGTAAAAAGATCCTCAGTGGAAATTTCTTTATTTACATGAGTTATCAACATTCTAGGCCTACTTTTAATAATTCTGATAGTCATTTCATAAGATAATTCAATCAATATACAGAGCACAGGCATGGATATAATACGCACAATTCCAAGCTTGTGTGTCACAAATTTTGTGAAGCCCTTTTCAGAAAATAATAGTTTTAATTGGATGTAAATGGTATTAGCAGTTCATCTAGGTAATAAAATACAAGCTAGATAATCCACTTATGATACTATTTTTGCTTCCCAAATTATTGCAGAGCTCTCTTTTTAGAATATAACATTTTTTTCATATTTCTTTGCATTATTTCAAAGTCAGAGACCAGGAAAAAATCCAGTCAATACCCTGAAATCAAACTTCCATTCCAGAAACATTTAGTAACCATCTATTTGGGAGTCTTAGCTTCAAAACACCTAAAAGTTATCATAGAATCAAAATCACTAAGAAAATACAATGAACACTTTACTTTTTTCAACACAATGCTTTTTATCACCTTTATGTCCACTGGATTTTATTGTTTTTATGTTTAAACAGTGCTTTAAATAGTAGTTCTGTCTTTGACTATAAAAATAATTTATTTTAGTATAGAGACTTTTATAAAGAATAATACAGTTGATGTTGTTATTGTGTATTAGGCCTGAATCAAAACAGATATTATTCTTACACTGAATGTGTGTATGCTTAGAAATCTATTACACTTCAGAGTTTAAAACTTCCGCAATAACTTTGAACACTCACGACTAGATAGAGAAAGGTTATCCTCTAAAGAATAAAACTCACAATTTGACAGAAGAATTTAGATTTCTAGAAATGAGTACATAAGAAATAAAATATAAAAATGACTTTTCCAACAGTGGTAGTAAATATTAGATGGAATATAAAGCAACTGTGCCCCGAATGCCTCAGGAAAACATTAGTGGTAACATTGAAAATGACAAATACTCTTGCACCATTTGCACATATATGGAATTCACTAGCCATATGATCTCATATTTTCTAAATATTATGTATATAATAAAATTATAAAAATATATAT
>NW_022900951.1:29297910-29301136 GCF_012274545.1 Fukomys damarensis
CATATATATATATATATATATTAATTCCATCAGACTTCCACATTTTGTTTTTAAAACTTTTTTTCCTCATTGAGTTTATTGGTACATGTTAGGTATACAATACAGTTATTATTATCCGGATCTTGTACCTTTACATGACAGGTCTTGGTTCTCATTTTTTCCCCTTGTCCCTGCCCTCCCTTCACCCATCCTCCCCTCCCCCTTACAAACACTTCATTTCCCTTTTTTCATTTTCTCATATTTTTTTCTTTTCCCTTATTAGCTTTTCCCTACTCTTCCCACTTTCCCTATACCTTTAGTCACTTTCTTCCTATTTCACATTGTCAATTATATCATCAGGATCTTATGTTCTATTATAGTTAATTCACACCAGAGAAACTATTTGGTATTTACACATGTGTGATTTATTTATTTCACTTAGGTGTACATCCACAATATGTAGCCATTTTCCTATGAATGACTCTAATTCCTCATTCTTTATGGCTGAGTAATATTCCATTTTATAGAAAAATGACATTTTCTTTATACAGTTTCAAACTGATGGGCAAATGGGCTGTTTCCAAGTTTTAGCTATTACATACTGTGCCACTATAAACATAGGTGTGCATATATCTCTGTGATATGATTCTTTTAATTCTTTTGGAAAGATACCCAGCACAGGGATGGCTGAGTCAAATGGAACCTCTAGTACCAGCTCTTTGAGCTATCTCCATATTGATTTCCATAGTGGTTGTGCCAGTCTGCACTCCCACCAAAAATCGAGAAGGGCTCCTTTCTACCCACAGCCCTGCCAACATTTCTTATTGTTTGATTTCTTGACAGCAGCCATTCTTTGTGGGGTGAGGTGGAATCTCAGTGTTGTTTTCATCTGCATCTCTCAAGTGAGCATTGATGTGGAACATTTTTTTCATATATTTACTTGCTGCTTTTACTTCTTGGTCTGAGAAGTGTCTGTTCATTTCAGATGCCCATTTTTGAAATGGGTCTTTATATTTGGGGGGGCTGATTGTTTTGAGTTCTTTATATATTCTAGATAATAGTCTAAAGATAATGTCTGAGGAGCAGCTGGTAAAAATTTTTTCCCACATTGTAGATTGTCTCTTAGTTCTGTTGATGGTTTCTTTTGCAGTGCAGAAGCTTCTTAATATGATGAGATCCCAGTTGTTGATTCTTTCTGCTAGTTCCGTGCTACTGAGGATTTGTTCATAAAATCTTTTCCTATGCCAATATCTTCAAGAGTTCTGTCTAACTTATCTTCCAGCAAGTTTGGTGTTTTTGGTTTAATATTTAGATCTTTAATCCACTTGGATTTTAATTTAGTGCATGGTAAAAGGTAAGGGACCAATTTTAATCTTTGGCAGGTTGAGATCCAGTTTTTCCAATACCATTTATTGAAGAGGCTATCTTTCCTCCACCGAGGAAGGTCAGCTGCTTTGTCAAAGATGACATAGCTGAGTACATCTGGATTTGTTTTTGTGTCTTCCAATCTGTTCACTGATCCTCAGGTCTGTTTCTTTGCCAGTACCATGCTGTTTTTATCACAATGACTTTATAGTATAGTTTCAAATTGGGAATGATTCGAACCATATGATCCTCTTGATAGATTCAGAAAAAGCATTTGACAAAATTTAACACCCATTCATGATAAATACTCTGCAAAAAATTGAAATAGATGGTCTATATCTCAACTTCATAAAGGCTATCTATGAAAAACCAACAGCCAACATCATATTAAATGGCCCAAAACTGAAAACCTTCACGTTAAAATTAGGAACAAGACAAGGATGCCCACTATCACCACTTCTCTTCTATATAGTTCTGGAAACATTAACCACAGCAATCAGACAAGAGAAATAAATTAAACCAATAAAGATAGTAAAGGAAGAAGTTAAACTGTCATTATTTGCTGACGATATGATACTCTACATTGAAGACACAAAAATCTCAACTAAAAGACTTATAGACTTAATTGACACTTTTAGCATAATAGCTGGATACAAGGTCAACACTCAAAAATCAATAGCCTTCTTGTACACAAATAACAGACTCACAGAGAGAAATTAGAGAAACAATTTCTTTCACAATAGCACCCAATAAAATGAAGTATCTAGGAATCCATCTAACAAAAGAATCAAAAGACCTCTACATTGAAAATTACAGCACTCTGAAAAAAGAGATTGAAGAGTATATAAGAAAATGACAACATATCCCCTGCTCCTGCGTAGGAAGAATCAACATAGTGAAAATGGCCATACTACCAAAACTGCTATACAGATTCAATGCAATGCCGATTGAAATTTCAGCAGTATATTTCACAGAACTAGGAAAAATAATCCAAAAATTCATTCGGAACAAGAAGAGACCTAGAATAGCAAAAGCCATCCTAGGCAACAGAGACATGGAAGTAGGTATAACATTTCCCAATTTAAGAATTATTTGAGGAGAATGATGCTTGATATTCAGCAGAAATAATTTAAACACTAAAATGTCATGTTAACCTCATTCTCAATATAGTGGTGCACTAAAGCATTTTGTCTGGTCTATTCTGTTTTTGGTTTTTTCTGTTCTTCACTTCTGTGTTCTCAGTGTTGAATCCTGCTTTCATGATTCTGTCATTCTTTCTTTGTTGTCAAGATAGTCTCATTTATTTTCAAATATTCTCTGTAATATATTAAAATCCATCATATTTCACCTAACTTCTTGCAATTCAAGTTAAAAAGTAATAAAACAAACAAATAATATTACCAAAAGTATTATTGGCTGGAACGCACCCCTTCAGAATGTTACCCATGTTTTGTCCATGTAAAAGAAACTGGCCACCCCAGCGATATTATGCTTGGCTATTTAAGTAGCCACGTCGGGGTTTTTTGCCCTGTATCTCTTACCCACTCAAAGATAGACACTCCACATTCTTAAGCATGGCTTGGTAAATATTTTCTTCTGTTAGCATTATGAGTTGTATAACTTAATGTGGCAGATATGATCTGAAGATTGAGACGTATGTGATACAATCGAAATGATAGGAGTTGCTATGATATTCTATGAACTATTTCAAATAACAAGCAATCAAATTTGAAGAACAATCAGGGCAGGCCATTTGGTTCCAAAAGAGCAGAGACAGGAAGAAGAAAAAAACAGGTGGAGAAGGAAGAGAAGGTGGAGAAGAAGAGGGCAAGGGGGAGGGGGAGAAGAGGAGGAGGAAGGGGAGGAAGAACGGGAGAAGAAG
>NW_022900951.1:29301154-29306363 GCF_012274545.1 Fukomys damarensis
AAGGGGGAGGGGGAACGGGGAGGGCAAGCGGGAAGAAAAAGGGGGAGGAGGAGGAGAAAGAGGAGGATGAGGAAAAGGAGGAGGAGATGCAGAGATGCCTAGAGAAAGAAACAGATCAAAGGACTTTCATGTATGTTGATGATATTTCTATCCAATTCCACTTTCATCTCATTGGTATTCTCCCCAAAACCTTATTTTTGTTAAGCTAAATGGAGTGAGTTGCTGTTCACAACAAAGGCATTAGTTGTTTCTCCAGCACAATTAATCCATATCGTTCAAAAGTTTACAGACTCTGACCTGGCATCATAGCTTCCACATGACCGCTGTGGTCCGAGCACCTTTATCTCTCTGGATAATAATGTGTTTCCATATTGCTGTAATTCCACCTTCATTTTAGCAAAGAACACCCTCCAAAATTCGGCACGTAGATCTTTACAGAGATTTGAAAAGTAATTCAGTAGCTTACAATGGTTTCTCACCCGTGAGTGAACGTTCCTCTGTGACATACTTTGCACATGCTCCCACCTCCCATGACTGTCCCCCCCAAGTCTGTAACCGTCTAGGTACATTCTGCTGCACCGATCTCCTTGCTTTTCTAGGAATACTTGTCATACACCTTCCTGCCTTCGTTGCTTACATCTTTTCCCTCTGCCAGATGCCTCTATACTAGATAGCTACTTGATATTCTCCCTGACGTCTAATTCATTTTAGTTTGCACTCTGGTACTTCATGAGAACTACTTGTTGACTTCATCTTATCTTATGATCTTTATATTTATTATAAACCAATGTAGTACACGTCAATTTATTATAGTCCCTTCATTATTTGTAGCTTCATATCTTTGTGTATATTTTAAGGTGTATGTAAGTTTGGCAGAAATTATGACTAAGAAAACATACAATTTAATATTAGTACATTATTGGCAGAAAATGAATATTTGAACAAAAATGATCATTACTTTTCAAATAATTTTCTCAAGGGTAGTAGTATTTCCACTAAAAATTAAAACATTGATCTAGGTGAACTGATATGTTGTTTTCATATGTAATTTCTAAAATTCTAACGTTTGTATTACTTATATGTTTTCATTTTAGAATGCTTAATGTACAAGAGTATGTATTAGAAACATTCTACCATGAGGTTTAGAATAAATTTAAGCAATTAGAGGATATATAATTACCTCACTATTTTTTTATTTTCCAGATATTAACATGAATTAATCATAATCAACTCTTTCTTCTCTACCTGTTTTCCTTCTCGTTCACTGATTATTTTATATACACTAGTGATTATTAATATAGCAATACCTTAAGAATGAAAAGTCACAACCCCTGCCTTTAAAGCAGATAAGTTACTCTTTCATTTACTCCTATTTTTCAAGTTTAATTTTTTTATTAGTACAATTTTCAATTCCTCATGAGGGGTTGACTCATGTACCTTACACATTGTAATTTTCTTCTTATTCCCCTAACCCCCATCCAATCCTTTCTTAGTCCTTTTCTGTTTTACAAAAGATTGATCTATTTCCTATTATTTATCTTTTATTTTTCTCTGTATTTGTATTTTGAGTTGTCCTGTAAGAGAAGCTACACGATATTTAAACTTGCATATCTGATGTATTTTACTTAACATGGTCTTAAAATGCCCCCATTTGCCTACAGATTTCTCACATTTCTTTTCTTTACTTCACTCCTTTGTGCACACCTTTCTTTAAATTATACTTGTAATACAGAAATAGATCATCCCTCCCCTTTTTTTTTTTTTTTAAACTGATCTGACTCACTATGTAGCCCAGGCTGGGCTCAAACTCACAGAGATCCTCCTGCCTCAGCCTCCTGAGTGCTGGGATTACAGGCATGAGCCACCATGCCCGGCTCATCCCCCCTCTTCCCTCCTTTTCCTTTCCCTCTTTTTTCCCTTCCTTCCTCATAGGTATTACAGGAATAAATACATGTAAAAATTTAAATGTATAAAAAGGGAAATATATGTGCTTTTATTTACCCTCCTTGTAGTCTACTGCTCAGAAAATCACCTTTGTCAGTAGTTCAGTTGGTATTTGTCCAACCAATTGGACTTGTATATTTCTGTTTTATTTGAATCATTTCTTCAATATATCACTGTTGGGAGACACTTCATATTTAAAATATAACACTTATATAAGTATTTACTAATTTTTTTTTTTTTGGTACTGGAGATTGAACTCGGGTCCTTGCACTTGCAAGGAAGGAGCAGAACCACTGAGCTAAATCCTTGGCCGACTCATATTTTTATTTGCATAAAACATACATTTACTTTATACCATGACAAAATGTTATATGGAAAGCATGCCATGCAGGTATATTCGACAACATATTTGAAGGTTACCTTGAACTTTTTTATTTAGGCTGTATATCAGTGCCATAGTAAAAGTCTTGAACGTTGTTTATTTGATGCATATATACATCTTGTCTAAAATAAACTTAGATAAGGTTGCATAATCAAAAGTATGGTCGTTTTATAATTTAGTAGATCTTTATAAATTGCCTCCCAAAATATAATTAACAAATTTACTACAATAAGATTGTATGCATTTGCTCATCTTCCCATGTTCTCACCAACACCTATTATTGATTTTAATTTAATGTGATTAGGGAAAAGTGTAATTTATAGCATTCTAATCACTTTGATGCTCTTTACTGAACTCATACATATTTTCTTATATTTATTGGCCACTACATTTTCTATGTTTGGACTTGCCTTTTTGTATTTTAGGGGATCGTTTTGTATTACATTGCTTTTCATTTTTCTATGGAATGTCTATGCTTCTGGGTTAATCTTTGCTTGTAAAAGGAATTACAGATATTTTATTTTTAAATCGAATCTATTTGACATACTTTATGATGTATACTGTAGTTTAGTTTTTTCACTGGGTTTGGTGATGTGACATCCCTTGGAAGGCTGAGGCGGGAGGATTGCGGTGAGTTCAAGGCCAGCCTGAACTACATAGTGAGACTTTTGTGATTCTCTGTGATGTTTACGAAGATCTTCTTACACTGATATTAATTTTTTTCAAATATTTTTACTGTGTAGCTGTCTACTTCATTTACAAGTTATTGTTATGTGTGATGTAAACTAGTTGTAAATCTTTTTATAATGAGGATCCAGTTGTACTTGCAACTACATATGCATTTAGCAGATAGTCTGTTCCTTGTCACTGATTAGAAATGAGCCAATGCATTCTTAACTATAGCCACTGCCTTGATAGAAGTTAGCTACCCTTTAACATAGGAATATATTTGTAGGACTCTCAGTCTGATTATCTTCATTATCTTTCATCTGGGCCTATTTATCTAGAATTATTTCACAATTAGCCTGATGATCACTTTACCTAATTTTAAATTTAATCTGGAAAAGTTACTTAAGAATATGCCTGGTTTAAAATGATGACATTTATTTTAGGCTTTATTTATTGCAGTTACATCTTCATGGCTGTATGGTGGTTTGATGTTTTTGTTTGTTTGTTTCTTTTTTCTTTTTTCTTTACAGACCACTAAATATTTTCAGGGTCAAAAACTCAGATCTGCATTTAACCCTGAAGTATTATTCTGCAAATATTCCAAAAACCTTTGTAGAAAGTGTGTAAAATTATCTTTAAAATTAATATTTTCAAATTGACCCTGTTCTTGTTTTAGAAATAATAATAGTATTATTTGTTTATAAGAAAGATTATATGTACCTAGACAGTTATGATTGACTACTATTACATGCAGAAATATCTCCCTGAAAAAATTAAATGGAAAGATATTGTATGCTTAATTTTTCAAGTATGGATACATATTTTGAGTAATTTTTCTTCACGATTTAAAAAATTTTATTTAAACCTACTAATAAAATCTGAACATATCAGATACTCAAAGTACATTAACATGATTACATTAATGTGGAAAAGGTGACATAGTTTATATAATAAGAAAACTATAAAAGTATACTCAAAGTCTCTTGCTTTATTACTATTCAATTTTCTTTGTTGTGAACCTTGATGGATTCTCTTGGTGCCTAAAAGGAATTAGTAAGGATTTATTGTAAAAGGAGATTACAATGTATTACATGTAGATGGTTATATATCTTTCTTTATATTCTACAAGACAGTGCATATCTTATAATGCTTTCTAATTCTCACTTCTTAGCAACAAGAAAATCATAGGGAGTATATTGGATTAGTCTATTGTAATCATGCATATTAAATAATCAGCATTTTTGTTTCTAAATTTTTTGCTACAAAATGACAATAGAAGTGTAAATATTATTTCAGAAATGGTTTTAAAGATATAATAATTTGAATTTTCATTTAAAGACTGTGCATTTTGCTTTTAAGAATCTTTTCAATTTTAAACATGATTGAAATGTGTTGAATTCAGATAATAGAAGCATATGTAAACTGAACTTTTATACATTTTCTGTATATGCCATACAAAAAATGCGCATGTACCTTTTATCCTAGTATATTATTAAATTATATGTTATGCATAAAGTATTGTAAACTACCATATTATCCCTTTAATCTGGGATTGTCTTGCTTTACATGGCAAAAGTAACTTTGTGTATGTTGTTAATAGGACCTGATAATAGGGGATTATTATACATGATTCATATAGATCTAATCTCAACATTTAAGCCTTTATATGTTGCTGGAGTCAGAAAAGAAGTGATGTTGAAAAGAATGTCAGAGCAATTCCAAAGATGAAAAGGAATGGCCCTATCCTGGCTCTTTGATATGAAATCAACTAGCCATAATTTCAGCCTTAGAAAACGTGGAGCTGAAAGACCAACTCATCAAATGTAGTCTCCCAAGCCGTGCAAATGTGAAGAAACAAATTTGTGTCACTGTAATAATATATTTGTATCATTATTTGTATAATTATTTTCATATATTATACCATTTTAGTAATAATTAAAATGTTACTTAATTGAAATAAGGGAAAAGAAAATAATGTGAAAAAAAATGGAAACAAAGTTTTTGTAAATAGGGGAGGGTGAAGGGGGTGAAGGGAGGGTAGGGGTAATGGGAAAAAATGAGAACCAAGACCTGTCATGTAAAGGCACAAGATCCCAATGATGCATGTAACTGTATTGTTTGCCTTAAATGTACCAATCAACTTAACAGGAGAAAAAAGTAATAATCTAATAGTGCCCAATCAGCAAAAAAATCTATATTTAATTAATCATAAGT
>NW_022900951.1:29307116-29342627 GCF_012274545.1 Fukomys damarensis
ATGCATATATACGCTTAAGTATATATGGGGTAAAATGAACCAAATTACCATTAAATTTAATCCTTTATTACAAAATGGGACTCAAGATAATACTCCAAATGACTTTGAGGGAAGAACAAATTTTGTATGGAGACTTAGCAAATAAACTGGTTAGAGGACTGATTACTCCAGAATGATTATTTAAAAAGAAAGGAATTGTCTTATAAATTTACAGTTCAAAACTGGATCATTTGTGTTTTGTCAAGAGAGATGAGGAGTAACTTGTGATAAAATATGTGCAGGTCATTGTAAAAAATACTTAATTATTATCTCATTGCATCATTATCTCTCATTATCAAGTAATTATAGGCTCCTCCAATCATTTTCTGTATATTTAAACTTATCCATATGAATCATCAAACTTTTTAAACTCATGATAGCATTTGTGAAAAGTCCTTACCAAATGGTCATACTTTCTTCCTAAATAGATTCTGTCTAAATGTAATTTCAGTCATGAACTTCGATCATAATAACTTGTAGGGAAATACATTCATAATCAATAGGTGAAAATGGATTTAAAAAGCTATGCTTCAAGGGTTTATATAAGAGGTTTAAAGTTTTGGAAGTACTTTTATGTTTTTACCCATACTTTCTGTCTATCCTCACCTATTGATTTTTTCTCATTTATCCACCTCCTTTTTTATGATTATGTATATTACAATAAACAAATATAGTGTCAAATGTGAAGAATATATATTAGTATTGAGCAAAATCCCTTTGCCAGTTTTCCACAATCCGTCTTTGAAGGTTACTATTTCTAAGAGTTTGCTGTGAAACTTTCTAAATACATTCCAAGAGTGTTCAAATACGTTTGAACATAAGACATGCATTTTGTATGTAAAAAAAATCTTTTAAATAAAGTTTCATCATATAATTTATGTATTTCTGAATTTGTACACAATTTATAATTATGGATATTTTCCTAGTTCAGTACTTAAAGATTTTGTACATTCTTTATCAGTTATTTGTTATTTTAAGGAAATATGTATATAGTAGCCCCTTTCCATCTCCTAATTTGTAAATCAAAGAATCTCCTCAGAATTGTGTTGTATATACTTTTTGGATGTGATTGATTGCATAAATCATTCTCCTACAAATAAAGTAGCTGAGCCTTTGGAATTTAGCTCCAAAGTCACATTCTCCAAGCAGCTATGACTGACCAATTCTTACAAAGTTGCCTTTCCCAACATATACCCTTATACCTCTTCTACTGTATGTTCCCTTTGCAGCATTTGGCCCAATATAAATTTATTTCACTTTTGCTTTTTTGTCACTAAATTTTAATTAGTCAAATGCTTATTTACAACCTCTTTGCTTTATTTCCTAGTATCTCATTGTAGGTAGTAATAGTAACAGTTGAACAGATGTACAGTGTATGTATGCAAGGACGGGTGGAGAAATGAATACCTACTGCATGACCCTTACAAAATTTTCATTGTGCAGTGCTGAGAATATGAGGCTAGTAAAATCTAAGAGACCAAACTGTGTAGAAACTCTAAGACCTCTACATCTAGGAGTAATTTCATGAAGGGTAAACCCAAAACTGAAGTGAAGCTTGGAAAGAATGCTACAAATAGCATACAGAAATTTTACAGTCATGTTCATAGCAAGCCTCACTACAGTAAAATATCAGAATCTACTTTATTAACAGTGCTGGGGCAATGTTATGAGGTGAAAAAATACAGGTATGTGTCAGCTTCTGTTTTGTTTCATTTTTTTCTTCTGTCAGTATGAAAGAGCATCACACTGAAGGCGATAAAGCAAATATTTCCATGAGAAACAATCTTGAAGTGAGCAAGTGAGAGGATTATCAAGAATGAGCCACGTTACTAGACTTAAAATGGGTTCTGATATGGGTTTGCCTAAAAAACAACATTGTTTTAGATTATAACTGGGATTTTATTTTTTTAAATTGTTTTTTTTAAAACAATTATTTTTTTAAAAATTGTTGGTATATTTTAGATATACATAATGATGACATTGATCATAGAGAATTTGTACCTGTACATGATATATCTTGCTTCCTTTTTTCCCCCTATCCTACACATTGACCCTTCTTCCCTTGGCCCAAGAACATGGGTAATTGATTAGAAACATTTTCTGAAGAGCAAGGAACAAAGGAAGACAAAGAAGGGTAAAATAGGGAATTGAAAATGGCAGTTACACAAATATTAGAGTGACTTACTCATACCAATTCTAGCAGCCTCTCTGTAGTTGACAGCAAATCATGAGCAATTTTTACAATTTTCCCAACTGATTCTAATATAAAGCCAAGATGGAGAAGCAGCATTGCAAACACATTTTACCATTTAACTTGTGTTCCATAGAGAAGCAACTTTTTTTTCACAGGATGCCTGTTATTCATAGACGCATTTAAAGTTGAGAAGCAGTTAGTTCTGCACAATAAAATCACTTGTGGAGCTTTATAAGTACTAGCATTTAAAAATGAAAAGTACCAATCCCAGAAAGAGTGATTTGGTCTGGTATGTAGCCTGGACATCATCAAGATTTACACAGCATCCTCCAGCTGACTTAATTATCCAACAAGATTTCATAATTATTGTTAGAGATCTTTTTTGTTTCAGTTTGATCTTAAAAGTGTTCATAGATTTATTCTATAGTATATCAAAGCCTCCTTTCCATTCCAATTATTATGGTAATGGAGAAGACTATAATTTTATTTTGATTCTTTGCTTTCTCTGTCACTTCTGAATGATGTCTTCCTTTCTAGTTTCTTTATTGGCTTGTACTTTTACATCTCTTCAATTTTCACTTATCTGTGCCTTCCTCATTTGATGCTTCTACCTCAGACTGTATTTACATTTAATTCAACTTTCTACCTTAGCTCTTGTTTAGATTTTCAGAGAAAAATCTAAATCTTTAACTAACACTAAGGCCCAAGTGGTACCCACATGTTTTGTATTCAATGATTTCTGATAGTCTCGCATGTAGTTTTTATTTTAATTTTAAAATTCTACTGAAGGATTCAACATGCATATAGAATTGTGAACCCCTGAGCTTCACTGTCTCATTTGGAACTGTGAAAAACAAGCAGGAAGAAAAAAGTGATTGTGGTACATCTGTCAAAACCCTTGCCATATAACCCCTGAATTATTGTTCAGTCTGTGGCGTTAGCATTCAATACTATAATATTGAATTGCTTAAGTTTTTACTAAATACTTTGTTTAAAAATGTGGAATAAAAAGTCCTCAAAAATCTGTTATTCTCACAACACTCCTGAGCTAGATATTTTTTCAGGCAGTCGATTAAGTTATATAGCTGAGGGAGGATCACCAGAAATTCTTGGTAATTATAACAAGTTGGGTTCAATGAGCACTAGTAATTATTTTCCTGGTAAATGAATAGTTTGTTAACACTTTCTCCATGTTTCCTCCATGGAACGCTCATGTGTGTTTCTCTGTATCATACAACCCATAGCTTTCAAGTGCTAGAGCAGGCTTGCAATTGAGTACAGCCTAAAATCCTGTATAATCATGAAGACATATTTGTTTTCCTGCTGTTAAAAGTTCCATTTAAATTATTTTCTTTCATTTTTCAAATAAAAATTTGTTTTCTATATTATTCAAAGAGATTACATCATCTATTCAATGGCCATTGTATCTTGTCCATTGGTTATGAAAAATGAATAAGCTATAGTTAAATGATTTACAGGAGATGTTCATTGTGGTAATTTTTGTATTTGGAAGATTATCTTTTATTATCTTCAAGTAAGGGGTAGTACTATGCTTACCATAATTTATACTAATGAATAGGATATTCATTCATGCTGCTAGGTATTCTAAATTTATTTACAGTTTTTTTTTTTTTTTTTTTACAATGCTTAGGGCTTTATATTTTCCTGGTCAGAATGGAACAGGTAAAATGTTAAGTCAATTATTTTCTTGCTTGCACATTTTATGGATTGTTGGAGAGATCTATATTTACTAGGGATGTTAAAAGTCATGCCAGTAATGCTTAATATGGATTTTAAGTACCTATTGTGTTTATGATTATGTACTAAGCAACATAGAAAATATAAAATGAGATGGTTAAGTACTTAGAATACATGGAATTGTAGTTTAGATTTTAAAAAATCTACCTGTGGATAAATAGACTGTACCCCACAGGTGAAAGGGAAACAATTACAGACAAATTAGAAAATACAAAATATCATGCGATAAGAGCACTCATTGAACACATTATATGGGAGAACACAAAGAATGTCTGAATCTAGGAAGGCTTCATTAAGTGCCTTGTGGATTAAAATAGATCTTGGGGAAAGGAATAAATATGAAAAATAGACTTTGAAATATTAGCAGTGGTAGATGAAAAAGGAATCATGGATGGGCTGACTACTGTATTTAAAGGTACAGAAGCACATTGTGGGAAACAGGTGAATAAAAGAGAGAAGCTTTAATTGAATGTAATTTTAAATTGCATATAGAATCAGAAGTAGTTGTTTATCAAGTAATTTGAAAAACAAACCCTTTTGTTACTTTACATTTGTTGAAAAGACATTTTCCCCCATGGAATTAGCTGAGCACCTTTGTTAAAAATCATTTACTTTGAATGTGAAAGTTTGTTCCATTGGTCATATTGGTCTTTGTGTCAGCAGTACACTGCCTTGAAACCTCCATTACTGTAGCTTTGTACCAGTTTTTTAAATGGATAAGTGTGAGTCCTTACAACTCAGGTTTTTTGGGGGGAGATAATCTAGGTCCTTTGAGTTTCCATATAAGTTTTAAAATAAACATGTCACTATCTACAAAGAAGCTAATGGATATTTTGTCAAGCATTACAATAAATGTATCAATCAACTAAGTAATGTCTTTTTTTAAAAACTGAAATAAATTTATATAACATACAGTTAACCAATTTGAATTATACACAGTGGAAATTAGTATATTCCCTATGTTACATAGTCAACCAGATCTCTCTAGTTCAAAAAGTTTTTCATCAATGTGTGATAACATATAACTATTAAATGATCGCTCTGCATTCTCCCACACCATCATATGGAAGAAAACTTTAAACAGCTTGCCCTGTGTATAAATTGTTTATTGTAGACATACCATATAAAATTATTTAGCTGTTGTCTCTTTCACATAGCATAAGGTTTTGAGGCTTATCTGATTTGAGGCCTATATCAGTACTTCATTTTTACGATTGAATAATATACAATCTTGCATCTACACAAAACACCATTTTTAAAATTTTTATTAAATTTATTGGTACTTTTTAGATGTACAGTACAGTTACATTCATCATTAGTATCTTATATCTTTACATGATATATCTTAGTTCTTATTTTTTTCCCCATTCCCCTGCCACCCTTCACCCTCTACACCCTTCTCTATTTGCAAAGATTTTGTTTCCATTTTTTCCTTTTCTCATATTTTTCCCTTCTTTCTTTTCCCCTACCCCTCCCACTTGCCCTACTCCTTTAGCATTTTTCTTCCTATTTCACATTACATACAATTTGACCCTTATTTACACTTTTAGTTTTTCACACCAGAGAAACTATTTGGTGTTTACACATGTGTGTCCTATTTATTTCACTCAAGAGTATGGTCTCAATGTTAATGCATTTAGCTGTAAATGTCTCTGGTTTCTCATTCTTTATGGCTGAGTAGTATTCCATTTTATAGAAAAAAACACATTTTCTTTATCCAGTCTCTAACTGATGGGCAATTGGGCTGTTTCCAAGTTTTAGCTATTACAAATTGTGCTGCTATAAACATGGGTTTATAGCACTGTGGTATGATTCATTTAATTCATTTGGAAAGATACCCAGCAGAGGGATGGCTGGGTCAAATGGGACCTCTAGTCCTAGTTTTTTGAGGTATCTCCATATTGATTTCCACAGTGATTCCACCAGTTTGCCCTCCCACCATCAATGGGGAATGGTTCTTTTCTTCCCCAAAACCCCCCGTTTGTTATTGGTTGATTTCTTGATAGCAGCCATTCTTTCTGGGGTGAGGTGGAATCTCAGTGTTGTTTTCATTTGTGTCTCTCAAATGACCAGTGATGTTGAACACTTTTTTTGTATGTTTGTTTGTTTTTACTTCTTTGTTTAAGAAATGTCTGTTCATTTCAGATGTTCATTTTCTAATCGTATGTTTATATTTGAGGGGTCTGAGTTTTAAGTTCTTTATATATTCTAGATAGTAGTCCTTTGTCTGAGAAACAGCTGATAAAGATTTTTTCCCACATTGTAGTTCGTCTCTTAGCTGTTTGTGATTTCTCTTGCAGGGCAGAAGCCTTTTAATAAGAGATCGTCGTTGTTGATTTTTGTGCTAGCTGCTGTGCTACTGAGGTTTTGTTCATAAAGTCTTCTCCTATACCAATGTCTTCAAGAGTTCTACCTAACTTATCTTCTAGCCGGTTTAGTGCTCCTATTTTAATGTTTAGTTTTTTAAACCTCTTCAATTTCAGTTTAGTGCATGGCGAAAGATAGGGGTCTAGTTTGAAACTTTCACAGATTGAAATCCAGTTTTTCAAGCACCATTTGTTAAACAGGCTATCTTTTCTCCAGTGAGGGTATTTGGCTCCTTTGTCCAAGATGATGTAGCTGAGTATGTGTGGAGCTGTCTCTGCATCTTCTAATCTATTCCACTGATCCTTGAGTCTGTTTCTTTGCTAGGACCATGATGTTTTATCACAGTGGCTTTGGAGTACAGGTTCAAGTTGGGAAGTGCAACACCACTTATTTTTCGTTTTATAGCTGCATAATATTTTGTTATGTATATATACCACCTTTTAAAATGTACGTATGTGTGTATGTATCGATATACGTATTTCAATATTAGGAATTGAACTCAAGGCTTTCTCACTGAGCTAAATCCACAGCCCTTCTGTAATTTTTTTCCCCATTAAGTTCATTGGTAAATTTAAGGCAAACAACACAGATACATCCATCATTGGAATCTTGTACCTTTACATGATGCCATCTTGATTCTTGTTTTTTCCCCATTCCTATTCTCTCCCTTCACCCCTTCACCCTTCCCTATTTACAAGGACTTTGTTTCTAGTTTGTCCTTTTTTCACATTTTTTTCTTTTCCCTTCTTTCCTTTTCCCTACCGTTCCCACTCCCCCTTCTCCTTTAGCCTTTTTCTTCCTATTTCAGATGATCAGTTACCGTTTCAACCTTATTTACATTTTATTTTGAGATAAGGTCTCCTGAATTTTCAAGTTACTGAGGCTGGAATAACATTTGAAAATCTGCTTCAGCCTCTGAGAGCACAAGGATTAAAGTTGTGCATCACCATACCAGTCTTCTATACTACATTTCAAAAAATTACACCATTCATAAATAGAAATTCAGTTGACTCCATATATTGCGTTATGATACTTGCCATAAACATGGGCACTAAGATATCTTATTGACACATTGATTTCAGTTTTTGGAATATACACTTGGTAATAGATGGCTGGATTTTATGATAGTTCTAACTGTAAATTTTGGAGGGACTAATGTACTGTTTTACCTAATACCTATATTAATTTACATTCCTGTCAATGTTAGATGAGTTCCCATTTTTCTAGATCTTTACCAAAATTTGTTATTTTTTTTCTTTTTGGTAATAACCATTCTATTCATGTGATGAAATGTGGTTATATTTTCCCAAAATGTGGATTGTGAAATCCAGAAAATGTTTACTACTTTTCATCTCAAATAGATTCTGTAATGAGGTGTATTTGAGAAACACTAGAAAGAATAACCGTTATTATTTTTCCTTATGAAAGCCTATTCAGAGGCTGTAGTGTTAATATTAAATATAACCCCAGGGTTATATTATAGTATGCATCATTTCATCAAATTATTTCGGAATTTTGAACATCTTTTTATAAGTAGAAAGTCTGTATAACCTGGCACACTTTTTAAAATGTTTAATTAAAACTTTAACTTGTTCCATATGGAATTAGTCTCTTAACTGACTTTTCCAAAATGAGCATTGATATTACATTTTCAGATTTTTCCGTAGACAATAAGAAAGATGCCTCTGATATATGATAACATTTTCTTTTCAATGTACACTTTATCTAAAAATATTTTATAAATCTGTCTACTGAGAATATTTAGAACTTTAGTTTCAATAATACTTATGATTCTGCTGATAAAGTGGTATGTTTTCCCATGCCAATTATGAAAACTATCTGTTGCTTGGCCTTCTTTGCCCAAAAGTCTAAAGTCACACTTTATCTACATTCATGAGAAATGCTTAAAATTTTTCACTTTTGGATATTATACACATTTTCATGGGCCAAATGTTCAGAGTCTATACTGTACTATTATATCTAGTTTTGCTTCAAGTTCCCTAAAACCACTTTAGAGAGAGGTCATATAGAAATGAACTTTATGGATAGTATTTACTGTCTCTTATCTATTTTTCATGCTTCTCCTGGGCTATCTGTAATTATGCCAAGGCTTCAGTCACTCTGTAGTTTTCATTCTGAGTCTCAGCAGAGACCTTTTTTTTCTCCTTGGAGAACCTTTCCACTTGAGTAGGAAAATATCTCCTTTCCTGGCAAAACTATCAGAAAAGCATCCCTTAATTTTAGCCTGGTCTAGCTTCGAATGAAAGACATTTTCAGTAACAGAAACTTCTCTATATCAAAATTGTTAGAAGTCAAATTGTGATTGTAATCTGCCTTTAATATTTTCTTTAGCATACATTGACATTATATGAACTTTTCTGGGTTTATCCTAGTTTCCTATTTATGACCTTTTGGATTTCCTGTTGAATACCTGCACCTCCCTTGTTTCTAAGATTGAATCGGTTATTTCCTGATTGCATCTACATCCGTTCCTGTCTTCCTTGTTTTTTCATGCATTACCAAGGACTGAGAACTCAAGATTGTATGTTTCAAGTTCCTTTTTCTAAATGGACACCTGTGAAGTTCAAACAAGAAGAGGTACCGGCAAGCTGGGCATGGTGGCTCACGCGTGTAATCCCAGCACTCAGGAAGAGGCAGGAGGATTCACTGTGAGTTTAAGACCAACCTGGGCTACATAGTGAATTCCAGGTCAATCTCAACTACATAGTGAGACCCTGTCTCAAAAAACCAAAAAGAAAACAAAAACAAAAACAAAAACAAAAACAAAAACAAAACAAACATACCAAAAAAAGAGGTACTGGCAACAACTGGGAAGAAAAGAGGAAGGAAGAAGCCAGGATAGTCTATAATTTCAGTGTCTCCACACAGTTGTCTCTTTTGCAGGAAGTTTCCTCTGTGATTCCAGATTTCACTGGAAATGCTCTCAAGAATGGTCTTAGCTCATATTTCAGTACCAGATCCATTGCTCTAATTCCACTGCTGTCCCTTACCTCTTCTGTCCCTCCATCCCTAGAAGGGATAAGATCTTCCTGACCTAGACAATCTCTGGGTTAGTTCCACTTTATATTTTTCTGCATTTTTTCATCTCTTCAATATGTTTACATACTTGTCATTCAACTACTTCATGGGAGTTATGTTTTCCTGCCTAGAATATGATAGATATGAAGAATTAAATACTAATCATCAATATTAACTTTATTTTTATTAAATCAGTAAGGAAATTACTATATTCAGATATTTAATGAAAGTATGTATTTCCAAATTTGCTCAGTCAGGACATAACTATATTAACGTTTTTCATCTATAATATTAACTATTTGTGAATTTATAGTTTAGTTGTACTAATATTAGCACACATGAAATATATATTTTGTGACAAAAGATAACTCCCTCTGCATAGATGTCAATTTTGGTATTAGTTTTATTACATTTCATACCACTATGTGTGTCTGTTGCATTGTATTTACCAATATCCAGAATTAATAAGACTAGAAAAATGCAAAGATTCCATAAAGTAATAGCTGAGTGTGGCTGGCATTACTTTGGCATTATAGTTAAGAATCCTTCATGAAATATGCAATTTTAAATGTCCTGTGCTAATTTATAAGTAATTTTGTTCTTTTGCTGCTGGGAATTCACTTTATTTCCCATGCTACCTATATATTTGCCATTTGACTTGGATAAAAAACTTAGCTGTGCAATAAATTCACCATTTCTAATTTTCACTGATCTTGTATTACAAAGAGCATCACTGTATGATTCTGATAGCTGGTTTATCTTGCAAGATTTCACTTCTATTTCCTCTACAACTAACATGTTCATGATAAAATAGGGCAGATCAGAGAGAGTATACATTTAAAATTTAGTTGCACTGAAGGAATGAAAATGTGCACTCTGAGTAGTTAGAAAGTATCATTGATTTTTCTCAGCATGACAATTGGTATAAAATCTATTCTGTCGTTTCTTTTTTCATCAAAAAGGACTTAAGGTGGACTTAGATAAAATTATAGAATTAAGAGCAGCTTCCATAGAGAGGAAAGCATTAGAACATGGGTTTTTATCAATGTTATTAAATGTACTTAGGCCTTATAGGTATTAGGACTTGTATTAGCAGAGGATATTTTTATTTCTTTTTAATTTTGTGTTGTAATCAATGGCTTTACTTTTTGCTTTTCAAAAATATTAGAGTTAGCAAAGAAGTTTATAAGCAACAATGATAGTATTAGAAAAATAAGCCCAACAGGTAGAAGTCAAACTGAGGGTATTTAAATACTACTCAAGTCAAATCTATTAAATTATCTTTATTAACTTATTTATTAGTAAGGAGGCGTATCACCCTCTGTCATCTATCCCTATTATGTGTCAATCTAGTTGGAAGATAAATTCTCAAAATAAACGTTTTTGAGATTTTTTTTATTGAGTTTATTGGTACATTTAGGGATACAGTACAGTTACATTCATTGTTGGGATCATGTACATTTACATGGCAAGTCTCGATTCTCATTTTTTCCCCTTACCTCTGCCCTCCCTTCACCCTCTCCTCCCCTCCCCATCTACAAACACTTTATTTTCGTCTTTTCATTCTCTCACATTTTTTTCTTTTCCCTTTTTGTTCTTCCCCTACGTATCACACCTTCCCTACACCTTTAGCTCCTTTCCTCCCATTTCTAAATGTCAGTAATCTTATTAGAATCTTATGCATTGTTGCAGAATATTCACACCAGGGAAACTATTTGGTATTTACACATGTGGGACTTATTTATTTCACTTAGGAGTATATCTTCAATATGTATCCATTTTCCTATGAATGAATCTATTCTCTCGCTCTTTATGGCTGAGTAATATTCCATTTTATAGAAAAACCACAACTTCTTTATCCAGTTTCCAACGGATGGGCAAATAGGTTGTTTCCAAGATTTAGCTATTACAAACTGTGCCGCTATAAACATGGGTGCACATACTTCTCTGTGATATGATTCTTTTAGTTCTCTTGGAAAGATACCCAACAGAGGGATGGCTGGGTCAAATGGAACCTCCAGTCCAAGCTCTTTGAGGTATCTCCATATTGATTTCCATAGTGGTTGCACTATTCTGCACTCCCACCAACAATGGAGGAGGGTTCCTTTCTCCCCACAACCCCGCCAACATTTGTTATTGTGTGATTTCTTGATAGCAGCCATTCTTTGTGGGGTGAGGTGGAATCTCAGTGTTGTTTTCATCTGCATCTCTCGAATGACCAGTGATGTGGAACATTTTTTCATATATTTTCTTGCTGCTTTCACTTCTTTGTATGAGAAATGTCTGTTCATTTCGGATGCCCATTTTTGGATCGGGTCTTTATATTTGGAAAAAAACAAAAAATACTGCAATAATAGCATGTTTCCACTTTTGTAAAATTCTACTTCTGGAAGATGAATTTATTTTTTTCTATGAGTTCAAATAAAATTTGTGTTATTTCTGGGAAGAAAATCACTGGGGAATGGGTTTTATTTCAATTACCCTTAAATACTGGAGTTTGTTCAACCAGAATATGCCTAGCAGCCACTATCTTACATGCTTACAACTTCTAAATAGAGTGCTTTATAAAAATACGTTGGAAAACAAAAACAAAAAACAAGAAAAGAGTTAGGCAGCTAATATAGTGCAAAAATCTAGCAGAAATTTTTACAGGCATCAAGAACTGTGAAGTAAGTACACACGTTGTAAAAAATGCTACCTAGAATTCTCACTGCCACTGCTGTTTTCCTGAGCTTCACTGAAAATAAAAAAACTATACGTATTTCTCTGACAGATGTTAATATTTGAGGCTTCCGGGAGCTGCTTCAGTCTGCTCTCTCATACAAATAGTACTTGAGGAAGCCTGATCATGAAAGTACAAGGATGATGTCCAATGACATGCTGGGAAATAGTTTTTTTCCAAAGCACTAATGACAGAGGTATAATTTAAAATGATTCTGATAATAAGAGTATTTCTCATGCATTTAAAGTGTCAGGATGTAGAAAAAAATTAGCCTCAAATCTTTAGTCTCCATCATAACAAGTGACTGACATGTATTTTTATTGGTATAATTTTTGTGTGTATAAAATTGCCCTTAAATTTGTACCTGAGATAGATGAATTAAGATCTTAAATTGACAACAAGTAATGGAAAGAAAGAACCAAAAGCCGCAAGGATCCTATGAAAAACAAAGCATTTTCTGAAACTTTATGGACTATATCTCCATAGTATGTTTTTAGTTTACTTTTGCAAAAGACAAAGGAAAGATGTGAGTACGTTTATTAAGTGCCCTTGAAAAACTGAATGACACATAACCTCTATAAAACCGAATTAAGATGTTGAGAAAGGTGAGGATCAGCATGGATAAAAGGAAGTTATATTTGTTTAGTGAATGCTGAATTCATGTGTGGAAATATACTGAACTCCATTCCTATTTATGACTCCTCTATGTTAATAAAAATATAATAGAAAACCAGAAAATTGAAATAAGAATTCATGGGCTGGGGGTGTAGCTTAGTGTTTCTGCCACCTGCCTCACAAACACAAGGTTCCAAGTTCAATCCCCAGTACCAAAAAACAAAACAAAACAAAAATAAAATAAAACAAGAATTCATTAAGCAACAGAATGAAGGCAAATGACATATAAAATAAGAAAGTCAAATCACAAAGTAGCTGAATTCTAATCCTTTCCTTCATGATTTTCTTCCATATAAATAAATTGATTGGACCATTGTACTGACAATCAATGTCGTCCCGATTGAACATTTTTGAAATTAAATGATAAAGAGAAAATATCCTAGAATGCCTAAGAATAAAATCTCTTCAGTGCTTCTAAAATAACTTGATTTCAGATTTGAAAAACACTGTACTGTAGAAAGGAAAAAATATGACCATTGAATTATAGAGATAAATAGCTGTATTTAATACTTATGTACATAAGTAAAACATTTCTTAAATTAACAGGGTCATAAAAACATTTATTTTGTAGAAAATATTGTGTATGAATAATGAAACATTCTGGAACTAATTTTGGTAAGTTGGTGCAATGCATATAATGTATGATTATTTTTCTTCATTATTTTCTCTCCTTTTTCTCCTCGCTTTTCTTTTTTTCTTTTTTAATTGGTTTTGTTGGTACATTTAAGGCATACGGTCTAATGACCTTCATCATTGGAAATTTGCACCTTTACATAATCCATCTTGATTCTTATTTTGCCCCATTCCCCTGCCCTTCCTTCATCATCCACTCTGCAAAGGCTTTTTTCCCATTTTTTCTTTTTCTCATATTAATTCCACTCCCTTCTTTCTTTTCCCCTACCTTTTCCTACTGCTCCTTCAGCTTTGCAACTTTCTTCCTATTCTTCACTATCTATTATACATTTTAGTCCTTATTTACACTTTCAGTTTCTCACACTAGAGAAACTATTTGGTATTTACACGTGTACCCTCTTTATTTCACGTAAGGGCATTGCCTCAATGTGCATCCATTCAGCGACAAATATCTCTGGTTCCTCATTCTTTTTGGCTGAGTAATACTCCATTTTATATTTTTTAAAAATGCATTTTTCCAGTCTCCAATTGGTGAGCAATTGAGCTGCACAAAATATCAATTTTATTGGTACATTTAATGTATATTATATAATGATATTCACTGTTGGAAATTTGAATCTTTACGTAATCAATATTGGTTCTTATTTTTCCCCATTCCCCTGCCTTTCCTTCAAACCCTCCCTCCCTCCCTATCTACAAAGACTGTTTGCATTATTTTATATTATTTTATGTTTTCATGTTAATTCAATTCCCTTCTTCCCTTTCTGCTACCCCTCCCATTTCTCCTGCCCCTTTATCACTTTTCTTTCATTTCATAATATTTATTATACCTTTTATTCCTTATTTACCCTTTCAGCTTTTCATACTAGAGAAACTATTTAGTATTTAAACATGTGTGTCCTATTTATATCACTTGAGTATCACCTCGATATGCATCCATTTAGCTATAAATGTCTCTGATTTCTCACTTTTTATGGATGAGTAGTACTCCAATTTGTAAAAACAGAATGACAAGGCTTTATCCAATCTCCCATTGATGGACAATTGGGCTGCTTCAAAGTTTTAGCTATTACAAATTGTGTGGCTATGAACATGGGTACCCATAAATCACTGTGGTATGATTCATTTAATTCTTTAATGAAGATACCCCGCAGGGGAATCGCTGGGTCAAATGGGACTTCCACTCCTAGCTCTTTGAGGTATCTCCATACTAATTTCCACAGTGGTTGCACAAGTCTACACTCCCACCAGCAATGGAGCAGGGTTCCTCTTCCTGAACAGCCCTGCCAGCATTTGTTATTGATTGTGACAGCAGCCATTCTTTCTGGGGTGAGGTGGAATCTCAGCATTGATTTCATTTGCATTTCTTGAATGACCAGTGATGTTGAACATTTTTTTCATATGCTTTTATGTTATTTCTATTTCTTTGTCTGAGAAATGTCTCTTCAATTCAGATGTCAATTTTTGGATTGGATCTTTAATTTAGAGAGGTATTTTTTTAAGTTCTTTATATAGTCTCGATAGGAGATCTTTGTCTGAGAAATACCTGGTGAAAAAATTTTTCCCATATTGTGGGTTGTCTCTTCACACTGTAGGTCATGTCTCTTGTTGTGCAGAAGATTTTAATAAGATATCCAACTTGTTTATTTTTTGTACTAATGCACAAGCAACCAGGTTTTGTTCATAAAATCTTTTCCTATGCCAATGTCTTCAAAAGTTCTACCTAAACTGTCTTCCAGCCAGCTTAGTGTTTCTTTTTTAATATTTAGATCTTTAATGCACTTGGATTTCATTTTAATGCATGGTGAGAGATAGACATCTAGTTTCAGTCTTCAGCAAGTTGAAACCCAGTTTTTCCAGCACGATTTATTAAAGGGGCTATCTTTCCTCCACCTTTGTCAAAGATAAGGTGGCTGAGTGTGGCTCGAGTTGTTTCTGCATCTTCTAATCTGTTACACTGTTCCTCAGGATTGTTTCTTTACCAGTACCATGCTGTTTTTATAACAATAGCTTTGTAGTATAGTTTCAAGTTGGGGATTGTGATACCCTCTCCCTTGTCTTTATTTTTTTTCCTTTCAGTTTATTGGTACATTTTAGGTGTATAGTACAGTTACATTTATCATTGGGATCTTGTACCTTTACATGACAGGTCTTGGTTCTCATTTTTTCCCCTTGTCCCTGCCCTCCCTTCACCCCCTCCTCCTTTCCAATTTTACAAATACCTTATTTCCATTTTTTAAATATTCTCATATTTTTTTCTTTTTCCTTAATTCCTTTTCCCTACCCTTCCCACTTCCCCTACACCTTTAGCCCCTTTCTTCCTATTTCACATTGTCCATTATCTCATTAGGATCTTATGTATTATTATAGTTTATTCACACCAGAGAAACTATTCAGTATTTACACATGTGTAACTTATTTCACGTAGGTGTATATCCTCAATATGTATCTGTTTTCCTATGAGTAACTCTAATTTCTCATTCTGTATGGCTGAGTAGTATTCCATTTTATAGAAAAAACACATCTTCTTTATCTAGTCTCCAAATGAAGGGAAAATGGGCTTATTCCAAGTTTTAGCTATTACAAACTGTGCCGCTATAAATATGGGTGCACATATATTACTGTGGTATGACTCTTTTAAATCTTTTGGAAAGATACACAGCAGAGGGATGGCTGGGTCAAATGGTACCTCTAATCCTAGTTTTCTGAAGTATCTTCATATTGATTTCCATAGTGTTTGCACAAGTCTGCATTCCCACCAACAGTGGAGAAGGGTTCCTTTCTCCCCACAACCCTGACAACATTTGTTATTGTAAGATTTCTTGATAGCCTTTTTGTGGGGTGAGGTGGAATCTCAGTGTTGTTTTCATCTGCATCTCTAGTATGACCAGTGATGTGGAACATTTTTTCATATATTTACTTGCTGCTTTTACTTCTTTGTCTGAGAAATTTCTGTTCATTTCAGATGCCCATTTTTAATTCCGGTCTTTATATTTGGGGGGGCTGAATTTTTGTATTCTTTATATATTCTAAATAATAGCCCTCTGACTGAGAAGCAGCTGGAAAAATTTTTTTCCCACATTGTAGGTTGTCTTTCAGTTCTGTTGATGGTTTCTTTTGCAGTGAAGAAGCTTTTTAATAAGATGTGATCGCAGTTGTTGATTCTTTCTGCTAGTTCCTTTGCTACTGAGGATTTGTTCATAAGATCTTTTCCTATGCCAGTGTCTTCAAGTGTTCTCCCAAATTTCACTTCCAGCAAATTTAGTGTCTCTTTTTTAATATTTAGGTCTTCAATCCACTTGGATTTTAGTTTAGTGGATGGTGAAAGATAAGGGTCTAGTTTTTATCTTTGGCAGGTTGAAATCCAGTTTTCCCAACACTATTTATTCTTAGTTTCCATCCTTCCTTGTCTTTATTTCTAAAATTGCTTTTGCTATTCTAGGTCTCTTCTTGTTCCAAATGAATTTTTGGATTTTTTTCCTTAAGGTCCAGGAAGTATGCTGCTGGGATTTCAATTGGCATTGCATTGAATCTGTATAGCAGTTTTGGTAGTATGGCCATTTCCACTATGTTAATTCTTCCTATGCAGGAGGAAGGGATGTCTTTCCATTTTCTGATATCCTCTTCATTCTCTTTTTTCAGATTGCTATAGTTTTCAGAGTAGATCTGTTTGATTTCTTTTGTTAAGTTGATTCCTAGGTATTTCATTTTTTTTGGTTCCCATTGTGAAAGGAATTAATTGGTCCATTTCTCTCTCAGTGAGTCTGTTTTTAATGTACAGAAAAGCTATTATTTTTTGTGTGTTAATCTTGTATCCAGCTACTTTACTGTATTTTGTTATTAAGTCTAGAATACTTTTCATGGAGTTTTTGTGGTCTTCTTTATAGTGTATCATGTCATCTGCAAGTGATGACAACTTGATTTCTTCATTTCCTATCTTTATTCCTTTTATTTCTTTCTCTTATCTAATTGCTATGGCTAATGTTTCCAAAATTATCTTAAACAGGAGTGGCGATAGTGGCTGTCCTTGTTTTATTCCTTATTTTATGGTGTAGGATTTTAGTTTTTGACCATTTAGTATGACATTGGCTATTGGTTTTCATAGATGGCTTTTATCAGATTGAGGTAGAAACTGTCTATTCCAATTTTTTTGTGAAATTTTTATCATGAATGTGTGTTGGATTTTGTTGAATGATTTTTTTGCATCTATTGAGATGATCATATGGTTTTTGTCCTTGGTTGTATTAATACAATGTATTACATGTATTGATTTGTGTGTGTTGAACCATCCCTGCATTCCTGGGATGATTCCCATTTCGTCAGGGTGTATGGTCTTCTTGATGATCTTTTGCATTCTATTTGTAAGTAGATTATTAAGGATTTTTGCATCTATGTTCATTAATGAGATTAGCCTATAGTTCTCTTTTTTCAGTTGGATCTTTCTCTTCTTTCTGGATCAAGGTGATGCTGGCTTCCAGGAATGAATTTAGGAGTATTGCTTCCCTTTCAGTTTCATTAAAGAGTTTCAACAGGAGTGGCAGTAGTTCCTCTCTAAATGTCTTGTAGAATTCAGCAGTGAAGCCATCAGGACCTGGACATTTCTTTGTTGGTAAATTTTTAATTGCATTTTCAATTTTATTGATTGATATTGGGTCATTTAGAATTTTAGGTTTTCTTTTTTCAACTTTGGTAATTCATACAAATCTAGGAATCTGTCCATTTCTTCTGTATTTTCTATCTTATTGGTGTAAAAACTCCAACCTAGATTGATGTACCCAGCAGAACTGTCTGTCAGAACTGATGGAGAAATAGGATACTTCTATGACCAAGAAACATGAGAATCTTTAAAGTATCAATAAAATTAATTTATTATTTTTGAAAAGATAGTTTTTAATTGTACATCAATCTGGGTTGGAGGCTGTTTTCCTTTAGGGCTTGATATACATCACTGCAAGCTCTACTTGACTTGAGGGTTTGTGTTGAAAAGTCTGCTGTGATTCTGATGGGCTTTCCTTTGTATGTAATTTGTTTCTTCTCTCTAACTACTTGTAGAATTCTGTTCTTCTGTTGGATTTCTAGAATCTTAACTGTTATATGTGAAGATACTTTTTTCATCATAGGTAGATGGAGTCCTATATGTCTCACTTATCTGTATGTCAAGTTCTCTTCCCCTATTTGGAAAGTGTTCTGCCATTACATCTGTGACCAGTATTTTTATGAGATCTACACTGTCTCCTGTTTCTTCATTGACTCTGATCAGTCTTATATTATTCTTCTTTGAATCATCTGGCAGCTTCTGGATTGATCTCTTGTGGTCCCTTGATATTTTTAGGAGATTTTGCTTTTCCTGATCACTAATTGCAATCCTATCTTCTATAGCTGAAATTCTGTCCTTACATTTTGTACACTTTCAGTGGAGTTTTTAATCTCCTGTAAATCTGTTTGCATCTGTTTTATGGATTCCATTTTTTTCCTATTTGGGGATTCCATCATATTTCTTAGTTCCTCTATTTTTTCCCATTTAATGTATTATTACATTTAAAGCAAGCAATACAGTTATATTTATCATTGGGATAAATGCTGAACATCTTTTTCACATACTATTCAACAATTGAAATTCTTCTTTTAAGGAGTCTATTCAATTCAGTTCCCTGTTTTCAATATTTGCCTTTTATTTTGGGATCTAATTTTTTTCATTATATAGTCTATGTATTAGTCCTCTATCGTATGAGTAGTTGTAGAATTTTTTCTCATTCTGTAAGTTGTCTCTTTGCTTTTGGGGTCTGGACAGTGGGATTCTCCCGGGTTCTGCTGAAGCTTTTTAATTTGATAGAATGTCATTCTTAGATTCTTGGTATTATTTTTTGTGCAATTATGTTTCTGTTTAGAAAGACCCTGCCCATGCCTATCTTTTTAAGAATTTTTAAAATTAATATTAATTAATTTTATTGGCACATCTAAGTTATACAATTCATCATTGGAAATTTACATCTTTACATAATCCATCTTGGTTCTTATTTTTTCCCCATTGCCTTGCCTTCCCTACAACCCCTCCACCACCCTGTCTACAAAGACTTTGTTTCCATTTTATCTTTTTCTCATGTTAAATCTATTCCTATCTTTATTTTGCCCTCCCATTTCCCCTTCCCCTTTACACAATATCTTCTTATTTCACATTATCTGTTATACCTTTTAGTCCTTATGTATACTTTCAGTTTCTCACAATAGAGAAAATGTTCCCTATTTATACATATGCATCCTATTTATTTCCCTTAAGAATTTTACTTATTTCATCTTAGAGTAGATTCAGCTTTGTATTTTCATATCTAGGTCTCTGATTTATTTTGTTTGGATTTTAGTAGAAGGCAAGATATATGGGTCAAGATTCATTCTTCTACTTGTGAATAACTGCTTTTCCCAGCAATTTGTTAAAGAGCATATCTTTTCTCAAGCACATATTTTTGGTTCTTTTGTCAAAACTCAGATGGTTGTAAATACATAAAGCTGTAATATCATGTTCAAATTTTCCATTGTTTAATGTGTCTATATTTGTGCCAGTATGATACTATTTTTGTTACTGTAGCTTAATAGTATACTTGAAAAAAGTATAATTTGCATTCTTGCTCAGGATTACTTTGTGCATTCTGGGTCTCTTGTTTCATATAAATTTTAGGACTTTTTTTTTAGTTTTGTAAAGAATGCTCTTGGTAATTTTATTGTGATTGTATTAAATCTATATACAATTTTTGGTAATATGACAATTTTCACTGTATTAGTTCTTCTTATCCAGGAAGAGAGGGTGTTGTTCTACTCTCTGATATCCTCTTTTGTCTCTTTGTTTTTTTCCCAGAATACTATAGTTTTCATTATAGATGTCTTTCTTTACTTTGGTTAATGTAATTACTTGGTATTTAAATTTATTGAAGCTGTCTTGAATGTGATTGATTTCCACGGTTCTTTCATTATCACTGAATAAGTACACTTGATTTCTGTGCATTGACTCTGAGTCCTGCACTTTGCTGAATGTGTTTATTAATCCCAGCAGTCTTCAGGTGGAGTTTTTTGGAAGTCTTCTCTGTGAAAGATTATGTCATATAGGAAATATAGGAATAAGCTTAGTCTGAATTCTTCCTTTCTTACTTGTATCCCTTTTATTGGGATCTCTTGACTGATTTCTCTAGCTAGCTAAAGTTTTGAGTAAAATGGAAATGGTAAGGATGGACAACCTCATTTTGTTTCACATTTTAAAAGAAATTCTCTGAGTATTTCTCCATTTAGTATGATGCTGCCAGGAGGTTTGTCATGAATGGCTTTGTCATGAATGGCTTTGAGGCAATGGCCTTCTGTACCTATTTTCTGCAGAATTTTTTTTTCATGAACAGATGTTGGATTTAGCCAGAAGGTATTTCTATTGATATGATCATTGTGATTTTATCATTCTATTTATGTCATATTGTATTTATTGATTTACATATGTTGAGGAACACTTTCAAATCTATGATGAAGCTTACTTGATAAAAATGTATGATCTACTTAATGACTCACCTTCTGCTTGCAAGTATCTTATTGAGGAATTCTGCATTTGTATTTATTAAGTAAATCACATGGTATTTTTTATTGTTATGAGTCATATGATTTTGATATCAGAGTAATGCTTACTTCACAGAACTATTTTGGCAGTATTGTGTTCCCTTTCTTTTAATTTTTTTTTTGTTTGTACTGAAAATTGAACTCAGGTCCTTGCATTTGCAAGGCAGGACACAGAACAACTGAGCTAAATCCCCAGCCCTCTCTTTCTTTTAATTTTATGGAATAGTTGTGGAGTATCAGCATTATTTCTTCTTGAAATTCTGGAAAAGTTCCATAGGCAATCCATCTTGGTCTGGGCTTAGTTGGTGGAGCCTTTATTATTATGTCTATATTATTGCCTACTAGTATATTCAGGGATTTATATATTATTGTTTCATTTTTGGTAATTCTGATCTGTCTAATATTGTATCCAGTTTTTCTAAATTTTCCAGTTTATTGAAATATAAGCTTTTCAGTTTATTATAATTATCTTAATTATAGTGGCATCTGTTTTTATTTCATTTTTATATTTAATTGCATCAATATGCTTTTTTTCTTGCCTTCCATTGTAAATTTGCCTTTGGTATTATTGATTTTATTTACCATTTCAAAGAACCAACTCTTTGATATATTCTTTGCATTTTCTTGTCTTACTTTCATTAATTTCTACTCTGATCTTTGTAATATTTTCTTTATGCAATTTTAAGATATGGTTGCTCTTATTTACTAGGTCCTTGAGATGTATTGTTAGGTTATTTATTTGGGATCACTTTATTCCTTTAGTGTGACCATTCACAGATATAATCATTCCTTTGGGAATTGCCTTCAATATGTCCCATAATTTTCAATATTCCATTGTCATTTGTTTCTAGGAAAATTTTAATTTCTTCCCTATCTTAATTACTTTTGTTATTGCTGAGACAAAAATACCTGACACTCAACATTAACGGAGAAAGGTTTATTATAGTTCACAGTTTGTAGATGTTTCAGCCCGCAGTTGGCTGGATCCAAGTCAGGGTGGCATGGCAAAGGAGCATTGCAAAGAGGAAATAGTTATTAACAGACAGGAGACAGCAAAGAAGCAAAGTAGAAGAAGAGCAGCAAATAGCAAGAGCAGCCCTCTTTCTGTCCCTTATATTCTATCTAAGCCGTGTGCCCTTAGGGCAGGTAGCACTCACACCCACTTTGAGGGACCCTTCAGCCTAGTATCACACTGTGAATCATTCCCAGCACCACATCCTTAATTCCAGGACCACACACTCTAGATCCAGCCCCATATGAAAAGCCCCACCTATGGTCACATGAGGATTTGGGGAGATATCTGGATACAAGCCATATCATTCCCCAATTTTTTCTGCAACCCAATGGCATTCAACAGTTTTTTTTTAACCTAATTTCCACATTTGCTTAGTTTCTTCAGTTTCTTTTGCCTTTAACTTCTAGATTTATTCTGCTATGCTTTTACATTTTACAGATTATTTCATTTCTATTTGTTGAAGCAATATTTATGGTTTAAAATGCGATTTATTTCACAGGAAGTTTTACATGCTACTAAGAAAAATGTGTATTTTGTTGCTACATGAAATATTCTGTGGAGAAATGGTGAGTCCATTTGTTTGACAGTGTTATGCAACTTTGATGTTTCTTTGTTGACTTTTTGTCTGACTAAACTATTTGTGCCAACATGGTATAGTAGTCCCCCACTATGATTGAAGAAATTTCCATCTGTTGTTTTATAAATAGTAGATTTTGTTTTAGGAGATTGTGTTGTGCCAGTAATATGCAGCACACACATGCACGCACATATATATGACATGTCTTGTTGAATTATTCCCTTCACCAGTATATAGTATCCTTCTTTGTATCTTCTGATCAGTTTATCTTGAAATTTCCTTTGTCTTAAAATAAGAATGCTATCCCTGATTGCTTTGGAGCTACAGATACATGGAGTATCATTTTCCACCCTTTCAGGATACAATTTACTTTGTAGGCAAGATACATCTCTTCTAGCAAATATACTTGGGTTTTGCTTTTGGGTCCAATCTGCCAATCTGTCTTTTAGTTGGGGAGCTAAACCATTAACATTGTGTTATTGTTTTAAGGTATTTAGTGAATTTTGTCATTGCATTATTTTTCCAGTGCTAATTTCTTTGATTTTTTGTTTTGTTTAACTATTCCCTCAATTATACACATTGTTTCCTTTGGGCTCTTTTGTAATGATGGCGTCTGCTTCTCTGTCTAGGATTTTTTAAAGTATTTTCTGTAATTCATGGTTGCTGGTCATGAATTTCTTAAGGATCTCTTATTCATGAAAAGTCCTTATTTCTCAATCACTTTTGAAGCATAATTTTAACATACTAGTTTAGCTGTTTTCTTTTATGTCTTGAAAATTACTGTTCCATGTTCTCCTAGCCTTTAAGGTTTGTGTTATAAAATCTGCTGTAATTTGGGTAGGCTTGCCCTTAAAAATTACTTGATATTTTTTCTTTTTGATTTTTATCCCTATTCCCTTCCTTCTTTTCCCCCTCTCCATTTTCTTGTTCCCTTACCATTTGAACATTTTCTTTCTACTTATCAATATCTATCTTCCATTTTGGTCCTTATTTACTTTGGAGTTTTTCACCCAAGAGAAACGATGTGATATTTAAACGTGTGTTTGATTTATTTCACTTAAAATTATGGTGTAAAGGTGTATTCATTTACCTGAAAATGTCTTAAATTAACCCTTCTTTATGACAGAGTAGTACTCCTTTGTATATGAAAAACATATTTTCTTTAGTCATTCATCCATTGATGGGCATATATGCTGTTTCCAAGATTTAGCCATCACAAATTATGCTGCTACAAGCATGGTTCTGAATATATTCCTCTGATATGATGTTTTTACGTCTTTCAGGAAGATACCTAGAAGGAGAATAGCTGGGTCAAATGGAACCTCTAGTTTTAATATTTTGAGGAATCGCCATACTAATTGTCATTTTGTCATTATGGTTGTATCTATTTACATTTGCAACAACAGTGGAGGGTTTTTTTCCTCCCCCAAAGCCTCACCAGTATTTGTTATTGGTTGATTTCTTGATAATAGTTATTCTTTCTGGAGTGAGATGGAATCTCACTGCTGTTTTAAATTGCATCTCTTGAATGACCAGTGATGTTGAACATTTTTTCATATATTGATTTGCTGTTTACACTTATTATTCATATGAGAAGTGTTTATTCATTTCAGATGCCCTTTTTGGGTTAGATCCTTATAATTGGGGAGGGTCTGCTTGTTTTTATTCTTTATATATTCTTTTTTGTTTTGTTTTGTTTTTTGTGGGGGTTTTTTGTTTTTGTTTTTTTTGTTGTTGTTGTTTTGGTTTTTGGGGTTTTGTTTTGTTTTTTTGTTTGTTTGTTTGTTTTGGTTCCAGGGATTGAACTCGGATCTTTGTGCTTGCAAGGCAGGCCACCAAACCACTGAGCTAAATCCCTGGCCCTCTTTGTATATTCTTGATGTTAGTCCTTTTTCTGAGGAATAGATGGTAATTTTTTTTCCCATTCTCTTGGTTGTCTCTTTTCCCTTTTGGTGGTTTCTTTTGCTGTGCCAAAGCTTTTGAATGTGATGTGATCCCAGTTATTGATTCTTTGTAATTGGGTTTTGTTCATAAAGTCTTTGCCTACACTTATGTCTTAAGGATTTTGCCTATTCTTTACCTTCTATCAGAATTTTACCTTCTATCAGATTAACTGTTTCTGTTTTAATATTTATATCTTTGATCCATTTTAGCATGGTGAAAGATATGGGTCTTGGTCTAATCTTTGTCATGTGAAATCCAGTTTTCCCAATATGCTTTTTTAAAGAGGCTACCTTTCTTCCATTGAATTTGTTTGGCCACTTTATCAATGATAAGCTAGCTGAGTGTGTTTAGAATGGTTTCTGCATCTTCTGTTCACTTGATGCTCATGTTTGTTGCATTTGTTGCTGCTATTGTTGTTGTTGCTTTTTTGCCAATACCATGCTGTTTTTATCTTGGTAGCTCTGTAGTATAGTTTCAAATTAGGGATTGTGGTACTCCTGTCTTGCTTTTGATGCCCAGAATTGGTTTTGCTATTCTATGTCTCTTCTGGTTCCATATGAATTTTGGGATTATTTTATCTAGTTCTGTGAGGTATGCTATTGGTATTTGATCAAGATTGCATTAAATCTGTATAACAGTTTTGGAAGTATAGCTATTTTTATTATATCACTTCTGCCTGTCCAAGAACAAGCAATATCTTTCAATTTTTTTATATCCTCTTCAATCTCCTTTTTCAGAGTACTGTAGTTTTTAATGTAAAAATCTTTTACGTCCTTCATTAGATTGATTCCTCGGTGTTTTATTTTTCTTGAAGCTATTGTGAAAACTATTTTTCCCCTAATTTCTTTCTTACTGAGTTTGTTATTTATGTACAGGAATGCTATTAATTTTGGGTTGTCGATTTTATATCCTGCTGTGCTACCAAATTTGGTTATTGAATCTATGAGTCTTTTGTTGGAATTTATGGGGTTTTCTATGTAGATTTTCATGTCATCCATAAGATCATACTTGAAAACCTGTACTCAAATAAGATGGAAAATTCAGAAAAAATAGATAGATTCCTAGATACATATTAAAGCTGAATTGAGAAGACACAAAAAATCTAAACAAAGAATATCAATGAAATTGAAGAAGTAATTAAAAAAAAAAACTACCAACAAAGAAATGCCCAGGTCCTGATGGAGTTATTGTTGAATTTTTTAAGAACTTTAGATAAGATCTAATGCTACTAATCTTCAAACTCTTTAATGAAATCAAAAGGGAAGCAATACTCCCAAAATAATTCCTAGAAGAAAGCACTACCTTTATACCAAAACAAGAAAAAGATCCAACCAAAAAAGAGAACTATAGGCCTTTTGAATTAACAGATAATCAAAATCTGCAATAAGATACTGACAAAGAGAATGCAGCAAATATCAAGTGATTATATACCATGACTGAATAGAATTCATCCCAGGGATTCAGAGATGGTTCAACCTACACCAATCAATAAATATAACATATCACTTTAACAGACCAAGAAAAAAAAAATGATCATCTTGATAGTTACAAAAAAGCATTTACAGAGTCTGATACACATTTATGATAAAAGATACTAAAGAAATGTGGAATATCTGATAAAAGCTTTCTAATAAACCAACAGACAACATCAAACTAAATGATCAAAATCTGAAAGTTTTTACTCTAAAATCAGGAACAAGACAAGAATGTCTATGATCACCAATCCTATTTGATGTAGTCTGGAAACTTTAGTCAGAGCAATTAGACAAGAGAAAGAAGAAATAAGAGTAGGAAATGAAGAAATTAAATTATTATTTGTGGATGAAATATTGTTTAAATTTTAAAAGAAAGTATTTAGTAACCAAAACCTAACAAAGGAAAATGTAAGAAATTATCTTAGTATGGTCTAAACCTTTGTGTTTCTATAAGGTATTTGTAAGTTATACTGAGAACATTCACTATTTTAAGAAATCTCATTGTTTTAGACATAGAAAATTTAACCTTTTAACCAAAGCCAAGGTATATATGTGTATAAATACATAAGTATATATGTATGTTTATGTGTATATAAATATATGTATTTATATGTGAAATTTATTGGAGGGACATAAGAGTCTTGGTAAAAACTGGAGAAGCGAGCCATCAGTTTAGACAACTGCAACAAATTGGTAATTGATTTAGTTAGCTGATTTTTTAGTCACAGTGTAGAGTTTTGTCTTGTAGTCTCTCAGGCCCAAGGGCCCCTAATCTGCAAAAATTTTTAAAAGTATTACCACAGGCGGCGGTGCCACTGAGCTAAATCCTCAGTCCTTAACCATTATTTTAGATGATTAATGACAATTAAAATAGCACATTTAAAATTTTAATTCTTCCTACCCAGCAGCAGAGGATATCTTTCCATTTTTTTTATATCCTCTTCAATTTCTTTTTTCAGAGTGCTGTAGTTTTCCATGTAGAGGTCTTTTGTTTTTTTTTGTTAGATTGATTCCTAGATACTTCATTTTTTTGGATGCTATTGTGAAAGGAATTGTTTCACTTTTTTCTCTCTCAGTGAGTCTGTTATTTGTGTATAAGAAGGCTATTGATTTTTGGATGTTCACCTTGTATCCAGCTACTCTACTGAATCTGTAAATTAAGTCTAGAAGTCTTTTGGTGAAGTTTTTTGGGTTTCCAATGTAGAGCATCATATCGTCAGCAAATAATGAAGTTTAACTTCTTCCTTTCCTATCGTTATTGCTTTAATTTCTTTCTCTTGTCTAATTGCTATGGCTAATGTTTACAGAACTATATCAAAGAGAAGTGGTGATAGTGGGCATCCTTGTATTGGAACCTGGATAAAGAAGATGTGATTTTTCTATAAAATGGAATATTATTCAGCAATAAAGAATGAGAAATTAGATTAATTCATAGGAAAATGGATACATATTGAGGATATACTCCTAAGTGAAATAAATAAGTCACACATGTGTAAATACCAAATAGTTTCTCTGGTGTGAATAAACTGTAATAGTACATAAGATCCTAATGAGATAACTGATATTGTGAAATGGGAAGAAAAGGGCTAAAGGCGTAGCAAAGGTGGGATGGGTGGGGGAAGGTTAATAAGGAAAAAGAAAATAATGTGAGAAAATGAAAAGAAGGAAACAGAGTGTCTGTAGATGGGGAGGGAAGGAGGAGGTGAAGGGAGGGCAGGGACATGGGGAAAAATAAGAACCAAGACCTGTCATGTAGAGGTACAAGATCCCAACAATGAATGTAACCATACGATATCCCTAAAATGTACCAGTTAACTCAATTAAACAAATAAATAAAATTGACAAAAAACTTGAACAGACAAAAAAATTTAAGTTTCATGTTTTAATTTTTTTTGGTCAAGGAAAAACCCTTAATTAATTATACACAGAAAAATATACATTGTATTTTTAAAACCAGAATTGTTTTGATAAATATTATCTTGATTGGAACCATGTCATCAATTTTAAAGATGTATGTATTTTTACCAGCTTATTTAAATTAGCTCACTGTTATACCACCTGAACAAAAACCATTTTGGCTATATCATAATTGTTTCCTTATCTGTGAGCCAATTTAAGTAGACCTTCTGGAGGATAATATGGATCTGATTGTTATCACATAGAAACACACGTATTAACTGAAATCATAAGCTTTATGTTACATAAAGGCTTTTATATGAAAGTCTTCTCTAAACCTCAAGCCTGTTAATCTTCATCTTGTAATGTTTTGGGTTTGGTTATCCCCAAAACCTGTATAGTCAAGTTTTTGTTTGGAAAGTCCTAACAAAACCAAAAATTTACAAGGTAAAAACAAAAAGAAATTGTTAAAAGCTAAAAAAAATTGATGAAGCAACTACAAGTACTTTTAGCCAATTTTTAACACACGTTTAACAGGCAGATGAACAGACAAGAAAACTAACAGAACACATAAAATCTATATTATATTAAAGTACACTCAGATGTATTGGCCTCTTTGAATTATAATAATTTTTTTAGTTGTAGGTTTATAATGATAAAAAGACTAATCAGATTTTTGGGGGTGTTGTCAGTTAGCTCTCTTTTTTGTATAACAGTATTTTTAATACTTTAAGCTATTTTAAGTACCTTTGTTGTCAGTTAACTCAACAGACTTATAACCAATATGTCAGAAAAAGGGAGAGAGGGAAGAGCTTTGAGATGCTGTCTTTTTATTCTGTTATTCATCTTTGGACAAAAAATTAGCTCTTAATAGCCTTTATCTTAAATTAGGCCCACAATGACAAAATATAACGTGAATGTAACATTTTGGGGACAGCATTGTTTTAACTCATAATCATATAAGCTTTATTAAATTTCTTCAAAATATCCCTTGTGTATTTCTGGAGCAAGAGAAAAGCCAAAGGAAGAAAAAAAGTATCATCCTTTTCTGAAGTCAAGATGTCTAGCTCATCCAGGTCCCAAAGCATGAAGCTGTGAGATGCCTGAACTGGTCTAGTCCATGTGTGTACCTCGCCAAACGTTAGGGTCATCCTGCATGTGGAGCCTGTCCTAGTTTTTAGAACCACTACTGTCCGGAGGGGTACTTTTGCCTTCTTTCGTCTGCAATCAGAATCACTTGCAATTGACAGCTTTACTTTTTTTTCACTGATTAGTCCAAGTGTTCCTGTTAGTTTGTACAAAATTGAAAAAGTCTACAGATCAAGAAAGCAGGAAAGGAGGCTGTACAAAAGAGTCAGATTTAACTTAAATATGTACTCCAAACGTCTGTCTAGGGATGTGCAACACGTGCACAAGGAACTCACAGAGTGAGTCTTTGTGAAGTATGGAGATGTCACTTAACAACTACAGATCACATATCAAGGAAAACTGAGGCTGTGCTTCACACGCACACGCATTCACACACACGCACACATCACACTAATTTCCGTGCCCTGCTCTGATAACTAATATCAGAAAAAGACTTAAAGGGCTTGAGACAAGGACAGAGAGGAAAGAAAAAATGAAAAGTTTTTTGGCTGAGCTTACCAGAGTCAAGGTTTTTGCGGTCTGGGTGCCTGTTTCTATGTACCTTCATATTTACCACAATAAATGTTGCTGGTTTGAGTCTGAGTCTGAGATGTCTCCAAGGCTGAGGTAAGGAGCCTATTCCACCATTTTAAAATGTTTGTAGGTTTGGTGACACCCATTGTGGAAAAAATTTTTTAGCCTGTGTCAATAAAAGAGGTATGAGAAGGGTTTAATAGAGATTTGAGGATGAAGTCAAGAGTGAAGTGCAGGTACTCAGAGAAAGTGAGATGCTTTATGAACCAGAGTTGGGCACACTTACGGGCTTTTTAAGACGGGGCTCTATGATACGTATTCCGTCTGTTGGGTTAAAATGTGTTTGAAATTGAGATATGCTGCCTACCAATATTTATGGTTTCTGACAATGGATGAAGTTCGCTTTAGCTGGAGAAGACAAGTTAAAAACCCAACTCTATGAGTTTATTTTAAAAGGACCTTTAGGATTTTTTTTTTTTCAGTACCAGGGATCGGAAGACCTTTAGCTTGCAAAGCAGCCCTGTATCACTGAGCTAAATCCCCAGCCCTAGGAATTTTTGAATGAGTTTCCTGGATGAGAAAAAAAGCTTGAGTAAATTTTGTGTCCTCAAGCTGCAGTGGTTGTCAAAAGTACAAGTTTAAAATCTTAATTTTTTTTTGTCTCTTTATTCTTTTTTTTTTTTCTGCAGTGTGTCAGGGACTTCCTTGTTTGTGTGTGTTTTCATGGCTATTTGGGATTCTATATCCTTCATTTATCTGAATACTGAATTCTTTCTCTAGATTTAGAAAAATTTCCTGTTATGATTTCAGTGAATATATTTTCTATCCCTTTGGTGTTGTCTTTTGACCTTTCCCTAATGCCTATGATTCCTGGTATTTTTTTTATTCTTTTGAGACATCTAGCAGCTTTCATTGTGTCTTGCTGTTTTTAAGGTGTCAACATTGAATATATGAACTACTATATGCATGCTGTCTTTGAGTTCTGACTTTCTCTTTTCACATCAGCCCTTCTTACCATCCTTATTTTCAAGAAAATGTTTCATATCCTAAATTTCTGATTGATTTTGTAATGTCTGATTCTTGACTAAATGGTCACTGTATTTTGCACTATCTTGTTTTATTTATTCAGCTTTTAATTTCTGTCTCCTTTAATCTTAGTGAACATTTTATTCATTATATTCTTTATATATTTATTTACATTTGCTTTTAGCTCACTGAACACCTTGTAGATTTGTTTCTTCTTTGATCTCGTCAAAGAGTAACCATTTTTTTTTAGGTTTATCACATCTAGGGAGGGATATACACCACACCATGCTGTGCCAATGCTTGGCAGGAACATGCAGCTACTGGGATCTTACTAGGATCATGAACTTGGCAACAGTAATGACTTAAAAGGGCAAAATTTAAAATAAAGGAAGATGGTTTATTTGGAAAAGAGTGAATATGAAAGAAGATAATAGCTAGTCTGGAAGAGTAGGGAACACCAGAAAGTAAAAATACCTATGGGAACTTTCCTCAGCTCTCTTTTATTTAGGACTAGTGACTTCTCCCAGCCCCAATGTGGGCACCTGTAAGTTGTCATCATTTGATTGGCTCTCGCTGTCTTTGACCCTAACCTGGGTGCCTCCGTTCAAGTTCTTTCTGGCCATTTGATTCCTTACTAATCTTTTGTGATGGATAAGTGTGGGGAGGAGGAGCCTTATAAAAGGGAAGCTTAGAGTTAGAAATTAAGGGACATATGTATAACTGGGGTAGTGGTATAGTGATGCTAAAGTGAGAATATACATATAAGTGTATATGTACACATGTAGTAAGGGGCAGTTATCCTGGGCTTTAATGTTCCTGGCTACAACCCTGTTTTGTTTTTTGTTTTTTTGTTTTTTTTTGTTGTTGTTGTTATTGTTGTTGGGGTTTTTTTGCCTATCAGCTCTACATGTTAAATTCTTGTGTTGTGTTACCTGGCACCTTCCAGGGTCTGGTTTCTCTTTTCTTCTTTACCTTTGTCTTTCTAATTGCTGAAATCTAACTGCAGAGGCACAAGTTGCATTTAGTAAGATTTCCTATTAATTTCCTTCATAAAGCTTGATGAGATCCTAATTTATCCTTTTTCCCTGTCTAGTCCTCCCTATTCCTACAGGTCTTTTCCCTGTAAACTCCTTTACTTCAGAGCTGGTGAGGTCAGCTTTAGGAGGATTAAAAGGTTTTGGAGGTATCTTACTGCTTTGTTTTCTCATATTTCCAATATGTGTGTACATGCATCTGTGCTGAGGGCTGGCTGCAGATACGTTAGGTTACAGAAATTGTCACTACTATGCTGATTTAAGTTAGTGTATGTCTCCCTATGACATGTCCTTTGCTTGCTTGTTTTGTTGTTTATGCAACTCTTCAACCTACTCAGTGTATCAGGACATGACCTGGTTGCAGTGTTGGAAGTAAAGAACAACTATCTGGTGTCTTGGCACCTACAAAACCAACCATGTATCAATCATGTAAATTAAAACTTCTTTTAATAGCTTTACACATTTTTCAATAACTCCAGGTAGATATGAAATAGTACTGATCACAAGTAGAGTGAGATATAGTGGATGAGGGAAAGAAAGGAAAAGAAGGGAATAAAGTAGTTTAGAAAGGAGAGAAGAATAAAAAAGAGAGAACAGAAAACGGTTATGTTATTTTTCTATCTCCATTGGAGGGGGCGTTGTTAGTATGTATACAACGGTGGGGAAAAGGAAGATCAATAAGGGAAATATAATTAGCATTTGGGGGAAGATGTAAGAAGATCACAAGTAGCTTGTGTTTGAATCCTCTGTACACATATTGGGGGGGTTAACCGGACATGACCATGAAAGATACTATTTAAACCAAAGTACTAATTAAATTCTATTGCTCTTTTCTCATATGTGAACACCATAAGTGCACAGGTAAATAAACAGATAAATAGAGATAGAGATCTATCCAAGATTAAGGGAAAAAAGAAAAATAATGAATAAATACAGAAAAGAAAAAATTCCAGTCATTAAAAAAGACACAAAAGTAAAGCATCCTCTCAATCCTATTTATTTTTTAGACTGAATTTGACTAGTGTGATCTTCCTCACTAGTTAAAAATTGGAGAGCTTTTATCTGGTAGCAGGTGTGTGTATGTGAGTGAGGGGGGATCCAGACCTCTGTGCTTGTGACTAGGAGGCACTTGAACTGATCCCCCTCCAACTATTTTTTCTCTTGTCTATCAGTGAGGGAAGAGGCTTAGAGATCCCAGGGAACTACTGCCAAGCTTGCTTTTCATTCCCTTTGCTGGCAGAGCTCTGTTACTTTTCTCCTGTACTTCTGTGAGCAGGACTAGCTGGATGTTTCTGTCTCTATCTTATGATTGGTAACATTCAATTCTTGCGGGTTGGGGGAGGAGGGAAAAGCAAGACTTTTCAAACACCTGGCCCTCTGCTGATCTCTGGAGGGGCTTTTTCGATCTCTGTCCCTTTCCCTGCATGATAATCCCTGCAGCTGCTGATGTGAGCTCCCCCCACCATTACCCTAGCTGGACACCTAACAACACTCACTGACACAATTGCTCCTCTCTGGGTCTTGTCTCACGCCAAACTCATTCAAAACATCTCATAAAAACTCCATCCAGCCTGCTTATATAGAGGTACTTGGTGCTGTTGGCAGGTGAAGTCCCCTCCTCTTGAAATTCAACAGCATCTAGGAGCCAGGGGGAGGCTTTTCACACAGGCACCATGCTCAGCAGCTTACAGTGGGTGGTTGCATAGATCATGAACCAGGGCCAAACTCTGTGGCATTTGGAGGGCAAGTTCCTAGTGGGATACGCTGTGAGGACAGATTAGTGGAGTGTGGGGTGTCAGTAGGACCGTTTCGGCTTTGGCATGGCTCCATGTCCCTTCTCCACCCCTGAGTCATATCAAATACATTCACTGCGCACATCTGGCTGCTTCCTGGTTGCTAACCAACTAACCAGAACTGTGCCTATTTTCTTTCTCTCCCTAGGGCTCATGGATCCTAAGTACATGTTCATCTTCTGATTGATTTTCTGACCTGTGCTTTCTCTAGTTCCCTACTAGATTAGTTTCCCTAATCTAAGGGGCTGTGTCCTACAAATCTGTCTCCCTCTCCCCACTGCTCCCCCTGTCCCTCATGCCCCAGTGGGAAGAAAGCTAGAACAGTTGGGCACAGGGCACTGGCTGCTGGGTTGGATGTTAAATGCAGGATCTTAGCTTCTGCTACTGTACTCAGCTTCTCCCAGAATGTTAGTTTCCCAAATTGGAGTATTCACTGGCCCTGAACTGTAAGCAGGGCTTACTGATACTAGGGCTCACCTGGTGAGCTTCTCCTTCAGTTTGCTCTCCCATGTTCACTTCCTCTTTCAAGAATCTGTGGATCCTGGTGAGTGTCCTTCGAGCATCACGTGAGCATTGCTAGCTCTAACCCACCAGGATGGAAAAGCTTGATATTTAATTTTCTGACACTTCACTCAAAATATCATACTCAGGGACTTTTCCTCATTGAGAAAGTCTAAGACTCACCGCAATAGGTTAAAAAAAAAAGAACCTGGTAATTTCTTTGTTGAGCACTAGTTTCCCATGTTAAATACATGGAATGAACATGGCTAAAAATTTGATTTAAAAAATCTAAAAGCTTGAAGGAACTGTGATTTTAAAAGTGTGCACTTCTTTAAATTTAAAGTGAATTTCTTTAAATTCAAAATTATAATGTCAATGAATGGCCTTAGGCCTGGTATGGCAAGAAAATAGATGTTTACATTTTTCTTATTTATGGTAGGAGGAATTAAATTTTCATGAAAATTTCAAAGCTGTCTTGGAATTTAAGGTGTTCAATATTTTTTTACATTAAATAAATTGATAACTAAAAGGAGAAAGAATATGCAAGGGGAAATAAAGTACCAAGAACATGGAAATTTACTAGAATCCTGGTAATTAAAGAGAAAAGGATGACAAAGTAAAATCATCAAACTCCACAAAAAAAACCCTATCAATTGAAAAACACATACATCATGCTATAAAAGGAAGCATAAATACATACACATTTCTAAATAAAATGAAGCTTACCAATTATAGCAGTATCATTATAATACAAAATAATAAGCATCCAATCAAAAAACATGACCATTTTCTATTTTATAGTACCCTTCTCCAGGATGATAGCATTATTTTAGCAAGTCTTTAAACACAGATTATTATGAAAAATATAAAAATGAAGACAATACATATCTAGGAGTCATAATGTTTTCACATTTTTGGGCAATTTATAACCTTTTTCTCCATTTAACATATCAAGAAAACCACAACAGTAACATCAAAATTTGTGTAAGCATGGAATTATTATGGGTTTATTTTTAAAAAGGAATAGCCTTGAGCCACAAAAAAGGATGAAGTCCTGTGCTTTGTAGCAAAATGAATATATCTAGCAGATATTAAATTAAGTGAAATGAGCAAGACACACAGAGAGAAATACTGCCTAGTTATAAATATATGTGGAATACAAAAAAATGATAACATAGACATTGAGAATAGAACAGTAGTTACCAGAGGCTGAGAACTGTACTAAAAAGAGGGAACGGGAAGAAGTTGGTCAATGGGTATTATGTAGCACTTATGTAGAGGAAATAGGCTGTAGTCTTTTTGCTGGGAGGGTGAATATTCTTAAAAATAATATATTTTATATGTCAAAACAGCCAGAAGACAGAATTCTGATTGTACTTACCATACAGAAATAATGAATTTAAGGTGTTAGATGTACTAATTATACAGATTTGATCATTACACAATGTACACATCAAAGTATCATAAGGTATCTTATAAATATGTATGAGCATTATGTGTCAATCAAAAATATAAATAAGTTGGGCAAGAAAAGTAGTACAAAAAAAAAAAAAAAAAAAAAAAAAAAAAAA